>NC_134404.1:152924247-153524247 GCF_038048845.1 Mixophyes fleayi
ACATCCCCCCCCCCCTTTCCTCTTTTGGGGGTAGAACAGGTTTAGCCTCTAAAAAATGTACTATGGACAGGGAATCTGCATTTAATCGCTGGGTTCCAGGTTCTACTGTAAACATTAAGTTTTCTACTTAAATCATTGGATATTCTTTCTTATCTTTATTCTGGGACAGCAGACCTGATTATATACATCGGTGGTGACTGCACAATAAATACCTAAAATCTGGTGTAACCAGCTCTGCCTGAGTCATTTCAAAGAGCGAAATCCTTTTCCACTTCTGGATTCCATTTTGCCATGAGCGACTATTTTCCTTTTGTAAGGCCAGTCAAAGAGCAACTAAGGTGAAACAAATGAATACATCTCCTATAATAGCCTATTATCCACAGGAAAGTTCTTGTTTCTCTTTTCTTTCTTTCTGTACAATACTTTTTTGTAAATGGCTACATATTCTAAGTAAAGTGTTGCATAATATGGAATATGCACTATATAAATAACTTAATAGCTGTTAATAAATATAACAATATATAATATATAATAATATATGTATCACTGACTGGGGGAGATCTGGAAAGTTACAGCTGAGAGGGAGGCCTCTGACTTGCAAGCTGAGAAAACATGCTTCTTTTGACTTGTTTTTTGTGGAATACACACATATATATATATATATATATATATATATATATGTATATATATATATGTATATATATATATATATATATATATATATGTATATATATTAAAAATCAAGCAGACAGGGGCGCCTCCATAGTGCATGGAGGCGCCCCTGTCTGCTTGATTTTTTAGATGTTATACATGCCCGTGGAGATCGTGTAAAAGAAGGGAGGACACGCGGTTCACATACCGCTAGTGCTGGATAAACTGAAATCATCTATATTGATGTGGCTGGACTGACGACTGATTTATTTTTAAAGACTATCTGGACTATCTTTGGCGCACTGTATAATTGTATTTTATTTAAAAAAAATAAATATATATATATATATATATATATATATATATACACATACATATACCATATGCCATTAAGAGTATAAGGGTTTTGTTTCTGAATGCTGATAATAACCTGATTAACTTCTATCCACTGTCTTTTATTTAATGCAAGTGCAGGTGTATATGTCTGGTATATAACTATACATTCTATTCATATAGGTGGTGCTGACATTAGTAAGATACTATCCATGCTACCTTACACTTGTAATGTGTAATTTCTTAATAAAACTAGTTTATCTTAAAAAATGCATTACCCCACAAGCAGAAATTAAAATGGGTTCTTTTATTTCACTAACAAATGAAAAAGTTTAATTTCTCTTATGCGCTGACACATATTCTGTAATTGTGTTGTGTCCTGATGCCTGTTTTCCCAAAAGACTAGTCGGCATTGGAAAGTGTTAACTGGGTACCAACTGAAGACTTGCCAGTGGGATGCACACACCAGTGCCTTGTGTCTTGGTTGTCTAGCAACTCACAGTGTGTGTAATTATCTTCCCTCTGCAGCACTGGAGTTTTTAAATACAGACACTTTAAGGCTTTGCTTAGCACAGTAATAGCTTGTCCCAACAAGTATTCTGTGAAGACAAGCAGAGGCAGACAGCTAATACACACAACAGACAGACTATCTGAACCACAGCTTACAATCTAATACAGAGTACCAGTCCACATCCAGAAATAACACTGTTATTAGCTGTGAAATACAACATTATAAATTTAGTACTAGTTCAATTATCGTTGTTACGTAACAGCAAATGCAGATACAGTATATCTTTCAGCATATGGCATTCCATCCTATGCTTGTGCTCTGTCCTATTAGTAGTTTTTAGATATTGCTGAATTGTATAAAGCTAAAAATATTTAAATTTTAAAAGGGGCAAAGGAGATAAATATTGATAAAGAATTACAAATAAAAACAAACGTAACATTATATATAACATATAACATACAGTGATGTTTTTTTTACATACATTAATAAGCATTATTTTATTTATTTAAATAATTAAATTAATATAATTTAAGCAGTACTGTATATAAAAAATTGCTTTGTTCTAACAATTCCTCAAATGACATTACCAGAAAAGGTAGGGTAGTGGTACAGTACTTAAACTACCAAAATATTTGTTTGACAGCAACACTTAATGCTGGCAGTGTTACTGGCAACGATAAATGGGTTAGCACCGACTGTAGCGTGTTTAATGCATAGAGCACTGCGTCCAGCTCTTCACCCTTTGATAAATGAGGGTCTTAATCTTAGTGGCTAATTATAATTAACTGGCTCCAGTCCTGGTTAAAGAACACATGTTAAGGAGTATATGCCACATCTAAGGCAGTTTTCCTGTGATGTTTATTATATTCCCATATAACATGATCTCTTTTGTTTTTTGTTAACTAGATGTTTAATAACACATTTCAGATATTATTAAAGGATAATTCCATCCTAATCTAAAAATTAAGTTCTGGGTGGAATTGTTAATATGGAGGGCTACGCTCCGTCCCCCATCTTGACAGTGGTGTCCCCTATGATCTAGTGAAGATAGGAAGTGGTGCAGCCTCCAGCCGTCTGCATCGCTCTTCTGAATATGCAGAGATAGGAAGTTAGGCTCTCCGTTGGTTCTTCCAGTGACAGTTGAACTGTAAACATGTGATAACTGGAGCTGCATCCTTTTTGTGTTCTCTTACTTACATAGAGATATATAAAAGGACCAGAGGCACAAATATATATATGAACAACCTGTTCTCTGGCATTGCCCACTATATAAGCTTATTACCATCTGCAAATATTATTGTACTATAATAGTGTTATGTACGTTAACTGCATAAGCTTGTAGGGAGTTGAGCAGTTGTAGGTATTTGTGTGATGGGGACGCGCTGGATAGTCTTTGCATCTGACCCGGGATGAGTAGTCTTTTACAGCCAGGATTTTCAAGGTTTTTGAATCCAAAACTGAATTATTATTTTCTGCGGAAATATACTTTAAAAGTAATACAAGTGGAAGCAGGTTAATTTTGCTTATTGTCGGTTCACAGTGTTCAACTAACTGAAGACCATGTTTTACTAATTATGTTAATGTGTGTTATGTGTGTATACCAATGTCTTTTTTTGTTCTATTTAAAGAATCATATTTGTAGATTAGATTTAAATCACGCTTAAAATACCCAAATTAGTGTAAATATAAGTCTTTGTATATATTTGTTAATTATTAGCTACATTCTCTATCAAAATATATATAACATTACCTGCAGCTTAAGACCCTTCATTTGGAATGAAGAGGCAACCTGGAATGGCATCCTGTATATGTGTCCAGCTGAAGTCAGAAGTTTTGAAATTCCTAGAGTGAAAAGCTATTTACACCAGTGATT
Organism: Mixophyes fleayi; assembly: GCF_038048845.1. Lineage (NCBI taxonomy): Eukaryota > Metazoa > Chordata > Amphibia > Anura > Limnodynastidae > Mixophyes > Mixophyes fleayi. The sequence continues at coordinate 152,927,616 of NC_134404.1, forward strand.
TCAAAATCACTGACATTGGGCAGGTGATAAATAAATTCAAGCATGCTCTAGTTCTCCAGTATACATATGCAGTATTTGTCATAATTTAATGCTTCTGTGATTACTATAATGAAATTAAAGAAGTGCATTGTTATGAAGATGTCACATTGTATTCTTGTCAGTAAGACACAACCTTCATCTGTATTTTACTATATGTATTTTAGTCAATTTTATTCTTGTAGTCATTCTCTACCATAATTTGAATTAAAGTCAAAATTGAACAAAATGACTCTTCATTACTTAGGGGTCTATGTACTTAGGCAAATATAGGTTAAAAAAAAAACATTTCTACTCTTTTCTCCATACTGCTTCCTCTTGGTCACTTTGCGTGGTCGTCTAATGGAGACCATACTGGTAGTAGGAGTTGGGATGGAGTTAGAGCATGCATGCATGCTAATGAGACTAATCATGATCATGTGGCATGTGCACCAATCTTTTCCATCCTCTGTGCACCAAAATATCTCGCCATATGACAGAGGTCAGATCTATTCCATTTTTGGGCAGAGCTGCATTGTAACAATTAAATATTACATATGGTGCCACTCTGCTCCAAGAAAGGAGAACTGCAGCTATATGTACATATATATGTTTATAAGTACATGGAGCCCAAAGAGTCTGATTTTGACACACCTTATTACCATACTGAATACATCACAGTTTATGCGAAGTAGAATCATTTAAGATATTTTCTTTGCAGCTGCATATTCATAATATAATATGACATAATGGCACGTTATCTTTATTGACAATTTATTGTGATGACATTTGTTTGATATAATCATCTTCTCACAAATATAAAAGTAAAATTTTTTGAGGGGAATGGAAATTACAAGGTGGTACGAAGAAGAGTCATCACACCAAATGCATGGTTGTTGTTTCCAAAGATCTATTGGAATATGCCAGGGACTTCAGCTATCATTGCTTTTGTTCCTGTTCCTGTTTTTTTGGTGATCTCTGCAGCCTCTACAGTCACAACTCCTGCAAACATGGAGAACGAGTGTCCTGGCTTCATGTCTAGCAGCGAGCTTGATGCCAAAAAAAAATACTGGGCACAAAGCTACTCCGAGCTGGCATTTAATCACAAGAGAACCCATGTAGCACAAAGTGAAAGAAAAGTAAATGGTGAAGGATAGTTTTACTTTGGCTAACATAACTTGTGCAGAACAAAAGACGGAATATAGTCAGCTAGTAGCTGAGTAAAATACCGGTGCCAAAAGAGATACCGTATTTCCTCATGTATAAGACGCACCTTTTTCCCCAAAATTTTGGGTCTAATGACTGGGTGCATCTTATACAGGGGTAGTAGCACTTACCCTGTCAGATGACTCCTCTGTCCGGTAAAGTCTTCTCTCTGTCTGATCCTGATGCTGGAAACCCGATTAAGGTCCTCTCTGCGATGTCCGGATGTCCTTTCAGGACCTTGACAAGGTAAGGCATCCTTTCAGGACCTTGAGGTCCTGAAAGGATTGACAAGGTCCTGAGAGGACATCCGGACATCGCAGAGAGGACCTTAATCGGGTTTCCAGCATCAGGATCAGACAGGGAGAAGACAGAAGACTTTACCAAACAGAGGAATTATCTGACAGGGTAAGTCAGAATTGACTATAGTGTTGTCTCTCCTCTGTATAAGCTGCACAAATACTCTGTGAAAAAATTGAGGATAATGTTTATCCTCAATTTTTTCACATGATTTATATAGGTGCGTCTTATACAGTGGAGCGTCCTATACATAGGGAAATATGGTGTATCACAATGTAGAACTCATCACACCTTGTTACAGATGGGGTATGCAGCTGATAACAGCAATAAAGAAGGTGGTGTAATTGTTAATGGTAAAGGAACACAAACACTGGATATTGGGGGATTGAAAAACATTGACAAAGGTATATAAATTCCTGTTCTATTTGTTTAAAAATAATAGTAGATGTGTCCACCGTCTCCTTTCCCCTGCTGAGAAGGAGTTTTTTTTATCCTCACCTGCTTCTCCTACTTCTAAGGCTTCTCATGATATGATATAATAATTTCATTATCTTGAGATATAATGTTTCTCCCCATTCTCTATCACCTTAGTAAATGGATGTTTTCTGATTTGATCTCTATTGGGTGTGTTATATTATTCTTGCTTTAACTTGTTTGCTCCCTCCTCCCCCTCCCCCTCCCTATCCCTCACCCCTATCTTTATGTAGTGTGCCTGCTTTCTTATGTTGGTGTCTTGTTTGCCACTTCTTTATCTCAACAATGTAGCTAATTCTTTTGTTTTTACTATATGTTTATTTTTAAAATCAATAAAATTTGAATTTACGAAAACAAAAAATGTCTAATTGTAGCTAAAAATTGTTTAGGCATAAGAGAGTTTGGGACCCACAGTATTCAATACAATAATGGAATAGGCAATATTACCGTTATGTTGTGGGCAGGTCAATATTTTGGCCATCATTAGGTTTTCAGGGATTTCAGAGGTGCTTTATTCATAAATAATTGCTTGAAAAAGCTTTTTGTATTATTTTTCTACTATCATTTGGCCAATGCATGTTCTGTAGGAGCTATGACTGTAATTCAGTTTTACCTAGGCTGAGCTAACAATAAGTAAATACGGGGAAAAAAGCTTCTTTGTAAAGAAAGTCCATTTGTTTTACAGAACAACAACAAATAGATAAATAATTTGAACATAAATAATGATTATGCAGAATAGGCTGTATTTCTATTGCAAAGACATCTTACAGTACTAACCATACATAAGCATCTTATACAGCTTATTGTGGTTTTATCATTTTATCACTGAATACCAAGCTGGCAGTTACAGGCATGGCAGAAGATGGCAAATAGCTAATAGTTCTTCTGCAGTAGAGATGAGCGTAACATTTCAAGTTTAGTAAATAGTTTTGTAAATGGAATATAGCCCATCAGAATATAGGAATTCATCACATGAGCTCAGAGTTAAAAGAGCTATATTGTCTGCATGCAGACATCCCAACAGCGAACTATTGAGATCTCCAAATTATTGTTACTATTGTCAATCACCTTTATATGCTCCAAAAGACATACTGATTGGTTATTTGGCTTCTAATGTGTGTGTCTGTATGTGTGTGTTAGGGAATATTGATTGCAAGCTTAACTGGTGCAGGGATTTATTAAATATTCTCTGTACTGGATAATATGTCGGCCATATATAAGTATCTGTTAATATATAAATATGCATTTATTCAGTCTTTCGTAGAATATGTGCCATGCTTGTATTGATATTTGGCTAAATACCAAAATGTTGTAATGATTTGGCAGCCAATTAAATGGGCCACATCTGTTAAGATCATTACATTTTCCCCAGAATAAAAAGCTATCATACAGTTACCAAGTAATATCTGGTTTTTTTATGCTACTCATACATAACTGAGTAAAGTTTTATAGGCTGTACGCCCTGAATTACTAAGAAACTGACACTTTTACTGCTGCTCTAAATAATATCTGAAAACATGTGCATCTTTAAAGTATTTCTAAGCAACTAGTGGTCCACAGGTTCACTGTAATACGACTAATTCTGCAGCACAAAGCTTTATATTACTCATGTACAAGCTCCCAACTCGGGTTATGCTTATTTAGTAAATTTAGTATGCCAGCCCATACAAACAAGTCTAGCTTCAATGAATCCCATTATTCACAGATAGGAACCTTTGACAACTGGGTAAAGGAATGACATGTGGAAATGTCATCAGATATAGTCTTCAGCTCTGCATTTTATACAGGCTAAAGGCTTGCTCCATAAAAACCAGGTAGAAATGCTGCAGACATTGTCAGACATGCAAAGTGCAATTTGCTTTGGCATCTGTGTACAGTACTGTACTGGTTTTGGAATTGAATCTAGGATTGTAAACAGTAACCCCTTAGAATGCTCAGTTACACATTTTATTAGCATAAGCATCTAACTTTTATGACTTTACTTTCAATGAATTGTAAAGAAAGAAAAAAAAATCTATATGTTTTGTTTCAGTTTTTTAAATGAACCTTTTTACTCAATGCACAGTATACACTTTAGTACTTTTCTTGCTTAACCCACTTACCAAATATAATAATAAATATTTTCTGTGCCATAATAATTAACCTGGTGCACTATCTTATCTGGAAATACCTTCCTGGAAATTTAGTGTTGTGTCCAAGAACAGCTTATTTTACTTCTTATTACCCAGAAAAGTAATCTTTTCCCAGAGTGTTCAAACTGAACACTGTGCATATATTCCTGAAAAAAACATTGGCGCAAAATTGTCAACATCCCTGATTCACCAATGCCACACCCATGATCCACACAACCACCCCAATTGCGGTGGTAATCGTTTTTATGATTACCACTATACTGACATGTTTAAACCCTACAAATAAATTCTGAAATTATGAAAATCCGATGTGAAAATAAACAGACTTACCTTCAACCCAACGCTGGACATCTCCGATGAAAGCTTCATGCTGACAGCAAGTAATTCCGATTCAACAAGTGTTCGGCATTGCACGCTCAATAGAAATTTAATGTCAGGTTAAGTGTTTCAACACTTAACCTTAGGGCTACCCACATTGCCGTTTAAAATTTCTATTGACACACGTCGCGATGACATCAGTGTGCACTGCCGAACACTTGTTGAATCAAAATCACTTGCTGTCAGCATGAGGCTTTCATCGGAGATGTCCAGCGTCGGGTTGAAGGTAAGACTGTTTATTTTCACATCGGATTTATATAATTTCTGATTTTTTTTGTTGGGGTTAAACATGTCAGAATAATGGTAATATTTAAAGAGTACCCAACCCCCCAATTCACAGTGGTCATTAACGCAGTCTAATAGAACAGACCTCTCCTGCTGTGGCAAATCATGATTGTCTGTTGAGAAAATGGATTGTGTGTTGTTACTGTGTGGTGTTACTGCACAAGAACAGTTCTGCACTTCCAGATGTAGAGGGAGATATGGTGATGGCACAGTACTTACCTGTGCATGTACATCAACTATGTGTAGGATTATTCTGACTTCATTTAGCTAATTTGATTGTTGAATGACTTTTGCTATGTGATTAAATTGGTTAGAGGCCATTATCCATTATTAAGCACTCAAAACGGCAAGTGGCATTCTATCAACTATAATACATCATGTTTAAAAATGCATTGCTTAAATTAATCCATATATATTTCCAAATACCAGAATCAAAGACTAATAGGCTTAATAAGCTTAATGGAGTTGAGAATAGCATTGCTCCACAATTTTTGGGATGGAAGAGAAAATTGATAACTAGACTTAAAATACAAACTGATCCAATAGGAAAAATAGAAATGAATAAATACATGTTTCAAATGACCGTCCCTGGACAGAACTTGAGATGTATGACATTTACGTTTACTATACAACTGAGCAGAAGCAATTGTTCTCTGTTTTCAGCTTCTTCAGACTGAGATACCCTCACTGTCTTTGTCTACCCATAGAGTTAAAGACTGGAAGGACAGTGTACATGGGTAATAAACCTTTCACATCAATCACAGCTTTATAACATATCTACGTTACAGATAAGTCTCTAAAACCAAGTTGTCACATGTCGGACCCACGGACCTAATGCCCGGGGTTCAGCACACTTACATGCCCATGCTCCCTGAGTCTCCTGTCGGCTTTTTATCAGACTTGCCCTTTATCTCCTACTCCTCCCATTCATTGGGAGACTAATTATCCAGCAGGATAATTAAGGCACCTATTCCACAAGTAAGATGCCTGTCCTTTGAGTCAGCTCTCCCCAGCGCTCAGATGTGGCGCACTCTCTGCTTTCCTGCTCCTAGGACCGCAAACGATCGCTCCTGTCTCCAGCAACTCTGCAGATAACCACAGTGGTCTCTATATCTGCCGTAGACTATCGCTCCTGTCTCCAGCAACTCTGCAGCTATCCACAGTGGTTTCTATATCTGCCACAGACTATCACTCCTAGTCTCCAGAAACTCTGCAGCTATCCACAGTGGTCTCTATATCTGCCGCAGACTACCACTTCTAGTCTCCAGCAACTCTGCAGCTATCCACAGTGGTCTCCAAATCCTCCGCAGTCTATAGCTTCTTGATTCCAGCTACTCTGCAGTTGTCTTCACTGGTTGCATTACCTTCCACAGACTATTTTACCCGGCCTTCTCCTGTCTCAGTTGGATCATCGCCTATTCTCAGCATCTGTGTTCTCTTTACTGGTCTCGCCTGGCACTCACTCAGAGGACCGTGACCTGCGGGGCAGAGGCTGCAAAGTCCATACACCCTTGCGGGTGTCCCTGACAAAAACCATCTGCCTCGTTAGACTCCGCACCTCTGGGCTGGGTAGTACCTAGTCAGACAGGCCTCAAGGATCTGATCATCATAGTGATTGTGACACAAGTGCAACATTTACAAAAATAAAAAGGTCTCTAAGACTAGGCTGTGATATTTACGCTGGGTATTTTGGGGAATTGCTTAGTTTAAGTTTATCTGCCAAAGAGGTAAATACATTTTGCAAACTATAATCATCATATTACAGTTGCTCACTAGATTGCTTAGATAAATATGTACAGTAGGTGCTCATGTAGCTCAATTTATGACTAGCAAGTATCAGTGTATTTACAGATCAAGCAGTGTTTAGAAGTAACAACGACAAGAGGGATATGTTCTGGATTGTGCCTATGTGTACCTGACACTTAAATACAGAGTGTATGTGAACATCATGCACCTGGATGTATGTAACAGTTGTTGTGTCAAGACCCACTTTTGCACAGCTCTTTATTTTTAGAATTTTATTTATATAGCGCCATGCAGTGTGTGGCAGCACTATACAAAAACACAAGAAGCAAACAATACAAATTGGGTGCGACACAAGCAACAGGGAAAAAATTCACTGAGGTACCTGCCACAAAGAGCTTACAATCTAAACTAACAGCATGGCCTTCTCCACCGGTATTTCCATACGATATAATGCCTAGAATGTGTCAATAAAAGCTGGAATTCTATATTCAGGACCTTTCAAAATTACATTACAGGATATTATTAAGGCTTAGGAAATTTACAATAAAATAATCCAGAATTAATGGATATACCTATTTGTTTTAATATGTATTCAGGTAGTTGTTTACTTCTTCACCTAGTTTATCCATCTGTTTTTGCTTTTAGAAAATAAACATGGGCGGTGAATGCATTTCCATGTTTATGACCTTTTGAGCTTGCACGTGTATCTAATTGCTACATGTCTATCAATGAACATATTTTCCCCTGCTCAGGGCTATATCAACCATGTATATTAACATATTTCCCTTTCCATATCTTTTATATTATCCCCAGGGGTAAATGAATACCTAATGGCCTGGAAACATATGAATATGAATCATGATGACTAACATTAACTGCAAGAGATGAACCGTCACCTTACAATTCATTTGAAACCTTACCTGACTGCTAGTTATTAAAAAAAAAAAAAAAAAGCATTTAATATAATCGCTGGAATATAGATGTTAAATGAAGCTAATGATACAATATTATATTCCTTTTGGAATATGCCTCCCTTGCAATGTATCATATACATTTCCATTGTTAATATTGTTCGTTAGCAATGTCCTGTCCTGTCCTTTTGTCCTCGTTATGGGATTTTCTTTGGTTATGAAAATCTTTCAAGTCTTTGACATTCCATTGACTCAAAAGGACATTTTAATATTTTTTTTTCACCATCACAGGTAATGTTCTCAAACAGCCTTATGCTTGGAGGAAGCACAAGCATTTTTTATTTTCCTTCATGTGTTTCCTAATATATTCACACCTCAGTAAAGCCACTCTTATTTCTTATCACTTCCATTCATTAACAACATTTCCCTATCACTTACATCACTTAATATGAAGCAAGCACCGGCACACAGGATTTAAAATGTGATTTGTGTGATTAAAATTTGAAAAAACTAGCAACCCATTCTTAGTATTTAACATTAAACAGTTCAATATTTCCACAGATCAAAGTCCTAAAATTATAATCATGATTCAAATGAATATATGTTTTCTATATTATGCTAATATATTATATTGACATCATAATGATGGAGTGCTGATAAAGCAAATATTTTCTCTAAAAGGAATTAGGGGCCTGATTCATTAAGGATCTTAACGTAAGAAACTTCTTATTTCAGTCTCCTGAACAAAACCATGTTACAATGCAAGGGGTGCAAATTAGTATTCTGTTTTGCACATAACTTAAATACTGACTGCTTTTTCATGTAGCACACAAATATCAGCTTATTTGTACACTGAAATTTAAAGTTATCAAGTATTTATGTGCTACATGAAAAAACAGTTAGTATTTAACTTATGTGCAAAACAGAATACTAGTTTGCACCCCTTGCAGTGTAACATAGTTTTGTCCAGGAGACTGAAATAAGAAGTTTCTTAAGTTAAGATCCTTAATGAATCAGGCCGTAGGTTATTTTGAGTCATTTATATACTAAACAATGTAGCCGAAAGAGTCCCACTCCTCTTCTGGACAGCTCAGTGATGCCGTAAACATTACCCTCTTTTTATCCCCAAACACACCCAGTCCCTGAACTCTTCCTACACTTTCTTCCTAATAACACCACCAGGAAGTGTACTTTCATGACAATATCTATACCCCCATTACCACATACTCCCCTGGTGCCTTCATACCCATCACATCCTCTGTGCCATTATGCCCCCTCAGTGGTGGAATAACTAGACACGTTCATGGCTGCTCCTTCATCAGGTGGTGTATTCCCTATGTGCACTGGGTGTATTTTATAAAAGTGGATGCATCTAAAAACGTCCTTAAAAATGCCTTTTCGCTACTATACATTTGTAACCCATATTGTATTAAAATTCTTTATTTAGGATATAATCATATTATTTTTTTATGCCCTACAAAGTTGCTCTGTTCTCCTCAGGCATCATTAGTTTACTACTTGTTAATGCGGCATGTTAATTCATTTTATAAGAATGTATTCTGTAAAAGCGATGTTTTATTGTGGTATTGGCCATACCATGCCCCCTTTGTTCTCCAAAAAGTAGAGGCACAAGAGGTGGAAAAAAATAGCAATATACAACTATGGAATATGGAGTACAAAGACGGACATACCATAAGATAAGGCAAAATTTCCATTCCTCTTCTTTATTGAATATCCCTCATAGAGGGCTGTGCACCAGTAATAGCAATGGATGATCCCGGGGTGTTAAGGTATCCGTGAGTGCCATGAAGTTCTTTGTAATGTGATTGGGGGCCTGCACAATGTGGCTAGAGAGTGGGCAATATGGTCGGTGTTTGTGAAATAAGGCTTAATGTAGCACAAGTACAATGTGCACCTTTAGGGTCAGTAACAAAAAGTACTAAATATTCAGTAAATGTGGCCAATTTTTACCCTTAAAAAAACAAAACGGAAGAGAGCTTTGTGGGACTATTCGATGCAGTCATACAGCAATGTTGATTTGGAGATTGGAGGGTTGTTCGGATATAGAAGAAAAACAAATATAAGATTTGAATGACCTCTGTAGAGGGAAGGTAATAGGGTAAAATGACCTAGGAATGGGACAAGGGTGATTCAGGAATTTGATAAGTTTGCTTAAAGAGGTGAGATTTCATGTCACTCTCAAAGTTTTGGATATTAGTTGAAAGTCTTGTGGTACGAGGGAGGCGCAACAGGAAAAAAAAGTGATTTAACCAGCAATGGGAGCAAGTAATGAAGGTGGATGAGAGAGGTTGAGATCTTTGTTAGAGAATCAAGTAAAGAGATGTTTGTTGGTGCTAATCTGTTACTGGTTTTCTATGTTAGTAGAAGTATTTTATATTAGAAAAAGTACAGGAAACCAATGTAGGATCTGTCAGAGCTGGAGCAGAAGAATGTTGTGCTAGGAAAATTAGTCTAGCTGCTGCAAATCCTGTGAATTGCAAGGACAAGAATTACCTTCTGTGTTTCTTTTCATAACTTTTGTTTCCATATATTATGTGTAGTGTCTATTTTTTGTTTTAGTGAACTTTTTTATTGGATTTCTAAATAATATAGATGACTGCAAACTTTCTTATTGTTACCATTTTTAGAAGCATTATTATTCTATTAATAGTTTGAAGTATTTTTTTTTAATACAGGAATACTGTACCCCTGGAATCCTGGTTGTATCACAACTTTAAATGTTGATCTTAGGACATTACCATTGGTATAATTGTTGGCAGCTTACAGAAATTATTTCACTAATTACAATGTAAACATTTAAAAAAAAAAAAATCTGCACATAACATGTTTTTATTTAGACCATTTTTGTAGCCTATGCTATGCAGTATCAGCTCAAATTCATTTATTTCATGCTTTTGGATCACATTCAATCATTTTCATTATTTTGTTATGATAAGGATCATTTTAAATACTATTTATTCATGCATGAAAAAGATTGTGAGCATTATTTTCTAACCATTAAACATGTATATATCCAATATGAATCATGATAAATGTTTAAATAATTAATGTTTTATCCAGGTAATATTTTGTTTCTGGTTCAATTCAGTATGACTTCCAGTAAAGAGAGTTATTAGAATATACTCAATTTTTCTGCAGTTAATTGTATTTTATTTTTTCTTGTTTGAGGAAGGAAACACGAGACATTTAACTATAATATAATGTACAAACAAATTAAAATATTTCCTAGAAGTTGTTAATTACTTTCATGACCACTGGTAGACAAGGGACATACTACAAAAATGTTGGCGTCATCCATGGGCTTTTTAAGCATACAGATAAATATATTGTTTTTGATTATTACTATAGAGAGTAAAAATAAACAATATCCCTGCTATATATAATTAGAAATGTACATTACTTAGGGTCAACTAGGTTCGTCTTAGTCTGTAGTGCTAATGAAAGTGCTGATATAATAAAAGCATATATACAATTGCAGCATTAACTAAACATTAATCAAATGCTGTTCAAAGTAGCACCAGTAACAATAGGGCTATATTACAGCAAAGTTTTGTTCCTAACTTGCAATGATGTATTTTTGTCAACATTTCACTGCATACACAGTAAGGAGTCACAAACCTGTCAGTTGGAATGCACTTTAATTTTCCTTACAGGCCACCACCCACAAATTGTCCATATCAGTTTCATCTGTACTTTGTCCTCAGTTGTTGCCTTTTGTATGACTTTCCGTTTGGTATTTTATAATGTGTGCTATAATGCCATATCCTTGTTCCTCAAGAAATGTTTTTCTCAATTTCATCCTTCCTGGGTGAGAATGCCCTGGATAATGAGTCTACTATTGGGATGTATTTTCTTGGTTTGTAATACATTGATAAGTCTTATTTCTGTAATCTCAATATAAGGATTTTCAGGCGTGATGTAGCCATCATCAGGGGTGAGATGGAGACCAGCTTCTACCAGCTCCCTGATCTAATAGCTTATCAAATAATCAACAAGTCAAACAGTTTATCACCTCTGTTTTGTCAGGAAACTGATCCTGACTATCTTTACCCTTCACAAACTTCACTCTGCGCCCTCGTGATTTAGAAATTTACTGTACGGGGGGACACAGGATTCCAGCCTAAATCTTGCGCTCACCTATTCCTTAGGTTGCAGAATTAATTTGTTGCTTCCCCAACATAGGCACACACAGTGTCGGACTGGGGCATGAAGGGTCCACCGGGGGGACTGCAACACTAGGGGCCCACCAGAGGGGGTGTGGCCAGCCATCATAGAGGCGAGACCAGACACTAGAGGGGGAGTGGTCAGCCCACGAAGGACAGATACCACCATAGTGTAGTATATAAAGAATGCAGTGTGTATATAAAGAGTAAACAGTCTTGACCTGCCCCTTAGATTGGGCAGAACAGTCATCAAAAATTGTGATTGTCAAACTAGACCAGGCTTGGCTAATCTGTGGCACTCCAGGTGTTGTGAAACTACAAGCCGCAGCATGCTTTGCTAATATATAGCAGCTTATTGCTGGAAGGGTATGCTGGGACTTGTAGTTTCACAACACCTGGAGGGCCACAGGTTAGCCAAGCATGCACTAGACTCAGAACATTTGACAAACTGTCCTACCTGTTCTTGTCACTTTCACCACCTGAGGCTGCTGGTTTCTTTAGTTGCGGCTTGTCTGGGTCCTGGAATGTTGAAGGCCCTATTTGAAAAAAATAATGGGTACATTTAGAAAATTCCAACCAGCCCTGGCGTTAAATCAATAGGACCCACAATTAATACTTATGCCTTCCCCCAGCCTCAACATTAATAAGTAATTAAGTATTAAGTAATAGTATTCACATTTAATAAACCTATTTCCCTACCTCCAGACAGCCCCTGCAATAAATTAATCACATTTATGTATAATAAATGTACATATTTCCCGCAACCGTCACTGCCATTAAATAATTAATATTCACATTTAATAAATAGACCTCATGCTCCTCAAACTCAGCCCCACATTCAATTAATAGCCCCCAAACCACCCCATCTTAAATTAATAGCACCCACTATTGCCCAACCTTCATCATACAAACAAAATAGCACCCATTATTTAGACACCACCTACCACACACACATTACATTGCCACAAGCCCGCTGTGCCATCCCACACACATTACTGTGCCCTTCATCACCATGCTGTGCCTCCTTATGATCACAATGCACCTTCCATGCTGCTTTGGCCCCCCTTCACCCTCTGCCATGCTGCTTTGGCCTCCCTTTCACACTCTGCCATACTGTCTGTGCTCCCCCTTTTCACACTCTGCTATGCTGTCTGTGCTCCCGTTTTCACTCTCTGCTATGCTGTCTGTGCTCCCCCTTTTCACACTCTGCCATGCTATCTGTGCTCCCCCTTTTCACACTCTGCTATGCTGTCTGTACTCCCGTTTTCACTCTCTGCTATGCTGTCTGTGCTCCCCCTTTTCACACTCTGCCATGCTATCTGTGCTCCCCCTTTTCACTCTCTGCCATGCTGTCTGTGCTCCCCCATTTCACTCTCTGCCATGCGGTCTTTGCTCCCCTTTTTCACTCTCTGCCATGCTCCCCTTTTTCACTCTCTGCCGTGTTCCCCTTTTTAATCTCTGCCGTGTTCCCTCATTTTGCTCTCTGCCGTGCTCCCCCTTCACTCTGCCGTGCTCCCCCCTTGCTTCTGTTCCTTCACTTACCTTTTCTATCGGCTTCTTTATTCTCTTCTTCTCTTCTGTCTTCTGTCTTCCCGGCTCCTCACTGAACGACGGGCATGATGACGTCATGCCAGACATTCAGTTAGAACGGAGCAGAGAGGAGTCGGGGAGCGCCGCTGTCACATGAGTATTATTTATTTTTATTTATTTTTTTACTTTTCCACTCCCACATCAACAAAGAGGGGAGTGATCAGGGTTGGGGCCTACCGGGGGATAGCCCGGTCCCCTGGTGGCCCAGTCCGACCCTGGGCACACACTTCCACACCTCTCCTCTCCTGGTACCATTTACATATAAGGCCTGTAGAACACTTATGACTTAATTGTGCACACTCTGCTCTCTGATAGCTAAAAGAGTTAACATTTCCCACCCTGGTATTTAAAGGGTTAAAACAGCAAAGCAATCAACCTCTTCTAAAGAGACAGTGAATTTATTTAGAGCAATAAGGACAGCACTTATTACATTTTAAATATAATATGCAAAAAAAGGTGCAATGTTTACAGATTTTAAAAACAATTCATAAAATATGACATAACATACAGCAAAACAGATAAAAATAAAAAGTACAAAGTTTCACAGTATAAACGTACATATGATTTGTATGATCTGCGCAAAGGGAAATTGACTTGGAAGAGGGACAGCTTATCAATGTTGATTGATTTCCCAAAAGTCTGACAAAATCTTATAAGTGGTCTCATCTTTTATAGAGACTTCCCTCTTACAGGGGTTTGTCTCCAGGGGAGACCTGTGACACAGTTTTACAACCACAATCTTCCCTGTTTAATCCCCAATGTTAAAATGTAACATATATTTTCTGGGAAGTGTCACACAGACCCAATTTTATCATTAATGAATCCAATGCAAATTGACCAATCTAAAGATTCCATACAAGCCTAGGTCAAGTAGATTAGTTGAGCTGACACTTTTTTCCTCTCATTCCCTGCCTGACAGACAGCTTTATTCAACTTATGGGTTGTCCTTCATCATATTCTTTATGAACATGTGGTTGATCACTAATTATATTGATTGTAAGTGTATTTTAAATAATGGAATTATATTTGCCTTTATAAAATATAGCAAGCCATGGTCACAGAACCCATGTCTCTTTGTGTATGACCCCCCTGCTAGGACATTTCCCTAAATTATCTTTAGGTGCCAAAATAGAGTCCCAGGCCATAGCGCACCCCATGAGGTCTTTGACGCTGTTCAGTTCCCCCTATAGATGACAATGTTATCTTGTAGTTCTTGGGCCTGCAGGACCACATTGAGTTAGGTCATTAATCCTGTGAGAGCATCTTTGCTTTGAAGTCATTTGCATTACGTTTTAGCTTACTGAATGGATTAATTTGATATACAGTATTTACAATGCAGTCCCTTGTGATTATGCTTTATTCACCACAATTATTTTATGGGCTAGTCCTTAGAACTGTAATTCCTCCTTTTTCACTACAAGGGGCTTTTTATTTATGTGTTCCAGTAGGTTGTTGTCTGTTTTAAACACTGTTCTGTAACCATGTAATGAGGGATTTCTCACATCCCTCTAATATAGACTAAGTTTATTTTTGATTTGTTCAAGATTAATGTGTTGCATCCGTTTGAATCATGTCATCTTTTCTGAAAAACAAGAAACATAATATTGTTCCTGATTGCTTGGTTATGAGCTACTTGACAGTCTCAATAACTTTCTGAAGGTGAGATCATAAACGGGCCAGTGGCTTGCAGAAATCCTTTTTATAATCTAGTTAAATAGTTGGACATGTTTAACACAGGATCTAACTCTCTTGGTGCAGGTATTTCCATGAATGCTTCTATTTCTTTTGCATCTCAATTCTTATTACATGCCCCAAATATCACACCACCAGAACACATAATTAATGCAAATTATTCCTCTCAACAGCATTCTAACTGTGTGTGCAGGTTTGCATCATATTCAGTCCTTGTTTTCCCATACACAAGAATATCTACACGGATGATTACGGGTCATAAAGGGCGTCATTCTGTATTGATCATCATTTGAGGCCATGTATAATTGTCACATGAAGAAATTGCATTACATTCTATTGTTTCTCTTGCCCTTTAAGTATCGTATTTTGTTCTGTTTATTTTTTGCTGATTGTGTGGCGCTGTGGATTCTGTGGTGCCATATAAATAAAATAAGATTATGGTAAGATACAGAGTTGATCAGAGAAGGCATCAGTCTATTTTAGTCATCAGATTTAGCATTACTATATAGTGGTCATCAGATTATGCTAGTTATCAGTAGGATCTTCATTGTATACTGGTCAGCAAATGAAGTTGCATTGTATATTAGTCATCCAAAGGCACTACATGTTATAGCGGTTTTAAAGTAATGGTTCCCATCCTACTCTGTTACATGTACCCATGCCCCACCAATGATATAATTGAGTACAGTTCACTTAGAAAATGGAATGAGTGTCCCAACAAAGAGATTCCTGTGCACATGCACAATGTGCTGCATGAGTCCAAATGTATGCAATGTATGGGATGTTATCACGCACATATAACTGCAGGACATGCTGAGCATGCCTTTAAAGCACTGTCTTGGTAATACTCTCCAATCTGAACTGATCAGGAGACACACCTCCTAACTATGAGCATCTACGTAAGCAGTACACCTGTGTATTAGAAGCAATAGTATCATAGAAAGCATACACAGAAATCAGAGCAGCAGTACATACAATATGAAACAGAGCGGCACAAAGACAGAGAAAGACCTGCCCTGATTTACTTCATATTTATTTATAAAGCAGTCGCATATTACACAGCGTTGTACACTGAGGGGATCATAATACAAATAACATACATTTACATGAAACAAAAGGTACAGATAGCCCTGTCCAAATGAGCTTACAATCTATTAGGTGTTAAGAACAATTGATACATAATTGTAGCTGGTGTTGGAAAAGTGTTTATGGCAAAAGTGTTTATACCCCATTCATACTGCACCAAAATCCTGGGTTTTTCCCGGGTCGAGCTCAAACGACCCGGGTCTTGGTGCAGTATGAATGGTACAAGTCAAAAATCCCGGGTCTAAAAACCCGGGTCTTCAACCTGGGATTTATCGAGGGGTAATTCCCGGGTCGGACCCGGGTTGCCTGCACTATGAATGGAAAAACCCGGGTTTTTCAACCCGGGTTGCACAGAAAACAAGATGATTGGCTGTCTGCCTGTCAGTGAATCATGAAGAACTGTGGGGCAAAGGTGAGGGGTATGTATTATAGTACAGATCTGTGTGCAGCATATCTCACAGTGATTCTACTGTGCTGTGTACATACATTTTTTGGAACTGAAGTTGACCTCTCAGTTTTCTTTATTCTTTATTAAAAGGGGAAAGAGTAAAATGTAGTAATTGGGTTTGGATTGTGAGAAAATTAAGAACATCAACCAGAATAGAGCTACAAGTACACTAAATTTGGAATATAAGTAGTATATAAAGGTCATCAACAATTTAAGGTCATTTAGCCAGTCCCTGCAGCTGTATAATGCTCATTCTTCAGCCACAGAGGGGTCACAAAGAAGAAAGCTCAATGTACATGTCAAGTTGCTGCCTCGTTTTGTTACCATAGAGTAAAATTAAATTCTAAGCACCAATAGTTATTATCCCTGCACCTTTAAATTACAATATCTTGGTACACACCTTCTTACCATACCTTTTTGTAAATATTGTGCATGAATCCGAATGATAAGTTCAGTCGCTGAGTGATGAAGAAAGGTACTTAGATCCCAAATACTATACACATTATTATATTGATTGCGTGAATCATCACATCCCCAGATTATGAGACATATAAATGCTGTGTTCCAGCATTAACCAGTCACCTTTCAATGACATCACCATTTTTCAGCCAATGAAAACTGCTCTGGTGATGACTCCCACAAATTGCCAGGGCATAGACTTGTGCAGTATGAATGGGGTCAACCCGGGAAATTCCCGGGTCCGAGGTGCAGTATGAATGGTGTTTTTGAGCTGGGACGCTCCGAGACCCTGCAAAAACCCGGCTTCAAAAACCCAGGATATTGCAGGGGCGGCAGTATGAAAGTGGTATTAGAAGCATAATACACCAAGTATGCAACCTTGGAATAAACACGAGATTCTAACAGCAAAGAGTTGTATATTCATTCACTAATCTATATTTAGGCTATTCTATATTTGATTGCTGTACACAATCACTGAGTTATCTATAGCAAGTACATGTGTGTATAGTTCAGTACAGTATTGATTTGTCGATTGTGAAGTAGAAGAAGCGGGTGATGGTGAAAATGACAGGAAAAGTGTGCAAGTGTAATCAATTAATGAAGCAATCTAGGAATAGTATAATGAAGAGAGTATATAAGACCATGATCTCCTTTATATTTCAGTTGTCATCAAACAGGGCTGTATTGTATACTGGTCATCAGATGGGCTACTCCATATAGTGATCATCATAGGAGGATGCAGTGGTTATCAATGAAGCTTCATTGTACACTGGGCAGTGACTTGTCTTGTATATTGGTTAAATGTGGATAAATTGTATACTGGTGAAAGGGAGTAGCATTATGTGCTTGCCAAATGAGTCTGTATTATATGCTGAATGTTTAATGTTTCATGACATGCTAGGTGGTCAAGTGCTATAAATAAACTAGTATGAATGTATCGGTGGGGGACTGATTACAAAACAAAGGCACGTGGAATGCTAAAATGGGCATGATTATAAAATAGAGCAGTTTGTGCCCTGTATATTTAAAATATACACTGTTACACTTCATTTTATCATAATTAATAATGATATTATGAATACCCTTATTAAATGAAGTGATCATTTTAAAGTACTGCCGCATGCCTAAAGAGATTATAAAGTAATTTTCTAACCACCTCCAATTCAACTATTTAAATCATGTGTGACTTTTGAAATCTTATTGCAGAAAAACAGGCAAGAAAATGTAAAGTTTCATATATATGGATTCTGATTCAGCTTTCATTTTGCTTGATGGTATTAAAAAGTCTATTGAAATTCTGTTTTATTTTTGCTGTCCTTATTCTAGACTACCATTGTTCTGTTTGTCACATATTTGTATCCTTAACATACAGCTTTAACAGGACGTATGACTTTGTTATATATCCATAGATAAACAATATCTACAGTGAGAGACAAAGACACAATGGAACTCCTCCCACTGTGGGAAATACAAAAAAAAAATCTAAAAATATTTATATTATAAGGAAAATATTAGATCCTTTTTATGGCGTTAAGGGGAGTAGTCTTACTTAAGATGAGAAAGGTGTCTTAATCACTCACCAGCAATACATTAAAGTTACACTAGTATCACAATTGTGTATCTTTTTTAGTCATACTTAAAATAGAGCATAATTGCTTGCTGTTTGTGTGGGTAATATTTTGCAGCTAACTTTAATTGTTTATTATAGGGGAATTCTTATCCTTGTATTATGATCTTTGCACCCCCCCTCCCCTTCTTTTTAATGCTTTCATGTTTTTAACCTACCACAAACAAAAGCTAGCAATTTTCACTAATTAACTGAGACCATTGGCCAATGTTTGTGTAGCCGGAGTCCGGTGGCAGGACCATTAAATCTAATATACAAGATGTTTCACAAACACGGAAGACTTCCTGTATATCTGGGATTGTTATAAGTATCTCCTTTATGTAAGGCATCTTTAATATTAAGAATGTTCCTGGTCCTTAAATTTAGTGAATGCAGCAAAATCATGTGCTAATTTAGACCTGGATGGCTTTTGTAGAGTTATAGTTGTCCTGCCTATCCAGCCGATCCATATCTGTAAAATAGGTATTAATAATAAATTATTATATTGACATCTTATTTTGTATCATGTTTTACCGTGCTATAGTAATTATACTATATTGATTTCCCTACCTTATACCCGAAGACATAAAATATAAGTAGACATTTTTATGATACTTTTCCTTAAAGGCACAACTCAGTTGCACATAAAATATAAGTTGGGCTAATATTTGTTTTTCATCACTGTGTGCGTATCATATTAGCAAGGAAAAACTTTATGAGTAGATCAAAGCTTCCCCCTCTACTTTTTCAGCAGGACCTGGGGCAATGTCTGATTACTAATCCAATAGCATGAACATAGCTGAGTACTTCTATTTTGGCAGTATATTTTATTGGCTGTTTGGAGGCAGGTATTAACATCAAAGTAATTAACAATGCCAAATGTGGAGACGGTGCCTATTGTGCAAGTATTGAATAGCTCAATTTTTGTTATGATAATCCCCATGTTAATTAGGGTGCTATAAATTACTTGAAGTCAATTTTTGCCTCCAATCTGTCAGTGAAACACACTGCCTAAACCTCTGAGTGAGAAGTTCCCTCATATGGGTGTAGCTGCAGCCATGGCTTCCAATCTGAGCCCTATATAGCCCAAAAGCATTAGGGCACCTATACGTGCAACAAAAGTTATATAGTTAGAAAGACTAAAAAAAAGACAGGACCATTAAGTTCATCCTTTCATTAATTCTAATTTTGTTGACCCAGAGGAAGGCAAAACTATTGCCAATTTATCCTCAGAGGGGGACACACATTCCTTCCTGCCCCTGAAAATGGTAGTCTGATAAATTGACCTAGCATAATATCCATTAGTAATTATAGCTACAGGTATGTTTTCTTGTAAGAGAGACATCAAATCCATTTTTAAATTATGCTAGATAATTTGCCATCATCACCACATGTGGAAAGGAATTCCACATCTTAACCACGCTTGCAGGAAAGATCCCTTTCTTATACTCATGGTGAAACATTCACAATTCATGACAGATTGTCCTCTGCATGGTCCTTGCTATGAAAAGTTTATTAGACAAATATTTTATTAACCTTTTTGTTTATTAATGAGGTTACACACCTCTAACCCCTCTTGAGTTCTCCTATGTCTTTCACACATTGAGGTGCCAAATGCTGTACCCTATATTCAAGATGTGGCATTACTAGTGACTTGTACAGTGGTAATACTGTGTTTGCGTTACATGCTTTAAACTCCCTTTTATGCATCATAGATTTGTATTACTGTCTGGCACTGCTACTTAGCCTTCTGTCAACTAATATTCCTAAGCTCTTTTCTATCTCTGTTTTCCCCAATTATTCCATTTAATGTATAATTACCATAATTACTAACATGACCTAGGTGCATAAACCTACATTTCTCTAGATTAAAATTAATTTGCCATTTTAGTATCCAGTTTCCCATCTGTCTAAGGCTGGGTACACACCACAAAAAAAATTATCTCGATGTGAAATTGTTAACAATTTTACTGAAGAATTTTTTTTAAAAAAATGTGTACACACGTAAACTCCAAGGAGATCTGCCTACACTGCTGGTAAGGAGTGTATACATACTTCAGACATTGTTCCATCGTGTATAGAGGTTTTTAGTCCGGTAATAAAATCAAATCAAACTATATGATGTGCTTTGGATGATAAAACATGATCGTGGGAGCGTACATACTACTGCAATATCTGACCTAACTGTCGTTTATCATATAATTGGCACTATAATTGGTTCAAAAACCTGTAGTTTGTACCCAATCTTTCTGTAGCAAGTTACTATTCTAATTTGTTAATGAACCTACAGATCTTTCAGCAAATATGGACACCTTATAGTTTCATCCATCAACAAGGTCATTAACAGAAGAATTTAAAAAGATAGGACCCAATATTGATACCTGTTGCACAACATTAATAACTTTAGCCCACCTGGAATATGTTCTATTTATTACTACCCTTTGTCTTTAATCCTCCAGATACATATCCTTCCATGCACATACTTTTTTTTCATTATACCAAGTATTCTCAATTTTTGTACCACATTGTTATGTTGCAAAATCCAAATATATCATATCAATTGCACAACTAAGATGTAGTTCAAAGCTTACCTCCTCATTAAAACTAATGATAATTATTGGGCATGATCAGTTTCCACAATTATGTTTCCTATTTTTTCATTTAGTAGCCTAATATTATTATTTTTTTGCTTTTCTTGCTGTTTATGTACTTGAAGTATATTTTGATTAGCCTTGCTATTGCAATCAATTATTCAACTTCAGTCTTTTCTTTGCAACATTACTTGTGCTTGTTTTCATTATAGATTTTCAATCCCTTCTAGTTTTAACTTTCTAAATCTATTTTTTTATTTAACCACATTACTCTCCTTTTTTTTGCTTGACATTACATTGCCATATTGTATGTACTTGGAACAGTATTTAAATTGTTTTTAAAATTTCCCATTTCTTCTTTGTGCTTTTTTTAGTAGTAAACTTTTCAAGTCTACAAGCATCAGTGAATCTTTGAGCTTATTAAACTTTGTCCTTCAAATTCCATATTTGTAGCTCTGTTACCAAATGTTTTATTGAAACCCAAGTCAAATTTTGTTATCACTAATCCCTAAATGCCCCATCACATGTACATTATATATATATAATCTGTTCATTTAGATATTACTAATGCCAGCAGTAGGGGTTGGCTACAGACTTTAGCCCAGGGGAAAAGCACACAACACTGACCCATAAATAGCAGCCCATCCTTAAAGGGTGGTTTTCAGTACAAAATATATTTATCAATATAAAAAGAGGCAATTTAAGTGTTGATAGATATTCTCCTAATGACGTCTTTTATCCTAGAAGACGAAAAGCGTTGCGTTGGTGCTGTGTTATTAATGTTATTATTGGCTAGAACCCTGGATCTCTGGACTGTTTACCCCATATTGGATTCGCTGACAATTGATGCGGACACATGGAGGACTATTTCCTTCAAGAATCCAGATAAGCCTATATTTTGTGTTCTTTTGTAAGTGCATTCATGTATGTGTTCATTAAAGCTTTTATGAGAAAGAAATACTACACTATATGGTGTCCAAATTGATGTACCGTAATACATTAAAAGAGGCCCAGTGGAAAGGAAGTAACTCTGCTGACAAGTCTGCTGTTATCTGGTACGCTTAAGCACTTTTGGGGGTAAATGTATCAATCCCCGGTTTCTTCAACTCGCGGGAGTTCGGCGAGATGACAGCTACAATTTAAAGCGGCGCTGCCTTGTAAAGGCAAGTTTCCCTATATAGGGGGGTTAGGGTCACGGTCGGAACCCCTGTTGGTGTATGCTGGGCAGAACTTTGACCAGGGGAGCCTGTTCTGATCCTTCCATTGGATGGATTTGGACAAAAACGTCACAGACTGGTAACATTGGATCCCAGAAGACATACTAGGGGATTAAGGTCCTGGTCGGACCTCCTGTTTGTGTAAACCCCTTCCCTTTATCTATGTTTACTATTTTCCTACTGAATGCCAAATTCACTACTCAGTCATGAATTTTATCCAGCTAAGACTCAATTACACCCATTATATCGTTAATTCTAGATCACCTATTTTGTTTGGAAGCTTGCTATCGTTTATTTACGATACAATTAATATTAAATTTATGCATCTCTTTATCAACTTTTCTAAACCCTTTACCCACATCTTCCCCATTTCCCTTGACTAAGCCCTGCTACCTGTCTACAATATATTGCACATGGCTTGTATGTTCACCCCCAATTCCTAGTTTAAAATCTACTCCAGCTCTTTAGCCTTCCTCTCCCCAGCACAGCTGCAGCCTCCCCAAATGTAGAGACTGTAGTCGGGAGAGAAATTGCTCAATTTTCTTCAAGTATAATGTAGACTGTTTAATCAAGCAGTCAAATTTATGAACAATCTTATTGCCTGATTTGTACACACAAGGAAGCACATGTAAAAAAGATCATTTGGTTTGCCCACACGTGCAGTGATACAGTTGTACAAGACAATCAAATTATCAATCTTGGCTGATTACATTTCATAACGAAGTTTTGTCTTACAGTGCAAAGTTTTAGGTTATTCATGTACCACACATGTTGCGATAATTGTATTCTTTCATTAAGTATTGAAATGCATGTGCAGGTACCTTAATGGTATCAGAATCCACAGGAAAATGTGATCTTAGCACTTCTTTACTCTTTGAGCAAATTCATTTATTCAGATGGAAAATCTAATTTTTCAGCTTTTAAAGGGAGGAAAAAATGAATATATAGATCAGGCAACTTTTTCATGTTGGTAATGGTATAATTAGTGCAGTGTTCTGATCTGAATGGGAGAGTGCAGAACTGGATAATGGCTACGAGGAATAGAAGCTTCTCTCAAATTATGCTATTGGGCCCTTTTTTTACTATAGTTATGCTCCAAGATAGATCCAATAGAAATGTGTGGATTTATATGTGTAAAGCACCTTCCTGCCTTCCATAATTAGAACAGCTTTCACTTACTAGGTAATAACATTGTATATTAGATCATTTGTGAATGATCAACATCCAGCGAAACGTTCGCTGTCTTGCTGAATAATTTTATACATAAAGAATGCATTTTGTACAGCCAATGCCATTTTAAGAGAGATTGCTCCTTCGTGGAATATAAAACAGAAACAGTTAAGGAAAAGCACAGCTGGATATGAGTAATACCACCTATAAAAAGCTTGCTAAATTCAACCTT
The DNA here is from genome assembly GCF_038048845.1 of Mixophyes fleayi. Lineage (NCBI taxonomy): Eukaryota > Metazoa > Chordata > Amphibia > Anura > Limnodynastidae > Mixophyes > Mixophyes fleayi. The sequence continues at coordinate 152,951,335 of NC_134404.1, forward strand.
ATTGTTTTTATTTTATGAAATATGGCAGAAGTTTGAAAATGAAAGGTAGAATGCAAACAATGAAAGTGATATTTTCAGCCTTATCAAATAAATATATATATATATATATATATATATATATATATATATATATATATATATATATATATAATTGATATTGTTTTATGTTTTTGGTGGGTCCCGTCTCACTTATCATAGTACCAGTTTGATATGTTTTGGTTTTTTCACCCAGCGGTATATGGTGGCAGGTGGCCTGTACAAAAATGTGCTCTATAGTTACACCCCTGATTCCAGTCCATGACATTTTGAGCCCTCCGGGAGAGATAATGCTGAATAAACCGGTTTGAAAGCCAGGGTGTTTAATGTACTGTATACTACTTAGTCTTCATCTTTCCATCACAGTATATCTACTTAGCACTAAATCACACCATCCAATATTGCAGCTGAAATTTGTCACACCCTTGATACACCCGGCCACATCCCTGAGCTACTACAATAAATCTTGTCTGTTGTAGCTTGACTGACAAAGCTGTCCCCATTTATATGACAGAACAGCACAGTGATGTTAATAAATCTCACCTTTTTGTTATTAGGAAAGTCCAGCCACTACTTTTTTCTCAGCTTTCACATCCCCTCCTTACAACTAGAAACTTTTTCTCTCCTTACAATCAGTGGCTTAAAAATAGCCAACCAAAGGTACAAGGGGCCCAGTGAGGTTCAGGATGTCTCAATTTCACTTGACCCACTGCTCGTTGACAAAGTATTATTGTGAAACCTCTTTGCTGATTTAGTATTCCAAAGGGCTACCAGACCCTGTAGTATTACTGCAACTGGCAGATAGCACTGGTACCAATAGGAGTGCCTCTGTTTTCTGACTAACCGTGAGCACTAATCGAGCCTACCTGTAATGTTCTACTGTTGGTTTGGCTGCATTTGTACTGTGCCCAAAATGAATACTACACTGCAAAATGCTAGGGTAAGTAAGATTATCACAACACATTGTAGCATAACGATATTCAACATATGTCCCACCTGCATGCCTTTATAGTGTAGCAGGGCATACAGGAAATGGTAGTTCAACAGTAGATGGAGAACCATAGGTTGCCCAAGCCTGTTCTAGCTTATAGAAAATATTTTATTTAATTTTCTGGGGAAGGAAAAACCTTTGTCCATGGGGCGCCCACCAAAACGTTGTTTGGGGTCCTGTAGACCCTTTTCCCTGTTTACAGTATATATTTTCAGGCAGTCAACCAGCTCCTGACTAAGGATTCTTTGCTTAAAATGAAGGTAGACAGGAAGTGATTCAACTCACTGGTGGATTATTAATGTAAATATCTAAACAGCCAATGTGACAGCAACTCAGTGCATAAAAGCATGCAGACATGGTTAGTTGTTGTCAGACCAAACACCAAAATGGGGAAAAAATGTTATTTCAGTGGCTTTGACCATGGAATTATTGGTGCCGGATGGGGTAGCGTGAGTATCTCAGAAACTGCTGATCTCATGTGATTTTCATGCCCAACACTCTCCAGAGTTTATAGAGAATGGTGCGCAAAACAGAACATTTTTAGTGAGCGGACATCAGCAAAAATGTTTAGTTACTGAGAGAAGTCAGAGAAGAATGGCCAGACTGGTGGTTCCAGGTGACATGAAAGCAACAGTATCCCAAATAACCAGACATTACAACAGGGATAGGCAGGAGAGCATCTCTGAATGCAAGGCACATCAGAACTTCAGCAGGAGAAGACGACACCAGATTTCACTACTGTCAGTTAAGAACAGGAAACTCAGCTTACAGTGGGTATAGACTCACCAAAACTGGACAGTTGAAAAGTGAATAGACATTACCTGGTATGACAAACCTCAATTTCTGCTGCAACATCAGATGGTAAACAACATGAATCTATGGATCCATCCTGCCTTGTGTCAATTGTGTATGTTGGTGGTGTAATGGTGTTTGGGGGATGTTTCCTTAGTACATATTAGCCCCCTTAATACCAATTGAACATCGTTTAACTCACACAGCCTACCAGCCTAGTATTGTTGCTGACCAGGTGCATAACTTAATGGCCACAGTCTACTCGTCTTCTAATGGCCACATCAAGCAGGATAACATGCCAAGTCACAAAACACAAGTCATCTCAATCTGGACATGACAATGGGTTCATTGTATTCCAATGGCCTCCATAATCACCAGATCTGTCCAATAGAGCACCTTTGGGATATTGTCTAGATTTGCAGCATGAATGTGCAGCCAACAAATCTGCAAAAGCTGCATGATGCTATCATGTTAACATGTACCATAATCTGTAAGGAATGTTTCCAGCACATTGTTGAATCCATATCACAAAGAATCAGGGTCCTAATAAAGTGACCACTGAGTGTGTATTACAAGTCACTTGTGATTTAGACTCTGTAATATTGCTATATAATATATGTGAATATCAAACTATAAATGTCCACCTACCATGACAAGATTACCTCATTCAGATGGGTACATGCACTAACTACCTACACTATCAATTCAATTCTATAACACTTTCTATGACCTTTATTTTTATATTTCTGGGTATAGGTGACATAATTGATAATCATCATTCCAATTATCTCTATATTGAGTGTGCTAGCAAAACATCATCTAGCTCTATCTTGGATCATATTCCTAGCATTATTGTTGGCTATATGTGCATATAAAGTTACTTCCCACTATTAAAAGTACACCTCTGTATAATAGTAAACTACATCTGTGGATGGAGTACAACTTCTTTAGATAGCTGGCACAATAAGCCCTGTGCATCAATTATGTCAGTCTTTTCTATCTGGGCCAAGCTGCCATTGATACATAGTTAACTGGATAGATTTATTGCACTATGATCCAAGACATGCTCCACAATTCAAGGGAGCTCCACCACACCACATTCCCCATCCAATTGTACTCCATCTGTAAGTTAACAGTTTTACCCAGAGGTTACTTTGAATTGTTGAAATGTTTTTTACTTTGTGCTCACTTTTAAGAAGTTGGTGAACTACTATTTAAAGAGTGCAATATACATATATGATTTAACAAAAGTAAATTCAAATAATACAAACACAGTGTGCTTACTATTTGGAAGCATAGTTAAAAATGAATTGGACTTACAAGGGCTTTTTCTTTACAATTTTATGGTATGTATTACTTTAATGTGGTTTGAACTTTTTTTTTCAAAAGCTCACATAGGAATGTTGTGTATGAAATATGGATTGCTGCAATGCATCTTCTAGATTGAAAATAACTTGACAAAGCCCACAGAATTGTATCAGTAAATATGTTTGTTTACTGAAGATCATTTCTTGTTATGGAATATAGATCAATGCTAGATGTTTTTTTCTTTATCTAACTTTCCGAGCTGTGAACATGAAAGCAGAGTGGAAGTAGAATGGAAAAATAATCTTACACTTCACAACCATGAACCCATTCTTTAATTACCCACATTATTATAAATGACAGTTGAAGATATATGGCACTTAATCCAAAGCATGTGCTATATACATGTTATATATGTTGTTTTATTTATATTTTTTTCGCTGTTTCTAACTAGGAAATATGTAAAACGGCTGAATCTCTAAAGCTTTTAAATGTCTTTTTAGCACAACTCTCTCGTAAACATTCAAAATGTTGCTGAACTCACAAATACTTAATTTAGACATGGATCATAATTATCTAAATCACACGCAAGATAGTATTTTTCAGTGATGCGATATGTATCAAGTGAAATACGTAGCATTATTGCTCTTTTCTACATATTTGCCTTCAAACAGCTGCTTTGTGTGGCCGTCCGCCAGGGGCATGGCCGAAAGGAGGGGTCATGGTGGATAGTAATCATTAATATGCGGCATGTCGCTCCAGTAGGGTTCTGTATATTATATCTATAATATGAGAATCCTAACAATATGGAATTCTAACATTAAGCTACTGGATTTAAATAAAGACGCATAATGGCAAATTTAGAGAGAACTTTTTTATATTTTGATTTATTTTTTATTACAAGAACACGTAGCCTTGAGTTGAGGAATAACTGTATATCAGCAAATTAATTGCACTTTTTTCTAACCTAGAACTCTTATTGGAATAAATTCCTGTGTTGTCTCTTATAGCTTCTATTTAACAATAATTAAGGTAATGTTGCCTTTTTTCATTTGTTTCCTTTATTGGATATTATTGTCCCCTTTTTATCCCCTATTATCTGTTTTAACTTCATGCACAAATTTGTTTTTTAATAATTATTGACAATAATGTAAACAAAAAGTATCTAAAAAGACATTTTAATGGCATAAAAAATAGTGTTTCATGTAATTGTGCTCAGTATGACTTGGTACGACAATAGAGTCAAAACTTAAAAACTATCTCTGAACTGTCCTAAGAACTGATTATCTCTAATAATAAATTGACTTTTTTTTTAAACATCTTTCAAAGTGTTATTTGAGCAATGTAATATAAACATTGAAACATACAAAAGTGAAACACGTAATTAAACACATCCCAACATCCACTCATTCTTAATTATCACACAAATGAAACTAAACTGAGCAAAATTTTAATAACCAAATAGAAAGTGTAAGTTACTGAAACGGTTGGTCTCAAAGTGTTAGTGGTTGTGAATTTGAAGTGGTGTCTTCACTCTTTTCAGGTAGATCTGCAAACTTTCTAAACAAAGTGGAGATTTATTTTCGGCTTTGCCAAGGCCCGAATGCACCTTGAAATGCACAACCAACCACAACTGATGTTCATAAATGCATCTTAGGGCCTAATTTATAGTTGCGAACAAATCGAGCTAAGGGGTACAAATTTGCACCTGGGCCAACCATATTGCGATGCAAGCGATTTAGCGTTTAGCTAGGATACACTCCCCTTCCAAATCTAAATCTGATACATTTTCCACCAAAAAGAGCACCATGGTTTTACCAAGGTGCAAATTAATACCTCGTATCTGCACTGACATTGACCCTCACTTCTTATCTACTGATATCCCCACCAACATGATGGGTGATTTCAACATCCCTATTTCAAATCCACGTTCCAATGCTGCTTCCAAACTACTCTCTCTAACCTCCTCACTTAACCTCTCCCAGTGGATTGAATCCGCTACTCATCAGGATGGCCACTGTCTTGATCTTGTTTTCTCTAGACTATGCTCAGTTTCTCATTTCCTTAACACTCCTTTCCCCCTCTTGGATCATCACCTTATTCGCTCACCCCCAGTACTTTACTCTCCCTAGTGTCAAACTCTTCCAAGCCTCCTCACAACCGCAGGAATTTCAACTCTATTGATCTTCAACAGTTTTCCACCTCTCTCCAACACCTTCTCTCCCCAATTTCTACATTCTCCTCCCATGATCGGGCAGTACCCAATTTTCATCAAACCATAGCAACTGCCCTGGATCAAGTGGCTTCCTACTCTACCTTCTGTCTTCTTGATCCCATTCCCTCACAAATTAGTAGGTCCCTGTCTCCTGTGCTCATTCCCCCTCTAACTAAAATATGTAATATATCTCTTTCTACTGGTATTTTTCCATCACTATTCAAGCATGCAGTGATTACTCCCATTTTAAAAAAACAGAATTCTGATCCTAACTCTCTCGTAAATTACCGCCCCATCTCCCAACTCCCATGCCCCTCCAAGCTTCTCGAGAGAATTCCCTACACTCGCCTCCCACACTTTCTTACAGCAAACAACCTATTGGATCCTCTTCAGTCAGACTTTCGCTCTCAACACTCCACAGAGACTGCGCTGACCAAGGTTGTCAATGATCTGATCACAGCAAAAAATAATAACCATTACTCTCTTCTAATTCTCCTGGATCTCTCTGCTGCATTTGACACTGTTGACCACTCTCTCCTCATACAAACGCTACAATCCCTAGGTCTTGAAGGCACTGTCCTATCCTGGTTTTCATCCTACCTATCTAATCGCTCTTGCAGTGTTAATTTTCTCTGGATCCACCTCTGCTCCGCTTCCTTTATCAGTTGGTGTACCACAAGTCTCAGTCCTAGGTCCTCTGCTATTCTCTATCTACACCTCTTCTCTTGGAAAACTAATAAGCTCCTTTGGATTTCATTATCATCTCTATGCGGATGATACAAACATTTATCTATCCTCTCCTGATCTTTCACCATCTGTGTTGTCTCGCGTTACTGACTGTCTTTCTGCCATTTCATCTTGGATGTCTTCTCGCCAACTCAAACTCAATCTTTCAAAAACTGAATTAATAATATTCCCACCCAAAAACAGTAGCTTCCTGCCTGACATTTCTATTTCTGTTGATAACATGACCATAAATCCCAACTAGAGCTCGTTGCCTAGGTGTAATCCTTGATTCACAACTGTCGTTTATTCCCCACATCAACTCTATATCTAAATCATGTTACATACACCTAAAGAACATTTCCAGAATACGCACATATCTGACACAAGACACCGCAAAAACATTAATTCATGCACTCATCATCTCCCGCATCGACTATTGCAATTCCCTCCTTACTGGTCTTCCCAAAGTCAGACTTGAACCCCTACAATCTATTTTGCATGCAGCAGCTAGATTGATTTTCCTTACTAACCAATATTTCTCTGCTGAGCCACTCTGTCAATCTCTACATTGGCTGCCTGTATTTCAACGAATCCAATATAAAATTCTGCTACTAACATAAAGGCCATCAACAAAATTGCACCAACATACATTTCCTCACTTGTCTCAAAATATCTCCCTACTCGACACCTCCATTCTGCACAAGATCTGCATCTCTCTTCCACTCTCATCACATCCTCCCACTCTCGGTTACAGGACTTTTTGCGGGCTGCACCCACTTTATGGAATTCCCTCCCTTGCACAGTAAGACTTTCCTCTATTCTTCAGACCTTCAAGCTTTCACTGAAAACCCATCTCTTCAGACAAGGTTATGATATTCCTCAACCACCATCTTAATTTCCCTATATTACCCTATTACCATCCTCTACACTGCTAACGAAAGACAACAACCCTCTGACCAACATTGCTACACACACAGCCCACTCAATACTATCACCTTTGCGTTCTAGCTGGTCCATTGTGCAATATGATGTAGCACATGCCCTTGTGTTTCTAACTCCCATTGTCCTATAGATTGTAAGCTTGCGAGCAGGGTTATCTTACTTCTCTGTCTATATGTATTACCCAGTATTGTCTTATCAATGTTTGTTCCCAATTGTAAAGCGCTACGGAATTTGCTGGCGCTATATAAATAAATAATGATGATGATTGACTCCCAACTCTAAATGAAGCTCTTTATGACAGGTGCTCTTTTGCTTCTGTTACTAGTTGCTATATGGACAGTATATAAAGCTTAGTGAAAACAGTGAAATGCTTGTTTGGCATTACCAATCAATGTCTGCGAGTCTGTTGGACTTGTCTTTCTCAACAGTAAAGAACAAATAAAAAGAACAAATAAAACAAAACAGACAAACCTAACCTATATACAGTATATGGCAATCTTTTAGTATATTTCCTCTTTTTAACCCAGTGATGGCAGAATAACTAGCATTTTGTCAATATCCATTGTCTGTTCAGTACATAATTTAATTACATATTCAAATTGGTTAAAAAAAATATTACTGTATAAAGTGAAGCACTTTAGTAGACCAATGTACTCAGCTAATTATGTCTGAAAGTAATTTTCAAATTTAGTGTGACCCAGCAATACCATGTCTCCCAGAATTAATTGTATTCTGTACAAATATGTCATAATCATCCAGCCTTAACAACACGGGCATTATAAAAGAGAAATACAAACTGATGCTTATAAAAGATTTGCATCATAAATTTCGCTAAATCCATCAATGTAAAGTGACATTTTAAAAGCATAATCATTATAGCCTACTATGCTAAGCACAGAATAGCCGTATCATAACAATGTAAAAAATATAATACAATACAAGCTTATTTAAGCAACTTTAGAGCTGAATCATCATACAATGTGAGTAATAAATAAACTATTTTTATTTATGCAGTAAACAAATAGACCCCATACTTTATACATCAGCAAGAAAAGTAAACATTTATTTTTTCGTCAGATACCTACCTTTAGATAATCTAGCGGCTGCTCTTAGAAATTGAAGATATATTTTCATAAATACCATAGACTGAAAAGGTCATTTCCGAAGCTGCAAAAATGAAATGCAAATGCCAGTTTGTGATCCTATGCAACCTTTCTTGCATGGCTGTGACTGAGTGCAGAATTGTGCTACCGATGGGCAGATTAGTTATTCCTTCCTGAATATGGGTCAGGCAAGGTGGAAGAGCCTTGTATGCCCCTAAATGCAACAATGAGATGTAGAGGGAGATCTATCAAAGGTCAATTTAATAAAATCTCCTATATTTTAATTCACCTAATCTACTATAGGCAAATCATAATGTATGTATCCACTTTTACAAACCTCCAAAAAAAATGCTCCATCCATCTCACAATCACAGAATAAATTTATTTCTGCATTGCATTGTGTAGAGCTGAGGAAATGTAGTAAATTTTAAAAAATGGTTTCAGGCACTTGAGAAGAGATTTCCCATTTATTTCAATGGACAATGCATTTCAATGTGCATAGAGTTCCTAGAAAAGCATTGATTATTGAAATGATACATATTATTGGATTAAATATATAGTCTGGGACATGGCCCAAAAAAAGGTGAGTATCTCTGAACTAACCAATGTTTCATTTATGAATTGAAAAAAATGCATTTTTTTAGCTGTTTCTTTATTTCTGCAACTATTTCACATTTCGAGGTCTCACTTCCTTGGCCCCTTGAACAGCCCCAGAAAAATAAATCTACATCTAGTTGTGCAGTTTATGGAGGCACCTGAAAATACACCTGGTGGGAAGAGTGAAATGTTGTAGTTTTTACTATTTTTAGGATCACCTTCTTGATTAGTTAAAAAAACATTTCCATTCTACTAAAATACTGCTCTATTTAGCTTTATATCTGGGTTAAATTAATAATTAGAGTAAGAGAACATCAGGACTATGTTTGCTACATGTGTCACTTTTTGTGTTTGAAAATGTTTATTTTATGGCTGGAAACGCATGTAGAAATACGCTTTCTCCGGTTTTCCCTGGTATGTGCAAATTGCTTCCCTATAAAATATGCAAAATGACCTTGATCTGGTGGAAAATTAATTTTTTTTTGCTTTTTTTGCTGTCAGGAATAAAAGCTGTGAATCTTTCCTTAAAGTAGCGTGTGTCCCAATCAGGGCCAGGTTAAGACACTGTAGGCCCCTGGGCTAGGGGTACTGTGAGGTCCCCATTTGTCAAGCAATGTATGCCCAATCCAATATTACTGGGGGGCCCCTAGTAATATCAGATTGGGCATACATCGCTTGACGAATGTTTATTTCAATATACTGCCAGCAGTATGGAAAAAAAAAAATATATATTTATAACGCTACCGGCAGACCTTTCTTAGGGGCCCCCCAGCTGCCCAAGGCCCCTGGGCTTTAGCCCATAAAGCCCTGCAGTTAATCCGGCCCTGGTCCCAATATGCTCTGTCTACACCTTTGTCTCATTTAAATAATTCTGTCCCGCAAATTTAAACTTAAATTTTTGCATGCACTTATGCTCCTAATCTGTTCTCAGAAAGAAACACCCCCGATCCATCCAAATACTCCTATTGGATGGCATAAAATGTTGCACTCTTCCAGAAGCTGCCATCTTGGCCGGCACAGCCATGCATTTACTTATAAAATGGGTGCATTTATACAAATGTTGAAGTGTGATGTCACAAAGCAACATTTGCACTTTTGTAAATGATCCTTAAATGGGCTTTCGTATCATGGGTTTCCTACTGTCTTGTGCACACCACTGCATTCACTCTATATGCACTATTCCATGCTTGTGACTTCTCGCTGTTTTGTGAAGATTGCCTGCTTGTATTCAATGCGGACAATTACACCTTTCTCAGAGATGAGAGTAAAGGCAAGCTGGCTTTTTTCATTATACATGGTATGCATAGAAGCAGAGACCACTATTTTCATTGATAGCGTTAAAGGGTTGCTTATATTGGCAAACAAGAATACATTATAAGATAAAGATGTAGGAGCCATTGTGGAGAGGCAGAACATATTATCTGATTTCCTTAATCTCTTTAGCTATACAATCATTTTATATTCCTGAGGCTGCTGTAAGATACTGTTTTATTGATTTTTCCATTGAAACACATTCATGTGCACACTAATTTCTTCTTGTATGTTACCATCTGATGTGAAGCTGTACCAAGATTAGCTTGGTAAACTCTTCTCAGTGTATTGGTGCAGAGAGTTATTTATACAATATTACTCAGTAAACCAACCCAAATGATGCAGCTCGGTGGTTATTATACTGTGTGTACATTAAAAAATGTATTCACTTCATGATTAAGTGTCAAATTTAAAAAATATAAGGTCATTGGTTGACTGTGCTGCAATATGCATGGAAATAATTAAGTCATATTAATGTTTATGTTTAAACAGTGATTTATTATTATATAATACATAGTAAGGGACTTTGTCCATTAATTCTCTTCTCAATGTAAAATATTGTCGGTTTAAATATACGGTTGTCAGCTGATTATACAACTGATCTCCACTAATCTACCGATCATATCATATCCTCTGCTCTGTGAGGTACCAATACTGGGTAACCCTGGCAGTTGGAGAGTGTTTCAGTATTTTTCTTATGGCTCTGGGATATGGTAGATTCTCACATGCAGCCATGGCTAATGAGGGCTCACAGAGAAAGGGGGAGCTCCAGTGCTTCAAAGGGACAGACAATCCACCAGTTGCAAAAGCTACAGGTCGGCATATTTATTAGATATGTGCGCTGAACCCCACATTTTGGATTTGGATGGGATTTTGGTTGTAAAACGTTTTCATGTTATGGTTTTGTTACAGGCTTTGCCCCAAAATCATGAAAGGTTTTGGTTTTGGATCTGGATTTGATTAAAAAATGTGAAAATTAGATAAAATTATGTGATCTTGAGCTTTTTTTGCTCTTATATTAATACTATAAAAAGTAACGGTCATTTACAGTCTATTTGTAATAATATCCTCACAACTGTCCACATTTTCACCAGTTTTGGCTAAAGTATTGTTGCTGACCCTCTCCAATGTGTCACACATGCTGCCTAAAAGTTACCTTACTTGGTGCATCTTATTTTTAAATGATGAAGACATCTTCAATGAAGATGATGATGAGGGTAACGATAACATTGTCCTTTGTCTCCATTGTGGAAGATGACCATCCAAATGCATGTGATTCATTTGTTAACATCCCTATCTATTCTCCAGTTTAACAACCAAACTGTTAGCTTTTGTGGGGGCCCAAACAAATCAAGTAATTCAGCCACAAAAGTGGCAGTCCCTGTTGTTGAAGTGCTTGGTTTGTTACATATCCTTTTCAACATATGGGTGGTTGAGTGGGTGGGTTCAAGGACAATGCCATATTGACTTGCACCATTTATCATTGTGCTATATCAGCATCTTTTAAATGTTTACTGATGATGCTGTTTGTAGTTGAGGTCTTGTGTCCACTCTCGTCCCTCTCTTAAAGAGGGATTTTGTATCACTGCCATTGTTGCATTTGCTTTCTCCAATCAGCCATCGTATCGCCATCTATACATTTATTCTTTGCCAGTACCAAATTCTGTTCTCTTAATTTCTCAGAATTTGGACTTCCAATTGCATTGTCTTGTCAAGACAGATTTTTTGGGCAACCAAAACTGCATCCCTGTCACTTATACATACTTACTTGTGTGGGAACTATCCGATTTGCATATTTCTTACACTTGACTAATATAATATATATGTATTACACTGGTCATCACTCATTTTATTGTTAATATAATTATAGGGATTTTGGGGTAACTTAGTGGTGCTGATTCTGAATATTACATTGGTTTTGCTAGATTGGCTCTATTTTTTTAGATAATTGATACCCCATTGAAAAACATAAAAATGCAAAAAATGTAATATCAGACATAGCCTACTTACAAATCTCATTGAAATTGTCTCAAATTATACAAAAGTAAACAGATGCAATACATATTGGCATTTATGCGGTATAATAACAGATAAACATAGTAAGCTGATTCAGTTAATTACAATGAATGCGTAATAAAATGCTGTTTGTATGATTTTCTTGTGGTTTATTAGAACAATCACATTGGAGGCTCCAGCAATAGTCTGCCATACTGTGTTTGTCCCATGTGCCTTGATACCTTTTCTACATCACCTTTATATCTTGGTGAAACCTCTCCCCTGGTTCCTCACAAAAATACCCGAGATTATCTGGAAATCTATGTAAGTGGCTATGGGAAAAGTGTATGTTTATGCTCATATTAGAACCCACATTTTGTGAGCATGTTTTCTACCAGTTCTTCATGACTATCTGATTTGTGGTTACGCAATAAGTTCTTGACAGCTGAGACATAACTGCACCAGGTAGAAGCTTCAACACCATTCATAAATTTTGTGAAATTACAATTCTTGATAAGTTTACAAATTTGAGGGCCATCAAAGATTCCTGCTTTTAGTTTTTCCATACTTAGTCCAGGGAATGATCTACAAATGTATTTGAAATAATCGCCATCTTTTTCCAAGGCCTTAACAAATTATTTCATTAGTTACAGCTTGATATGGGATGGTGGGAGAATGATTATTTTTCCCTGTCAACTAATTGACTTTATTCTTACTTCAAACACTCTGGATATACAAATTATGGCTACAACCACTCCGTATACAATTTGACTTATTTACACTAATTACCTGAATACAAATACATTACATGGACGAGAAACAAGAAAAACACAAAAGACAATGCAAAGCACTTAACTGTCAATTGACTGCTGGTTGGTTGACCGATCACATGTCTATGGAGGGGGAATATTTTAGAATGTTTGTGGAGTAAACAACTAGAATATTCACGTGTCTCATCTTCTCATGTGCACGTGTTCCTGCTAAGTTCCCTGCTAATTGAGGGTCTCCATTATCTTAAGAACTAGAGTCAATTTGAAAAAAACAACTTTCATTTTTGAATTCAGCAACCACAAAATATCCTTAGCTACCGCCAAATTTTTTTTTCTCGTTGGGCTGTGTAATTTATACATTCCATATTTATATACATTTAATATTTATATTCATGGGTCTTTGGGGCCACCTCAGCCGCAAGTCTCAGCAGTCCCCTTTACCCCGGGGTTGTGCAAGATGAGGGTTCCAGTCCCACCACAAATGCATTTTCAGGTCACCTACGGGCCCTGTCCCCTAGAGGCACCAACACCTCGGGCTCCAAACACCACTGACCTTCCAGCATCAACCCAAGGAGACCCACCCATTAAGGGTATCCCAAACCAACCATAGTAGGTCAGATACTACACTTGAGCTTAGCCAAAAGGATGAATCAATATTGACATTTTTTTTTATCTCAAACTGGATAATAGTATGTAGAAGCAGGGAATTTCAGATTCCACTTGTTTGATTCATATATTTACTTTTATAAATGTATATACAGTTATATATATATATATATATATATATATATATATATCTCGATCCACAACTCACAAATCCCGTTGATACACCCCCCACACTTGCCCCTTTAACCTCCTCTCCGGGATGTGGTTTGAATGCAGTAGTTGGTGATCGAAAACCACATTACTTTTAAAACACTTTGCTCTTAATTGGGCTTTTTCAAACCTATACAGTACAGTTAACATCTGTCAATGGATGTAGTTTATTCCTACATCTAAACCTGATCAGCAAACCAATGTGCTTTTTTAGATGCATTTTTGTTGAAATATGGAACACAAGTCCTAAGCTGGTTGAAGATACAGGTGACCACAACGAGGCTTAAATGGGATGCTTAATTTAGCCATACATGCAGCAATTTATTCAGCCAGTTTGGCTGGCTCAGAATGATTGAAATCCATATTGATTTCAATTGTTCCCAGCTAAAAATGCATACAGCCGTCGCTATGTGTTTGTAAGCATCATCTGACCTCATCACTGTGGCCTCATGGAATTTGGTCATTATTATTTATTTATAAGGCGACACAGATTTGGTAGCGCCGGATACAGAAGTAAGTAACAAATAGATGAGGTAATACACATAAATAGCACAGATGAGTGTGAGCAATGCTGTGGGGACTCACAATGGAGTTCAGAAAAATACATGACAGCACATACAAAGGAGTCAGACAGCAGACAGACATTGGACAATAGGTAGGGAGGACACTGTCTGTGAGTGCTTACATTCTAGAGGGAGAGGTGGTGAGAGACAATAGGGCCAACTGAAAGAAAAAGGGGATGGCAGGCGAAGAAAGGAGGTGATGGATAAAATGGTTAGGAGGCGATAGGATAGGAGAGCTTGAGAAGGTGAGTTTTAAGTGAGCGTCTGAAGGACTAAAGGTTGGGGAAGAGCAGGGTGTGAGTGAGTGAGTGAGTGAGACAGGGTAGGGAGTTCCAAAGAATGGGGGCAGCACGGCAGAAGTCTTGGAGTAGAGCATAGGAGAAGGAAATTAGATGTGAATTTGTAACAGATACTGGATTACTATTACTAATCTTGATTAGCGCTGGCTTACCTGAGGTGCGGAGTCTAACGATCTCCCCGGTGTTCTCCAAGAACCGCCGCAAGGCGGGGTGGGCTTCGCTGCCAGGAGTCGCAGGTCGCGGTCCTCAGCTTCGCCCCAAGATGTAGTGCAGCGGAGTGGAGCGGAAGATGCAGAGTCAATCAAGCCAAGTCGGTACACAGGAATGGAGGCAGGCAGAATCAGGAAGCAACTCGGAGTCAATCAAGCCGGGGTCGGTACACGGGTCACAAGAGTAGAGGGATAGTCAGCAAGCCGGGTCGGTACACAGGGGTTGGAGAGCCAGGATAGTCTAACAAGCAGAGATCAGAACACAGGAAGACACAGGAGACTGGAAGACTCAGCAATCCACGAAGCACAGGAGCCAGGAACAGGTAAGTGGTAACTTGTTGCTCTGACAAGGCTGCAGTGTCCAGATGAGCTTAATATAATCTGTGGATAGCAAAAGCCGCCTCCCAGCCACGATCATGTGACCACCCAAACCAGGAAGTGCTGGTGTACACAGAGACAGCATAATCCAATTACTCACTGTTTTCTTCCGTGTATGTCTCCGGCGAATCACATGTCCAGCAGGTGCACCTGCTGAAGCTGTCTTCCGTGAACTTGGTAAAAGGATGAGAGTTGCTGCTGCATAAAGGTTCCTAGCTTCGTAGGTGAGTAATTGGATTATGCTATATCGGAAAAGTCCGCGTACAACTCACATCTCTGTGGACTCCAAATTCAGCTCCTTGTGGAGCTTTTAATCCTAAAAAAAAAGTCACGCTGTTATTATCTGTCTGCCGGTTATCAATTTCTGGAATAAATCTGCTGCTGTGGTTAGCTTCTACCTATATATCTACCACCTTTCTCCACATTGGAGTTCCAATCCTTCATATATATGGATGTATGATATTATGCTCTCCCATTTTGAATTTCCTCTGGAGTCTCATGTGATATTTTAGTCATTTTTGGACTATTTCTAAAGGAGACTTTTCTGAATAATGATCGAAATTGACATATGACATCTGTTAGTCAAAATCATCAATATCTCTTTACAACAGATTTATTTGTTCTCTATATTGGGATATAATTTATTTTTCTCTTGTATATGTTTTTTATGTGTTCTGCTGTATATTAAATTGCATTTAGGACTTTGATATGTCCATATATTTTATATATTGTGTTGTTTATATGTCTGGGTGAGTTCTATTCTCCCAGCGCCATTGTATCCATCCCGTTTCTATGTTAAGGTGCTAATAGTCCCTGAATGTGCTGCAGGGAACGATAATTCTCCTCCAGAACCTCATCTTTACCATTATTAATGAGATTGTCATTATTACTATATATACTGGTTAAGATTTACCTTTTATTATTTATAATTTACTGTATCATTGACAGATTTCTACATTCATCAATATACTTTTTTTGGTACTTATTTTGCCATCCCCAATAGCGCCAAACTTATTGTGGGTAGCTGGTTGTTAGTTTATACACATAAAAACACAGATAAAATAATAGATTAATAGATAGCTAGAAATGAAGGTAAACAATAACAGTAAATTAAACACAATTTAATAAGAAACTTTTTAATTTTATTTTTGCAAAACACTTGTTTGACCATTTGGATCTAGAGGAGCATGAATAACCAGAAGCTCTCAGACTTGTGGAAGTAATGTCCTAATAACATTTATACTGACATAGAAAATATTTTGTTCACTGCCCTAAATAGCAAGGTATTCCTACTGTGTTTCAGACAACAAGTCTTTTCGAGATGTACACTTTCATCTTCTGTGTGAAATATTTTCATGTCTTACTAATAAATTCCATCTTTGCACTTTCTCCTCAGTGTTCTAATTTAGAATTTAGAACCGATTTTTGTATATTTTGTTGAATTAATAAATAGCACAGACAGTAAATATTGGCAACAAAGCCAAATGTATAGAATATTTATATGACCTGGGTTTCATGATAAATCTAATGTTGCCCACACCTCACAAGATTAGATCAGATTTGATTCAGTATGGTGGAAAACTGGGCACAATAATCCCTATCTTTACGCGTATCTGGTCATCTGTTCCCCCAGATATACAGGAAAGCTTATTTTGTAATGTCATATGGCTGTTTAGAGTAATGCGGTCCCTGCAATTTCACATAGGGAAGAAAAATTCCCTCCCATGTGCTGAGACATTATTGAGACATTATAAACAGTGTCAGACAAATCCTGCAATATGAAACAATATGTGTTTTTTTTTTTGGTCTATGGAAAAATAAAATTGTCAACTTACCAGATGTGGCGATTTAATCAGTTCAATGAATTACTACTATTATTGAAGTTTTAGTAATAATTGAAATAATTTGAAAATTAATTTTCTTGTAACAAATCAAGAATTTGTATTCGAAGAAAGAAATCTAGAAAACCAGAGCACATTTACAGAGGTCTTAAGAAATTTTCTTTCTAAGGTGTGCAGCCGAGTACCATATTACAATTCCTTGCATGGATCCAAAGGATCTGCTAACTGGCCACAATCTGGCAGGAGTCTACATTCTGCATCTACCCCGCTGTTACTGCACCTCTATGGGGTGATTCAAAACCATGATTGCTAAAACTTTCATAGTTCTGAATGATTCCAGAACCTTCCAATAATGGCACTTTCTCTTGTTGCCTATAAATCAGTTGTTGGAAGATGTAGAGTTGTTCAAGGCCTATGAAAACTTTAGTACTCTTTGAAAAAACTACATGTAGGCTGCACGAGGCGTTGTTAAGGGAACCCAAGTTAGTAGCTAGAATGGGGAACAGTAAAGTTGGGTATGGTTGTAGATCTCTGTGATTTATGGCTAGCAATTAGGGTATCTCTCTTAAATCTATAGATAGTAATTGAGGGGTTATATGTGCAACATATAGCCTAGTTTATCTCTCAGTCATCCATTGCTTCTATTCCATTTCTTGTTAACTAACATTGAGCCATAGTTAAGATGAAGAGTTTTGTGCATGAATAAGAGATCTGGTGCAGGGTACAATTTCAACCATGTAAGGGTTAGTTCATGCAATGTAATGTTTTACCTTCTGCTTGGGAGCCTATCACTGTACAATATAAGGCTTGCAGTGGGGGTACTCCTCAGCAATATATGACTGGTTATGAGTATTCTCCTTGTAAAATATATGATTAGAAATTGTGGTTTCTCTGTAGAACATATGTGTTGCACATAGGTATGAATGACAATTGGCAGGTATATGTGCAATATATAGCAATGGTGGAGGCATGTACAGTACATATATTAATTAGAGGTGAATTCTCCATATTCCTAACATAGCAATATAATGACCTGCCTAAGCTAGAAATTTGATCCTTAATCCTGTATTTATTGTGCATAGAGGGCAAAACTTGTTTGGTATGATTATGGTAGCTTTTTATTAGATCGGATTATATTAGATATTGCTCAGTATGATGGTGATAGCCATTTCCTGAGCAAAACAATGGCCGTCAATTGCTGTGTAGGGGAATGGTGGTCATTGTTCAGTAAGATATGCTTTATTACGCTCTCAAGTACATACATCCTTATAAAGGATATTTATATTTTGAAAGAAATACATACTCTAAGTAAAGTCCCACCTGCTGTTCTGCATGGCTACACCCACTTTGAAAATGTTTGAGAACACTGAACTTGCGTGTCTCTAATAAGTAATTGCTGGCAAAATTCTTCACTAGAAAAAGTTGGACTCAAGCTTTTGAAATATAGTGGCAGTGTTGACCATATAACGTGCTAGTAAAGATTGGATTCCCGTGAAAGCAGGGCAGAAGGGTCAAAATAAGAGACAAGATGTCATGCAGCTTCCTGATTGTGCTTAATTTGTTTGGTTGACTGTTAAGGTACATTGGAATATAAATATTACTTAAAGATGGCATTAATGTCAAGGTGCAGGCTTTTTTGTGTCAGTTTAGTCAGCAATTTAAGGGTGACATTGTGGTGTTGTTCTTAAAAATCAAGTAGAAAAAAATCTGCCAATTTGGCAAGAACAAATTTTTAGCAAGAAGGTGACATTGAGGAAATTCTGACATTAATTGCCTAAAGCAGAATACAAATTACATTTGCTATCAATATAAAGCACTCCCTCCACTCTCTGCTTTAACCCTTAACACTGTCCACTAATCCCTTGCAGCATGATCATTTCAATATTATACCCAGAAATTGGTATACCAGACAGGATATCATAACTCAATGACAGAACTGTGGGAAATATCTACATACTGGTAAGCAGTTATTTGGACAAATAAACTTTTTTTTGAGCAAATAACAAATACACAGAAGTAAGGACTGTAGAGTCTCATAATGTTATAATATTTTGGAGATAATTGTAAAACAACAAGGTATAGATAAAAAGATCACATGAACAGTGAAAATTGGGATCAAGAAAATTGACCATAAGCCCCAAGCATTAGCATTAACATATATTAAGCAGTCGGGCACTGATTAGCATGCTTAAAAATTGCACAATTATATAATTGAGCACCAGTTCAGGTAAATACATATGGTTTTATTTTCAACATACATTGCTTACAAGTATAATGTTCCTTTGGTCCCTAATTAAAAATTAAAATACATCCAACCTTATATTGACTCCCCCATGTTATAATATGCTATGTAGGTGACTGCAGTTATAGGTTGGGTTATAATATGCAGGAGCAAGACGGGAGAAATCTTGGTCTGCATACCCCTCAAACAAGCAGTTAGAGCTGAACTGTGCACACTGGACCTCATTTAGAGTTGGACACAAAGTCCGTTTCAGGCGCATCCAACAAAAAAACACTACCAGGCATGTGCAGAAAGCACCAAATCCGCCTGCATCTTGGACGCAATTAACACTTGCACAACTTGCGACTCACTACGAGAGAATGGGAGGAATGCGGAATTGTGAAGGCGTGACCGTGTAAATACATCCTAGTCGCAGTGAGGCGCAGACGCAATACATGTCAAAACAGGGCTAAAGCTGTGCGGCAGGAATTAGATGGCGCAAGCGTTAGCCACGCCTACACTTCTTAAACAGACTTTGCATCTGGCTCTAAATGAGGTCCCCTATGTGCAAACAACTAATCATTGTAATCACTAATTAAATACATAACTAAAATAAAAAATATAATAATATTATGAGGGGTCAAAACAGCTGGGAATTTAAATTTGTATTTTCTATGTTCTCTGTGCACCAAGTGTTTTTTTGGCTACTTATAGCGTGTGCTTTGATTATATGTCTTTCTTAATGATTGCAACAACAATTATTTTCACTGTTTCCATGGGTCTATGCATACATTTCTTAATGTCTGCAATTATTACCTTTAGACTCGAGTCCTTCCGGAATATTTTAAATTCAGTTGAAAATAAATTGCAACCTTTTAGTTTGTCCTTATTAACAATTCTATAGATTTAAATATAAATATTACAGGATAGCTTCCTAGCGCTAATTTATATTCCTGGTCTCCAATCCTTGTGTAAAACTGTGATGTCTAGTTATATTACTGTGTTTTTAATAAAATAATGTATAATTTAGTGCAAGCAAGATGAGCCATTGCAATATACACATTTATATGTAATTGCAATTTTGTCGTCTGCTCTTTTAAATAATGCAGGAGTGATTATGAGTTACTGCGCTTGATTGATTGGTACAAAGTATAGGTCATTGTCATCATGGATGTGTGATAATTTGGAGACTTGTTAAAAGAGAGACATAATTTAAAGCCTTGTAACAAAATGAGCTAAATCAAATAAGATGCAGTATTTGCAAAGAATAATTGGGGATGTGTCTTTTGAACCTTCAAAAAGGTTGCTCATGTGTGAACAATGAAAAGCAAGCAATTGCAAAGTGGTTATAATAGAGAGCCAAAGTAAAGTAACTTGATTTTTAAAGTATACAAAACTTTGCTATGCTGTTGGCACCGTATAAAAAGCTAAGTAAAAATGGAGAAGACGATGATCTCCTTGGATGCTAATGTACTGTAATTAAAATAATACAATGAAACGATTTATGGTAAATGCAGAAAAACATTCTTCCCTACATTCTTCCAAACAGTGTATTTCAGTATTGGGGAAATATTTACTTGTATTGCATCCTTAAAAAGTATATAATGTCTAGTCTTTTTCTATACTTGCTGCTGTCCCCTCTACACCACATATGTATATGTCCCATACAGCTGTTTGGGCTCCTGTTCGTTTTCCTTATAGTGTGTTTAATTTAAGTATTACAACCAGCTTGTGACATGTGGAACAAAAACCTTGTATCGGATAGCCCAGAAACATACTGGTGGGTTAACTGGCTTCTGACAAAATGTATCCTACTCTGTGTTTTGTAGGGTTGGAGAGGGGCAGCTGTGAATGATTCAATAGTCTCAGGAAAGCACTGTGCAATATGGTCTTGCTATACAAATATACAATAATAAATTAGGTACTTGGCATTATCTCAAGGTGTAATTGGTTTTAACTTTAATCCACTAACTAGTGTGTTTCAGTTTAAGTGGAAAAAAGACAAACAGTAATTTGGAAAACAATACCCTGTGAACACTAATTTTTCCCCTGAAATGTGTATTCCATTAAAATGTAATCAATATATAGTAGTTTATTCCTAAGTGGCATAATGAATACGTATACAAAAGTGAACTAATGCATCTATGTAATAGATACAGGCTTGACATTTTAAAGATTAAAAATGTGTTATTTATTATTAATTAGTTTAATAAGTATATGTTTTGTCTAAATTCCACTTATTTTATCAGTTTCGTTTATTGTACTTTTTGCTCAAGAGAAGTCTCCATTTTCAAAGGTTAAAATGTACCTGTCATCTGAATGTAGTGACCACAGCCATTATGTAAGCTGCACCAATTTTCATTCAGCCTATCTATTCTCTAGGACCTAATGAAATTTGTATGCCTCCTATCTCAATAGTATAACTAGACCCAAGTGAATTGATAGGCTGGATGTTGGTTAGGCCAACAAAATCACTCCCTCAACTGTGTGTAGATGACGGGTACACTGAAAGGTTTAAACTATGCAATTTTTGACTTGTTCAACCTAGTGCCTACCAAGGCCTTCATAACTAACAATCCTGGAAATGGAGTAAATTTAAAAAGGTGTTGTTGCACACAGCAACCAATCGGATGTCTTATTTTCTAAACAGCCCTAGAAGAAAAATGGATTTGATTGGGTGCTGGAGCCATCTTTTTTTTTAGTTGCACCAGTCTTCACCCATGTTCATTCTTTTATTCTTTCAATTTTTTTCTTGGTACATAGCATAAACTTGAATAATATCCTTTCATTCCTGCTCATTTGTTTGTTTCTATTTAGCGCATAAACCATCATATCAGAGTAAAATAAAATAAAGGCGGTACAAGATGAATTAAAGGGATAATTGATGGGAGAATGGAGAATAGGGCAGATACATGGTCTGGCCACATATCCCACTGGCATTTATTTTAAAATGTGTATTGCATACATAATGTTTATAAAATTCATGTGTCTCCACCCCACATAATCTGACTACATTGAGAAGCTAGTTAAGAATGAAACACTTTTTAACGCTAATTCAAAATGATGAAATAAATAATAATGTTCTTTGGCATAAAGGAAAATGCTGGTCCTAGAGGTTCTCCAAAGGGAACTTTATTTTTCATAATGACCTGTGTAGCTGCAAATGAGTGATTACAGTACAGTCACTGAAGTAAGGCTGCAGGAATAATGGTAAATGTAAAGTGTTTGGCTGATATAGTGTAGTTTATTTTAGCAATATTGTTTGCGTGTAATGTTTCCATAGAAACTCCAGGGACCATGAGCATCATAATTAACATAATACAATTAACTTTTTAATTATTTTTAATTATTGCTTCACATGTGTGTAATATAAAATATAATACGGTTTCTAAATACTGTACTTTTTATTTAGGGATTACAAGGACAGGATGGAGTCAGTGGTCAAAAAGGAGATAAGGTAAAATTTTACATAATGCATAAGTTCTGTGCTTGTTTAAAAACTTTTTTTCTCTTTGATTTCTATTATGGCAAAGGTCAGGTCAATTGTGCTTTGCTTATTTGTACCTGTGATGTCTTTTTTTCTGGTAGTACTTTACTCCACGAGTGGCTCTATTCAAATGTATAAAACTACTCTGTAAATCACTGTAGAATTAAAACACTATGTAGACACAGCTGTTTTTATATTTATATTGCCTTTCATATAGGCTAGTTTCCTCATAGGTATACTTTTGTATTTTTAGCACTACTTTGTACAAAATATTTAGTATCTTTTGAACTCTTATGTTTCCCTACATTCCAAGGACAATACATGTTTTAATGACTTTTGATTCACCTAGATAAATTATTGACCCTTTCAATACAAGATGTGTAATACATTAAGTGACGCATCACACATATTTCCCTAGATTTTTTATAACTTATACGTGAAAATAACATCTGGTTACACGCAATAACATAAGCTTAGCTGTCAGTGAGATCTAAGCTAATGGTAGAGCATGTTAGCAATGCTCTAATACTATGGACAGTATGTGGAGAGCCTCTACAGGTTACACAGGAGATTTCCAAAAGAAGTGTAAAGGGGAAGAGTGCATCGTATGCACTCCATTATACAAGGGCCATTCCCGGTCTCCCCTTTAAACTCTGCATCTGACTTACATTTTAGTGCAAGTGCAAAGCATGCAAACACATGTGAAAATTATACCCATTCTAGTTTGTGTCAATGCCCTGTTACTGATATTAGCATCCTTCTCTCACCATAATTCTTTATTATACCAATGCAGACTCCAGGAACCCAAAAGTACCTTAATAAACTAATTTGACACACATACAGTGCCATGTTTTCTCAAATTGAGGCCACGTGGAAAACTCCCTACCCTCTGTCACTTGCACCTGAGCAAAATATTGTATAAATGTAAAATGTAACACATTATTGTGAACTCCTCATTTAAAAAGTTAAATAAAGCAAAGTTCCCTTGGCTATGACACCAGAACACCCAGAATCAGAGCTGTCTTAATGTATGAGCACGCTGGGCAGTTGCCCAGGGGTCCCATAGGCTTGCTAACTTTTCAGTATATTATTCCAGGAAATTTATTCAGAACCCTCAAAACCTCTTTATTAAAACATTTTGGTGGCCTAATCACCTCAAAAAAATGTGCATGTGTTGAACACTTAATTAATAATAAATAATTCATAGTAATTTCACACTGTGCCATCTCTGTCTGTATGATTTACCAATTAAGTATAATTTTTATGATGAATTTCTTGATTTTTTAACTTCAAGGCTCATGTTGTATTGCCCAAACGTTTGTGTGGATTAATCTCTGCTGTACTGCATGTTTTTTAATGTTTAAACACTGATTTTGTTGAAGGTACCAATAAATATAAACTTAATTTTATGGATAATTTACATTTTTATTCCTGGGAGTGGTTGTGTAGGTAAGTCCCCAGTGCACTGCTTGGCCCAGGGGCCTATAATGCTGTTAAGACGGCACTGCTCAGAATACATTCTAGTATGTAGCATGTCTTTCAAGACTGAAAGACTCCATTCAATCAGCCATTTACTTTATCCATTAATCCCTTTTTCCATTCACCCCTGATCGGGATGGAATCTGCTGCCCCTCCCCTCCTCCATCTGTTTATTCTTTCTGTATCCTCTCTTTTTATATGTGCCAACTTTAAGTGGAAAAATTGAAAGCTCTCTGAGGTTTTGTTCTTTTTGATTTTTAGATATCTTGATTATTATTTACACCATTGTACTGTTGTTAATAAGTTATTACTGCACTGTCAATAAAGCGGTCATAAAAAGTCAATTCATTTCTATATTCTATTCTACTATAAACTCCACTGAAACTAAATAGGCCATTTAAATTGATGGACATTGACTTGAATGGAGCTCCACAGCATTGATAATTGTTTTCCCCCACATTATAATAGAACCAATTAATCTTTATTGGTATGGGATCAAAGCTGAGAGTACCTGGCACTCCCCTTACTGCCATCCAGTCACATTGTCGGTTACCATGGGAAACTTGATTGGCTGAGCAGTTAAAGGGAGTTCCGGTCAATACCAATTACAATCATTTTGTGGTTGGACCAGCATGCGAAGTTCATTGCAGATTTTTTTGTTTATTTCTCGTGGATTGCAAAAAATAATTTTTTCCTCTCAATTGCAAGAGGCATTCCCTTGGATTACAAAGAGGAAACTTCATGTGGATTACAAAATAAGTACATTTACCAAGAAGAGTAGTTTTGGATTACACATTTCAGTATGGACCGCAAATTAAAAAGAATTCCCATTGGATTGCTTTTTTTTACCAATTTCAACTTTTTAGCTATTGTTCCTAAAAAGATGGCTCTACATTTCCTAAACTTTATCCCAGCTGAGTAAACCTGGCCACAATGGGATTGTTCAGCCTGATCAATAAAAGGTAAGATTACTGGTTGACTTTTGCCATACACATTACTGTCAAACATGCATCCAAATGGCCAGATATAGACTTTCAGTGGCTGCATCACAAGAAGCCATATATTGTACAATATGTGATTAAGCACTGACCAGATTTTCCAACCAGACAATTTTTGGTGGCCGTTCAGTGTTTACAACGTTAAAGATGTTATGCAGTTTAGAATAAAAAAACTATAATGGCAGAGATGGAATTGCAGGAAAAGTAATGTGAGAACGAAAACACAGGTGCTTACAGCCTGATCAGAAATAGCCAGCTGATATATATGGCCCCATACAATGCTATTCCACCTACTTGCTGATTCCCTCCTTCCCCAATTCATTCTTCTTTCAGTGCTCTGTCATTTAGTGAATGTCAGTAGAGGTTGCATGTAGTGATGGGTGAATCAGTTTGTCCAATCGACTTTCAAAAGTACACCATCAGCAAATTAATTTTCAAATTGTTCCTGATTTGCACCACATTTGGTAAATAGCGTCCACTTTAGAGTCAGGTGAGCCATATAGTGCATGTAACATATAGAAGCCAATCAGCAAGCATCAACAAATGTCACATGTCTACAGCTTAATAAATGGAAATTACAGCCCCTCTGTCATTCATTCCTCCCGGATTGTACTAGAGGAAGATATCACTGAAAGATCTACGTGACTATAGATAGGTAGCTCAAACTCCTGTTCACTTATCTGTGCACTGTGTTAACAACATATGTGTGTACACAAAACTGCAGCACAGCATTGTCTGGTGGAGTGTCCCAAGTGTAATATATTGTGATATCAACTGCTGTATTTGTCAAAATGAAGTGACTTTTGCAAAACACATTTTCTTAACTTGTCATTAGTACCATTAGCTATACAGATGTACAAATAACCAGGGAATACATTGGTTTATCAATTGGTGTGTTTTATTTACATGTACTGAATGGTCCTGTACGTGCCATTAGCACCATTACATACCTAGGTGTACAAACACACATGCAATTCATTGACATACTAACAGGGTACTTGTTAAAACTTTATGAAAATGGATATTTTTTTGCAGAATCTAAAAGGGAGTCAGTGCTTGTAAATTGCCATGAAACACATGGGAATTTGATGGGAATTATGGAAACTGATGATGAAGAACCTGCCTATTCTTCAACTTATGGACTGAAAATAGTGGATGCATACCTGAATTACCCCATACTACTTCCACATGATTATGGAATATTGGCAGAAGAAGCTTGACCATTGGCTGGAAATTTGTTACTGAAATACATTCCTTCATCATCATCATCATCACCATTTATTTATATAGCGCCACTGATTCTGCAGCGCTGTACAAAGAACTCATTCACATCAGTCCCTGCCCCATTGGAGCTTACAGTCTAAATTCCCTAACATATACACACACAGACACAGAGAGAGAGACTAGGGTCAATTTTGATAATTAGCCAATTTACTTAACTAGTATGTTTTTGGAGTGTGGGAGGAAACCGGAGGAAACCCACGCAAACACAAGGAGAACATACAAACTCCACAGAGATAAGGCCATGGTCGGGAATCAAACTCGTGACCCCAGTGCTGTGAGGCAGAAGTGCTAACCACTGAGCCACCATGCTGCATTCCTTCTATGTATTGTCTGAAAGGCACAGTCAATTATCCACCCAAAACACCTAAATTTGCCCCATCAAGATTCACCAGAACAATAAATATGTACTATGTAAAAAAAATTGCTTACCATGTTAGATGTAACATTATATTGATTTGGAACTGGAAATAAATATTTTGCAACAAGTGGAAACAAAATTACAGAACATATTGAACTGCAAATAAAATTTTGATGTAATTATTTCATTCATCAACATAATCTTCATAAGATGACTTTAACATTTAAGAGATTTAAGACATTAAAAACTGTAAAGATGCATTGCAAAATCCTCTATAGTAATGTCACATACCTCGATTGTTTTCTTCCAAAGTACACCAGTATGCAGGATAAGATGGCAGCACTGGCACCAGCTGATGAGGAGTTGGGCATAGTGAGGGCAGGCTGCATACAAATGAGATTTCATATTGTGGAGTGAGGTTATTAAACTTAGACAAAGTAGGGGGTATTCTGTATTTTATGAGCATTTCTTGCTTCGCAGAAGCGGTGGGAGCCATTTCCATTCTGCAACAAAACTTGCATTAATAAATTCAACAAGGTACAAAATAACAATTAGCAAATTTTGCACCAAATTCTGTCAAATAAGCTTTAATAGAATTTCTGGGGTGTAATTTCTAGCTGCATAGTTTTTATCTGCATGACATGATTACCACATAGCTCTTCTGGCACTCAATCAACAAGAAAATCCAGAATGGAAAAGGTATTATAACCGAGGGATGAATGAAACCCGAGGGAAAGTAAAAGCTGAGGTTTGTCATAAATATTTTTATACCTCTGTAAAGGGTTAAGGAACAGGCAAGGTATTTGGGTACGCCCATTGTTAGTGTCACTAGGGTAGGGCTTATGGGCAGGCTATAAGAACCTGTGTTTGGGTAAATTCTGCCCTCCCTCCCTGGTTGGTGGATCTGGGTAACGGTTTTCAGGTCATGCCTGCCTGTTGTGGTGCTCCCTTTTTTTGTTTTTTCTTTACCCAAAAATGTGGTCTTACATTTGGACAAGGAGTCATCAAAGTTATGATATTGCTTGCGGCTGGACTCTATGGCCCGTGGTATGTTGGATATTTCAGATGGTTTGTTTATATTTTTTGCCAGAAAACACTGTGCAGTCAGCAGCCAAGGTTGGTGGGGTGCCCATTACTTTTATTTAGACATTCTGAACCCATTTTTCTTCAGAAGAGTCAACTTAGGTTTCAGTGCAAGTACCTCCCTTGGGGATGGGCTTATTGGTCGCATCTGTGGGATGCAGGTTCTGGAATGCCTGGGATGAGATTTCCTGGTATAAGGATAAAGATGCTGCCAGGTGTCTTAAGCTCCTTTTAATCGTAGTCTCAGGGCAACTAGTCAGTCAGGTAGGTGCATTCTAAAAAATTAAGATAATGTTAAAAAACAAGCCAGATATCAGGAGT
Organism: Mixophyes fleayi; assembly: GCF_038048845.1. NCBI lineage: Eukaryota > Metazoa > Chordata > Amphibia > Anura > Limnodynastidae > Mixophyes > Mixophyes fleayi. Next base: position 152,979,455 of record NC_134404.1, read on the forward strand.
ACAAGCAGGTAGTATAAATTAGTCAGGATTAGTGTAATGGCATATATTCAGGAATAGACCTATTTCACATAGTAGGAGTCAAAGAAGACCAATTGGGAGCAAAAATCCCATGCTAATCCATGATGATAGTATAATGTTTTATGACATGTTTTATAGGTGCAAATCCTCACCAATTTACTTTTAAATGTGGCAATAATACAGCTGACAATGTGCTGGTATGAGCCATGAATTCTACCTAGCTCTGTAGCCATGAGAATGAAAACTACTGCCTCTCTGTTGGCTGACACGGGCGGGGGGGGGGGGGGGGGGGGCTTGGGCTTGTTTATTCCCATTTTTCAAATCTGCAGAATATTTAGTACAATTAAAAAAAATCACAGTAGTCCCCATTTCTCCATTTATGCACTTAACCACTACATGACCAATTTTTTATATCTTTGTGGCCAGACCACATGTCCTAAGTTTTTGCTACTGTATGTGCTGATTTAACAGATAATTATTTTTAACTGTGTTATGTATCTATCTAGTAACATTTTTTTCAGGAAAGGAGGAAAGTGTTTCCTTGCATGGTGAAATAGATCACTTTATTTTATTTTAAGTGCATAAAACAGCCAAAATTAGCAGTAAAATACACTTTTCTGTGATCCATACAATAGCAACTTTTGTCTTATTATTGCAACCTTAGCTATTATGTAATATGGAGTAAAAATAGCTACATTGTTTATTTTATTTTTATTTTTTTAAATTGTATTTAACTTTTATATAATTTCATATATTTGCACTTAAACAGTTTGTCTGTCTTAGGGCCCTCCAATTGTCCACATTGATATGTTCTGTTACATGCAGTCTACACTTTATCTGTCAGTGTTGGTAGGCATTAGAAATTGGAGACAGGACTATTTTGATCAGGACCACCAACATAAATAAACTGGCAATAGTTTACCACAACGTATTTTATTTTTATGAAAAGGAATTGATGGAAATTAGAAAATATTTAGAAATGTTTGTTCCAACTACTCTTTATACCAGGTCCATAGGGTGATAGTAAAAAGTGGAACAGTGCACAAATCAGAACGATTTCAAAAGAATACATTTACATCCCTCCCTGTTGCAATTATAAAAAAAAAAAATAATTGTAGTATGGCAGAACTCTAAGTAATGAAAGTTGAAATGCACTTCATCATCTATGAAAGACAAGCCATTCCTCCCTCTCTACTCTCCATATGAAATTGGTAGTCACTAGAGGCCTCCGTACACCCCCGATGCAAGCAAGCAGATGAACTTTCTAGTGCCCTACCCTTACTATACATTACAGACAAGCCCTCCCTATTTCCCCTCTTGCAAATGAGGAAATAAGACTTCTCCTGGAGGCCTGTAACAGCCACTGTGACCAGAATTATTATGCCACATTTCACAGTTTCATCTTACATAGGGTTTCATGTGGTCATGGTATAACGATTATGAGCTATCACTAATTTTATGGTATATGACAAATACATGGTACACTAGGCACTATGTAAACAATGATTCATCTACAAACTGGCAGGTTTCACAATTGGAAGACTACGTAAAATACTATGCTCTTAATAATATGTGGATAACCTCGATTCATGAGAACAGAAATATATATATACACACACACATATATATAATGTGTGTGTGTGTGTATATATATATATATATATGGTAGGTGCAACAGAAGGAGGGCGCAATAGTGATGTTAACAGATTATACTGAACAAGGTGGGTACAGAATAGGTTGGCATAAGGATGTGATACAAATCTCTGGGTTGGTATCCAACAATAATGTAGTTGAACCAATTCACAAATCCAAATGCTAGACAGAATGTTCAAGCATGACAGTCACTGATGTAAAGATAGTCAATTTCTAATGCCACAGTATGAGGTGTGCTAGCTAACCATATGGAGCTCGTTGAACAGAAGTAATACTGTTTGCGATTCAACAGATAGACAGAAATACGTGGAATTGCGTGTAATGATACGGTTCACCAGATAACAAATCAAATAGGTGGGAGCGTACCAGAAAGTAAAATAAAACCAGCTTATCTGTATCAGGGTCTCCGACAGGAAATCTCAGCTCCGTCTGGTGTGTCAGGAACAGGCAAAACAGCAACTGCAGTATACAGTAGTTCTTAGCCTCAGGCAGCCGTCCCCATACAGTCACCGCTCACAGTCTCCAATTAACCGTAATAGTAGAGATAGAGGAGCCATATAGTGTAGTAATTTATGTACAAAAAATTTATTCAGAAATCATATAAATGCACACTCACATTTAACAAGATAATAGTAAGCTTATCTGTAATTAGGCAGTAGGTCAGCTTGTACCAGTATGGATCCCTGGAGAGATTTACAGGTATTACCAACGATCTCCACACAGAAGTATCAGGGTATACCCAATAGATGTCCAGGGTAGTAGTGTGACCTACACAAGCTTATAGCTAAGTGATGGGGCCTCAACGCGTTTCGTCTTGACAGACTTCTTCAGGAGGAAAAACAAGTGTCTGTCAAACTCAAATCGATATAAAATTTATTACAAATTATTGCCTCTGAGGAAACGGCAAGCTAGTGCCGAGAAACGCGTCAGGCGGAGTTCATCATATCTATTGGAGACTTGGAGACGTGGCATCTCTTCACTCATACCCCGGGGTTGGATAAAGTTTTTTTCCTCTCTTTGTGATTAATCTGAAAACGGATGCCGATACGGCATCATTTGCAGGCGGAGGACACTGAACCTCACTTATACATACCATTCTCTGTGATCCATTCCAATGGACGTTGATACAACCTAAACCGCGGCTGGAGGACACTGAGCCCGACGTGCAGGTTTGATGTTTATACCTTCACCCACAATATTCATTTTTGCTGACTACAACTTTACTCTTAGGAGCATCTAGAGCTGGGAACAGCTGCTGAATTTGCTCACTAATCAATTTCATATGCCTCCTTTTTAGTATGTTACACTTTTTTTATTTACTTGGATTTATCTATGTTATATGACACTCTAAGGAGATTGACTAAACTGAAGTGCACATCTAAATCAGTCTGGGAATTAATCTAACGAGACTGACATTCAAGTGGAAGCCCTTTTGCGGTTTCCTTGAACTTACACTTCAACTGATGTTCTAACTGGAGGCTATCTAAGTGTGCTTTATCACTCGGAATTACCTGCATATCTTCATTGTCTATTGCATGCGGTCAATTGGATAATAGTTGCTTTTTTGTGAGGTCTAACCATCTGTATAACGTTAATTACAATATTAACCTCATAATAGCCTATTCTATGATGCTGATGACATTCAGCAGTTTTTGAAGGTTCTTTGAACCTGGTTATATGTCTATGTGGGATATTATGTATAAGTCTCAAGTGATACTGTTTTAATAATATATATATATATTTCTACTATGACATTTATAATGAGATTATGCCAATGATCTAGTCTCTTGATTGTTAAGTCTCCTTTGATATTTTATCTATTTAACCAGAATTTACTGAAACAATTGCCTATCATATCTATTGTTGATACACATGTATTTGTAATAAATTTTATATCGATTTGAGTTTTGCGCTATCTTATCATATTACAGTAGTTTTTATAATATTGACGGGTCCAGATCCCGTCTAGACAGCTGCATCTCGATCGATTGATATAGGATAACTAGCGCCCCATATATGCGTGTTTGTTTTGAAAGTGTCTGTCAAGACGAAACGCGTTGAGGCCCCATCACTTAGCTATAAGCTTGTGTAGGTCACACTACTACCCTGGACATCTATTGGGTATACCCTGATACTTCTGTGTGGAGATCGTTGGTAATACCTGTAAAGCTCTCCAGGGATCCATACTGGTACAAGCTGACCTACTGCCTAATTACAGATAAGCTTACTATTATCTTGTTAAATGTGAGTGTGCATTTATATGATTTCTGAATAAATTTTTTGTACATAAATTACTACACTATATGGCTCCTCTATCTCTACTATTACGGTTAATTGGAGACTGTGAGCGGTGACTGTATGGGGACGGCTGCCTGAGGCTAAGAACTACTGTATACTGCAGTTGCTGTTTTGCCTGTTCCTGACACACCAGACGGAGCTGAGATTTCCTGTCGGAGACCCTGATACAGATAAGCTGGTTTTATTTTACTTTCTGGTACGCTCCCACCTATTTGATTTGTTATCTGGTGAACCGTATCATTACACGCAATTCCACGTATTTCTGTCTATCTGTTGAATCGCAAACAGTATTACTTCTGTTCAACGAGCTCCATATGGTTAGCTAGCACACCTCATACTGTGGCATTAGAAATTGACTATCTTTACATCAGTGACTGTCATGCTTGAACATTCTGTCTAGCATTTGGATTTGTGAATTGGTTCAACTACATTATTGTTGGATACCAACCCAGAGATTTGTATCACATCCTTATGCCAACCTATTCTGTACCCACCTTGTTCAGTATAATCTGTTAACATCACTATTGCGCCCTCCTTCTGTTGCACCTACCACATCTATTTTCGGCCTTACCAGCCAGAGTTTTGAAGGAAGGCTGCCTCCTCACATGGAAGAGGTGTATATGTGGGTTTAACTTTATCACTTCATTTATACAATACTGCATTGAGCGCCAGTGTTTATATCTTGTTGTCTACATCTATATATATATATATATATATATATATATATATATATATACACACATACACACACACATCTCTCTCGACTAGCAACCAGCTCAATTCCTTCCCAGCTTCCTCAGACTTGAGCCTTTACAATCTATTTTACATGCAACGGTTAGACTGATTTTCCTTACTTTTTGTCTGCCGAGTCACTTTGTCAGTCTCTACACTGGTTGCCTGTTTTTCAACGAATCCAATATAAAATTCTTCTACTAACATATAAGGCCATCAACAAAATTGTACCAACCTACATCTCCTCACTTGTCTCACAATATCTCCCAACTCGACACCTCCGTTTTGCACAAGATCTACGTCTCTCTGCCACTCTCATCACTTCCTCCCACTCTCTGTTGCTCAACTTTTTTCAGGCTGCACCCACTTTATGGAATTCACTCCTTTGCACCAAAAGACTTTCCTCTAGTCTTCAAACCTTCAAGCATTCTCTGAAAACCCACCTCTTCAGACAAGCTTATAATATTCCTCTACCACCCTCTTAATCTCCCTAGGTAACCCTATTACCACCCTCTACACCACTTACACAAGACAACATTATAGTTGTATGACTGAGCATACAGCCCACTAAATGCTTTTTTAACCTTTGCATTCTAGCTGGACCAATGTGCAATATGATGTAGCACTTACTCTTGTGTATCAAACCATTGTCCCATAGATTGTAAGCTTGCGAGCAGGGTCCTGTTAACTCTCTGTATGTATGTATGTATTAGTCAGTATTGTTTTATTACTGTTTGTTCCCAATTGTAAAGTGCTACGGAATCTGCTGGCGCTATATAAATAAATGTTGATGATGATGATGATTATCATCTTTCACAGATGTTTGTTTTTGAAAAGTAATAGAGGACTAGCAGCAAGTACTGCTGCAACACTGAAATCTATATTGTTAAAATATAGTTTGACAATAGAATAAACTGCAAGTATACAATAAAGTGTACAGGCTAAATGACGAGTTTTGACATTTTATCAGCAGAAACTAACATCTATTAGTTTGTAAATTACCTTCTTAAAAGCTACTATTACCACATTATGTTTCAGTGATCATTTTGTTGTTCATAAGCCAGTATAGTACTGCTACAATGCATAATGTATAATTTGCCAGTGAGTGTGCGGCTATTCAACACATTGTACAGGGTGAAAAAGCATAAAAGTATAAAAACTGAAACAATCAAATAATAAACAACAACTGAAGATTACATTGAGCAGTAACTTATTTGTATTATTGGTAGTCTACATGCTTTGACTTAAATGATTGAACTATCATTATTAAATATGATTGTACCCTGATGAAAAATTGTCAGCCTTGTATAACATATCTAAGACAATAAATGATGACATTCTGAAGACGGGCAGGAATCAGTGCTTAACAAATGTACTTTCATATTAGAAATATATATTCTTACATAAACATGATTTTACGTAATAAAACAGATGAAACTTGACAAATGAGTTTGTATTTTTTTTTATTTTGATACATGTCTGGCTTTCCATTCCAAAGCATTTGAAGCGGGAGCCTCATTTGCATTTTAAAATAACTACAGTAAGCAACTTTTGATAAATTGTTTCCCCAACATGTTGTCATTCGTACTGTTCAAAACAGAGGTGTATGGATGTGTCAGCAAAATAATGTACTTTACATGAAAAAATAAAGTGGTTGTCTGAGAGCACAAATTACTTTTTGCAGATTTGATTTGCCACGTGCTGTTTACACAAAGCCCTTCACACTCTGTTTTAACTTATAATACTGGTGATAAATTATACATAAGGCCAGCGATTCAAGTGCGTAAGTAAATTGTGGATTTAAAGGAACACAAGATAAGTAAATATGCTGCTTGGAAGAATAATGATCTTATCAGCATCATCCTTATTACGTTTACTGCTGTTTCACAACAAATGCATATTTATGATGAATTCTAATTTGTCCAATGCAAGAGCTTGATTAGTGTTTAATGTGTCATTTATTCTTGTTTTGTATAGTTAACCCATCCTCATTATAGAAATTACAGTGCTTATCATCCCTTCTCCAAACACATTAGTTTGAGGGTTTTTTTCGTAAATGTAAGCTTGCAGAGACTTAGTAAATGTTTTTTACAAGAATTATTCCAGTTGTTTTTTTTATTGTTTTGATTTGTAGGGGGACGTTGGTCCAAGAGGATTGCCGGGCCTGCCAGGATTGGTAATTATATAACAGCGCAAATTAGGTTTCAAATTGTACAGCATGTGAAGTAGGTGCCATAAAATCCATAAGGTTTAGTGCCTAGCCAGCAGAGCAGGCTGTAACAAAGCTAATAAATACAGGCAAATGACTTTCTGTAAAATCATTATTTTGAAACAAAATAGCCTAGTGTGGATGCTGTTCTGCATGGCTCATGATCATAAAAGCCATCTAAAAAACTATGTTGTTTCTTAAGATGTATACAAGAGTAAATATACTATTGTCAGAATTTGCAGTAAAATATTGTTAGTCTTGCCTGCTTATATTACACACTCTTTCTCAGCTGGCAAATGATGACTTGTTTTTTCGACTGGAAGTTTCATTAAACCAGTAATTATGTATTTTACTTAAATTAGCTCTATCATTGTGGATTTGTTTCATCCAAAGTATGTAAACACCACTAATGCAGTTCAGGGAATTTAAGTAATGGGCTGGTTTCTTCAGTATAGCTGCTTCTATAAATGTCATATTTGCTAGCATAATACATAGGGAGAAAGATATTTAATGTATAATGTATAATTATATCAATACCATGAACAAGTAAATTTTATAAGTTTTATGTAAAAACAAGAACACATCCCTTATATAGTAAATTAATCTTGTGGACTCATTTCAAGAGGGCCGTGAATGAATATATAACAGTCATTTACTAATTGCAAAATGTGCTACTTGTGCGAATACATTTAATTGACCGCCTCTCATAACCTGCCTTCAGTTTGATTTTTATAACTGCCCCCATAAAAGTGCTATGTGCAACCTTTTGTAGACTTGTGAGTCCAGTCAGAAATGAGCATTAACTTTCTCCTAATACACTGCTCAGTTTTTCTCCCAAAACACTTCATTGAGACTCATTTATGTCTTACACTAAAAAGAGATTTCTGCATAAGTTCGGCATACAAGTGTGCCCCTCTCCCACTCAGGCAGCTTCTACACACTACACTAGCTATGTGATCTCATTGGACAGGACACTAGCGGCGGGATTCAGTTCAGCACAAGTTCCCATCGGAGCCTTGCGTGATGTGCAGCTGCAACACTATCGGTTATTAGAGTAGAGAAATCTTGGCTTGTTTTTGCTCACTCCGATATAAGTTACAGGCAAAAATGAGCAGAGATTTCAATGCAAACATTGCAGTCTAATTTGCTTGAGGCTCCTATGGGACCTCACACTGAACTCTCCCATAGATGGCTGAAAACAACACTAGGTCAGCAGGAGAAAGGAGAGTCCTCTCCTTGCTCCTGCCAACCCAGTCTTTCACGAGAGTCAGGGCCGTAACTAGGGCTGTGCGACAGGGGCAATCGCCCAGGGCGCAATGCTGAAGGGGGGCGCAATTTAGGAATATTTTAGATTAATTTGGTTAAAATTAAGGGCTAGGGGGACGGCATTTGTCTTTCTTGTCCCAGGCGCTAGAATTCTAAGTTACGGCTCTGACGAGAGTCAGTAGATGAAATTGAGCACTGTTCTCCAGACAACTAAAAATTTAAAATGTTATATTTGATAAAAGCTTAAATATTATTGCCACCATACAAATGGGAAAACACCACTCATGTTCTTAACCTCAAACAGAAATTTGTGTGCACCAAGACATTGAATGCATATGAGCAATGTCAAGGAAGACCATTGCACATTTTGGCAGATCATATTGTGCAAGAAATACTCTTGCCATGTTACAAAGGTGGATTACTTTGCTTATATGTGATCTTCTAACTAGATGGAATTTTACCATGACTATACTTAAGAAATTGCATGAACTTTACACTTTCAAACAGTAGAACATACTCATCTCTTTCTCTATATACATTTTTGTTTTATTTTTACCCTTTTTATAGAGATGGTGAGACGGAAATATTTCTGTAAACTTGAATCCTGTTTTTTATCTGACACACTTTGATTGTGGGAATTGATTTAATTCTAAGAATTATAAAACATTAACCCCTAATCTATTTTTTTTTAAAAGAAAAAAACCTGTATAAAAATAACATAATAATGAGTGGAGGTAAGATTAGTCCATTTGTTTTCTGCTCCAAATCCTATAACTTGAATTGCCAGAAGCAGAAAAGGCAGCAGTGCAGGAATATGGGGTAGCAGGGATCTGTTCAGGGACCAATTTACATCCAACATATGGTCTAGCTGGCAGACAGCTGCATGGTTTGTTTCCTCACCTATTCCTGCACAGATCTACAGCACACTACACTGGTTAATTTAGTGATATTACCAAAACAGGGACAAATTGCTAGTATCTCATCTAACATGTCACTGTCTGCACTGAAGAAGAGAGCAGACCTCCAGCTTCAAAACCTCATGGTAAATGTGGCTGAACGGATTCATTCAGAACAGACATCGACCTCTGCAGATTTTCCCGATCCCATGCCAATATGGCCAAGTTTTATCCTGTTGACACTCTGTTGAACCTTCACTTAGCAATACTGCAAAGCCAGATACAACCATGGGCAGATGCTGCCCACATTTGAAACAGATACTGTAGGCATTAGAGTATGGTACTATGCCATATGCACGGAAATGGAGAAGAGAGATGGACTTCCAATGAAGTGAATGGAGCAACCGTTAATCAGGCTAGAGTTTCCAGAAATGTCTCTGCAATGGCATGGGCAAGATCTGTCGTCACCACCTCATCCATGTCTATCATAGACAATGTATGCAGTGCCATGTGCATTGGTTCATCACTATGAAGGGCAGTGTTGAAGACTCCACTTGCAAGAAGGTCACAGATTTCTCTGCTGAAACTATCACATCCTAACTACCCACCAGGTCTAGGAAGTCAACATTGCTCAGCAGAACCTAAACTCATGCATTGCTGTGAGACAAAATGCTCACAGAAACTAGAGGTAACCCAACAACTGATGCTGCACTAGCTGGGGCATCAGCAAAAGGTGCTGGTGGTATCATCTGCCTGACCTGCTTCTCTGCTGTCACTGGGAGAGCACCTAACCAGATCCTACTCAGCCTCCTCCTCATTCTTGTTAAATAATACCAAAATAAACATATGTAAAAAAAATTACATTAATGTTTAAATGTAAAATACCAAAAAGAAACTAGCAAATTAGTTGCAATACATACTAAAAAGGCAAAGCAAGCAATACCTTTCTAGCTCTCAATAACTTTGTTGTCCTGCCTGGTGCTCTTAAAGTGGTTATAGGAAGAGGTTCAGGGTGAATCTGATCTAAGATATTATGAAATGTGGTGAATCAAAACAAATTGAATTGCAAATGAATCACAGGATTTGTAATATTTTGCAAAATCATGGCAATCCGAATTTCTGAGGCTTCTTACAGCCTTTCCAAAACAGGCAAAAATTGAGAGTAAGGGACAATGGTTCAAAAGTAGGAGCAGCAACACACCCACATAAGGAATACTAAACCTATAATGGGTATCTAAGTGTTACCTCTGGATTTGCATCCAGGAACATGCAAGCAAATGGGCACAGAGAAACAATGATGATAAAGAGTGGGTATTTGGGTGAACGAATGACTAAACAAATGCCAACCTAGTAGGTACATTAATGTTTGAATGATCTTATTACATTGGTTGAAGTACTACTGCAATTGTGCTTTCCCTTATAAAGGGCTCCCAAAAGGTGCAAAATATATCACACTGAAAGTATAGGTCAAAGCTTGGTTTTCACCATTTCAACAAACAAATTATCTGCGCTCAAACAATAAGATAAATGTTGTATATTAGAAGGCTAGCTCTAAAGCATTGGCCAAAACAAATATTTATAGCTGTTTCTAGGTTTTAAATCTGAATTTTGCTTTGTTGATATCTAGCTCTCAGGCTAGTTATGTTGGCCACACATGGTGCAATATCAGGCACTTGACCTGATATCACAACATGTCTGTCCCAACAATGAAAATGATAACCAATAATAATCCAATTATAACCCATGCATGCGGTCACTTTCTGACTGCATTAACTGAACAGGGTGATGCCAGAAGTGATTGTTCACTGCTTCTGTTTCCTGGCACTTGCTCCAAGTGGCAACAGCTGCCATGTGTGGCAAGGTTTACAAAAGTATTCTAGTCCCCAATTCGCTAAAGAGGGGTGTAAACAAACTGCATACTCTGGGTAAAACAAGTATTAGAAGGGATTGTGACAGGGTGAGAGAAAGGAATGAGTTAATGTCTGTAGAAGTATGGAATCTTGCTGCATCTATCCCACACTGGACAGGCTTATGCCTTTCATCCGTGAGGTTTGGGATGGTACGTGTTTAGTTAGATACATTAATTTTTAAGCAAGAATAAATTAGGTAAGGACTAAATACATATTTTATAATGAGGCTGAATGCTGTTACAAAACATTCTGTTGAACACTGAAATAAACTTGAACACAAATTTGCATACTAAGGATCATCTTAATTTTACCTACTGATACTAAAAATTTGGATTTGTTTGTGGACTTGGACAAACCCAAATCTTACAAAACGTTGATAGAATCTAGTCAAACCCTACAGAAAAAATGTGTGTGCTTTTTGTATATTAATACTAATAATATTAACAATAATAATAGTAATACCTTATGGTCAGTGATATGGAAAGTTATTTTCATAGACTTCCTAATAAACTAAACCTAGGATAAAACTTCCAGTACAGCAATATTTGTAAAACAGAAGTATATTTAAATTGATAGGAGAAAGCAGCTGAAATATAAAACTGTTGGGGTTGGCTGTGAGAGCAGAGTGCCATTCCTGTGATTACAGCCACGAAGGGACCTCCGTGTTGGCAGTAACGACATGTTAAGCTTATCTGTATTTCATGCAATTTCCATCTGGCAGGAAATCTCAGGCAAAATACATTATTGAGATCTCTTCTGTTTAAAATGGTTTTATCAAGTCTACCATCCAATTCCATGGTCAGGCTTATTTAGAGGCACAGCGAAAATTGGTCTCTGTAGATATATTATTGCATAATAATTACAAAATTATATGAGGCTTAGCAGATCTGCATATCTGTGAATTTCAATCAAAAGTGAAAAACTTTTCCTTTCCGATGCTCAAAGTGCATATTCAGGCATTGTTGATTTTTTAATGAACTGTACAACCTGCCCAATTATATTATTTACTTCTAAAAATATATTTCATGAATGATTGGCTCTTATGATATTATAATATCAATGTGGTCAGTGGGTTTTAAGCAATTAGAATTATATGCTGAAAGAAAATACTTAAAGGATTTTATACACATAACAACTGTTCAGATAAGAGGGGTTATGTAATAATATGATCCAATGAACAATTAATTTTTTAGAATTCTAGTGGAGTTACAATAAAGCTGATATATTATTGGCTGTTGTGGGTTCCAACACATTACTGCACTATGTTGGTAAATAGGCCACAAGGTCACTGACTGATGTTCACACCCATATTCACTAAGGCCCTGTCCCCAATGTAGTGACACCACAAATTTAAAAACGTATATGTATAACCAATTGCAAAGAAGCAGCTTTGGAGACATAAACACCTCGTTATAGAGAAGATCTTCTATACAATACATTTTCATATGAAAATAGTGTGTGGGTTTGAATAAGCATGTAGTTTCATAGTATGTCTCTTACAGATCAGCTCTGACACAAAAGGAGAAAAAGGTGACCCTGTGAGTATTCAGTGCGAAGACATATATTTATAATACAAACTGTATTCAGCTTTCATGGTCTGATATCTAAAGATCTCTGAAGCTTTAAAGGGAAATGAAATTGGAGCTCTTTCAAAATGTTGTGCTTCAGTGGATTACTGGATTTATTCGCAGGTATAAAGACTGCACTGACGCAGGGGCTCTTATGCTGTTAACTTTATTAAGAGATCATTTTGATTATGAAATAATCAATACCTATTGCACAAACCATTTAAACTTTTCAACCTTGTGGGCCAATGGCTGGAAATAGTTTTCTATGTAAACTGTCAAATTATTAAAGGCATCAGTGAGCTCTTATGGCATCTTCAGTCCTGTTCTTGGGTAGTAAATTATGCCTATAATATATATATATATATATATATATATATATATATATATATATATATATATATATATTTATTTTGGAAATTCTATAAGTCATTACTAAGTACTGACATAGAAATAGAACAATGAAACAAAACCAACAGAGGAAAGTTGTGGGGGGATTAAAATGACCAAAGTCCTTAAATGGGGCTTGGTATAAGTGGGTTACATATTTAACCGCTTTTGACCATCAAAAGAAATCAGGGAAGATATTGTAGCCTGCCATGCAACTGAGGCTTGCACCATAGAAGAGCATTGTGTGAAGGGGGCTGGATGTGTGCCCCCCAGACATAAGGAGTAGCTGGGTTTGGTATGGGGAATCAAGATTCAGAATTCTACCTTTAAATAGATAATACAAGATAAGGCAACCTCTAGTTGTTATCGACCTCTGGGAATAATCACCAATTAATGTAAACTATCTGGAGAGCAGGATAGTACAATGGTATATCTGACAGAACAAGCCACTTCACTTTGGATGGTCACATGATTGTGGCCAGGAGGCGGCATATTCTGCACTGTATATAAAGCTCACTCTAACAGTGTCAGAGCAACAGCTATCCATACCCAGACTGACTCCCTATTATGCTGTATTGCTGCTGTCCTTGGTTTTCCTTGTAAATCCTTCTAGGAAAGTGCTTCTGCCTTTTAACCCCTTGTGTACCAGTCGTTGCTTGTTTTGACCTCTCTTCCTCGGATCCTGATTCTGTACCTCGCTACTGCCAGTGTACCACTCCTCGGCTAGCAGACCTGCTTTCGGATTTTCATTTCTCACCGCTGTGTTACGCCTAGTGACTGTTCAGAGAGCCATGACCTGCATGTTCCCGGCCGCTAAAGTCCATCCTGCCTTGCGGCAGTTCTTGGTGAAGTTTTGCAAGGATTTCAAATAAGTCTACAAAAAAAAAAAAAAAGACAGGGAAAGACATTAAGTTGGTGGGTGGGGAGAGGTACATAGTGGGTAAGGAACACAACATTAAGTAATCAAAAAGTAATTGCACACCTGAAAGTGCTGAGGTGCGTCTATAAAATAGCAGTTGCATATTTACACTTCAATTCTCCTAAACTAGTATACATGACATTAGAACACTCTGGTAATATAACTCTTATATTCATAAAGAGTCGGCATTATCACTCTGCTGGAAAGCCCGAGGAGAATCTCCCACTCCCTCAGTTACATAGACCTGCCAGCTGCACCATTTCACTAGTGGTGAGTCAGCCGCCATAGAATAGGGCATCCCCAAGGTCTCCATTTCAAAACTATAATTTACTTTTGATGTAATCTTTGTCAGTGGGAATGTTAATAGTTGCTTCCATGCTTGCGCAATAGCTGCCCTTGTGGCTATATAAACATGCCCCATCACGTACCTTTTCCATTGTGGAATAGAGGATGGGTAGTGGTATCCACATTGCTATTTTTCATACTAAATTTGTCTGGTATAGGCTGGATATTAAGTCTTTAATTGGCAAGCATTGAAATCATATACCATCTAGTATTGTATTAGTTTATATATATTCCCAAATACTGACAAGTCTCCCCCCTATACCCATTAGGAATAAGCCACATTTCTGGCCCCAGATCCTAAAGGGAATGTCAGTGATTTATCCCAATATATTTTATGCCCAAAATTAGAGAGAAAAGAAGAAGGGGCCCAGACCAATTAGATGTATCAATGATTCATTCATGAGACCACATTCCTTCAAAAAAACATATCACCAGCCTGTAATAGAAGTAATAGGCCATAATACAATGACCATGATTTAAATCCCAAGGTGAAGTAAAAAAAGGAAATGACCAACCCTGTCTGATCTTCCTAACTTACTGAACATGAGCTAAAGTCATTGTATTGGTTCTAATGCAAGCTTTAAGCACCGAGTACAGTATATGGATCCATAAAGTCAAGTACATAACTAAAGTGGACCAAGACCCTCTGAAAGTAACCCCTTTGAAGGAAGGAGTCAAATACTTTATGGCCCTATATGAACTCTTTTGGCCACTAGTGTCACACTTCTGGTATCACAGATGGAAGTCCAATAGCCAGGTTGTTCTGAGGTAAACAAGATTTATTTAAATATACAAATCTAAAGTATCCAACAAGCAAAGTCAATAATCTCAAGGCAGAGAAATGTCTGGGGCATGTATCAAATGATTGCAAATCACAAAGAGAGCAAGGTTCTGTGAAAGCATCTTGTTCAGATTTCAACAATACACAAGCCCAAGCTTCAAACAGGAAGTGTCTTCTATAGACCAAAACAGGAAATGATCTCCAAGATGGAATCTTCAGAAAACAGTCCTGGCCATCTTGGATGAGGGCTATCCTATGGACAGGTTCATAACAACTAGGGGCTGCAATAAATTGTCCCAGTTTTCCAATATTTGCTCTGGGTACTGGCCCACCATACTTAGCCTAACTGTATTTATGTTGTTATGCCCAGAGCAATTCTCCAGCTCATAAAGCTTTTTAGCATAGATGGTAATAGATTATCTAAGATCAGTAATTTCAGCTTGCATCTAAAGTACATTGTCCTCAACAAAACGGAGTCTGCACTCAACTTCCGTAGCCTGCTCTATCAGCTTCTGCAGATCTTGTCTCATTAGTGAGAATTTCATATTTGTTTCATCTATTTTAGTAGTGGGCTGTGCCTGACACACAGTTACAGCAGCCAGCAGGTGTGACACTATCGGGCCCTCCACCACAAACTTAGTGCTGACAGGATCAAAGAACACAGAATATTTTATGAGCTGTAAATCATGTTGTCTGGATGCACCGGAGGCCAACAGAGCAGCAGTTTCAGTACCAAGTTGCTTAGCTGCGTTCAAGTTGCCCATTCTTCAAGCAAGCAAAGTGGTGAGGAAGCAGGAGGCTATTTAGCCAGCAGTGGGCAATGAAAAAAAGAGTAGCAGTAATGATTACTGTAGTTTGAGGAGAAGCTCTGATTAGGCACATCCATTCACATCATCTGGCTGGCAATGCTCACCCCATATTGATCGGTATTTTTGTGAACGTTATAAAGTAGGAATAAATATATCAGAAATGCAACTATGATGAGGACTATTGATGAGGACAACAAATGACCCTGTAACAACATTAGCAGGCCTGAGAAACTAGTATTTATTTTCCATATGTAACCATAGCGTCTTAGGTTGCCTATACACTGCTCTACCTGGTCCTTATCAGAGGCAAAAGATGCTATACTCCAATGACACTGTTGGGCTCCTCCAAGTGGTTGGCAAAATACAAACAGGCAGGAATGGATTGTCCATATGGGGAATAAATAAACTGATACACAAGTAAAAAGAGTCTGTAGCCCATAATAAACCAACCAGAAGCTGAATTATTTTTAATAGCACAATTTTGAAAATGAAGGCAAATATTTAATATTTTGTTATGAGTTATAGCACCTATTCAGATATATAGATGGTGATGAATAATTCTGTATGTATGTAGTTGGCCATTGGTAAGCGGAATTTCATATTTAGTTTAGTAAATAAGGTTGGTGTCGGAAGTAACATAAGGGACTAAACTGCTACAATGTAACCTATGATATCTAGAAATGAAAGATTCACTTACTATTATTTGTAATTAAGGCTGAACCTGGACATCGAGGATTACCAGGATTTCCCGGAGCTCCTGGTATTCAGGTATGCGATCATTTCTGTAATATTCTGATTTGTTTCCAAAATTAGTTAATACAAGTCAGATGAAAACTAACAATAAATCAGACCATTCTGTAAATTTATACTATACTACAAATGATATTTAACAATAGCAATAACAATGATTTTGATTGGAACTGTACCAGAGCTGTCAAACTAGAATCCTGTAGGACTGGTACAGCCATCCAAGGCTTTATATGGCCCCCACCTCTCCTATCAACAACCTTCCTAAACTCTACTGTTTAACGTCATATTGTAAAAGGATTTGTGAGCAAATAGTTATAACATATATAGAGCCATATGAATACTTTGATGGTGGTAATGGTTAATATTTAGCATAAGTTTAAGATAATGACATAGGTCAGTAGATTGTGGTTCCACATTATTTCTTCTAAAAGGCATGCTAATAATGCTATATAAACATTATTACAAGTTACATTTAACAATCTTTAATTTGAATGTTTTAGGGGCCAAAAGGGGAGCCTGGATCTACTGGCCCACAAGGCATACCAGGAGATGCAGTATGTATAGCTATTTCCAATATTGTTCTCTTATTATTTGTAGGTTGGTAAAGCCTCATTCATAATCTAAGCAGATCCTAACTTCAGTGGATATGCAAATGTTCTTTTGGTTTTCTAACATAAGATTGAATCGTGAATTTTTTGTTTTCCAGAGTAATCAACATCCCATGTGTATCATGGTCCACAGCAAGGACACATATTTAAAAGAAATCATTATATCACTCGCCCAACTATACTTAGTTGACTAATTATAGAATTAGAGTAAATTAAACAATATTCTGAACTTAAAAATAAATACAACTATAGTGCACTCCCGAAGTTATAGCTCCAATGACTTTAGAAATTGGGATTACTGCAAATAACTCAGAATCGATTGTGGGTGACAATAAAATGCTTCTGCTGCTTACAAAAAGTAGTAGCACTAGCAGCCATTTTGTTGGCTGAACCACTATCCATTAAAATGCTTCTTGATAAACTTGAAACCATAGACGTTCTTTATACACTTAGGGCCTGATTCATTAAGGATCTTAACTTAAGAAACTTCTTATTTCAGTCTCCTGGACAAAACCATGTTACAATGCAAGGGGTGCAAATTAGTATTCTGTTTTGCACATAAATTAAATACTGACTCTTTTTTCATGTAGCACACAAATATCAACTTTAAATGCTAGTGTACAAATAAGCTATCAAGTATTTGTGTGCTACATGAAAAAAACAGTCAGTATTTTACTTATGTGCAAAACAGAATACTAATTTGCACCCCTTGCATTGTAACATGGTTTTGTCCACTAGACTGAAATAAGAAGTTTCTCAGGTTAAGATCCTTAATGAATCAGGCCCTTAATGTCTAGTGTTTAATCCTAGTGATTTGATAAGACTGCTTTCTCATAAATGTTAGGACTGCCAGGGTTGTATTTACATATCTAGAGCATATATGCACAGATCCTCTGATGCCTTGAGCCCCACCTATTAATTAACCCAATGTAGGCTGTCAAGTGTATGACCGCAGCATTAGTTTTCTAAGTTACTGTGGGGAAAGCAGAGGGAACCCCGAGACATCCTTCGGGTCCCACTGCCTTTAAGAATGGGCTGACTAATTAGAAAATGCTGCCCTGGATTCAGCCTATAAAGTGACTGCCTCCAATGTATATAGATGTACACTCACTGCTTAAACATTATTGATTGCTCTCCGTCATAAAATTCTACTATTTACAACATAAGTCAAAGTTAGGGTCAGAGTTTGGAAGAGGCAGTAAAGAGAAATTGTACTAAAAATGTAAATTTTCAAGATTAAATTCCCAAAGGTATGGTTTGGCATTTTACAAATACAATCATTGCTACATAAAATGGAGTAAGAAAAATCGCCTACAAAGGTCATATTTTTATAGGAATAAGTAAAATGTCACAAGTAAGTTCATTTTATGTGTAATTCTAGTTTTCACTTCTTGAGATTTTTGGAGGATTTTTTTTCTCATTCAGTAAGCAAAATAAAAAACAAATCCTTTGAGATCTTATCGAGATAAGGTTTTCATGAAATAGAGAAAACTCCATCATTTTTCCTATCAATTTTATTACTGCTAGTAAATATGGGTAAATGTTGCTATTTCCAAAAGGTGAGTGTTTAATTTTCCTTGACTTTTTTACTATATGAGCTTTAGGATTTGGAGCCCCAGTGCAAAATTCCAAAACATGTCCATCCTTCCTCATTTCTCCCACTACTTATGTTTCTCGTGGGCTGTATCACTTGAGCCCACTCTTTACTGCTGTTGTCAGCTTATCAGTGTTCAATATTAAGAAAAGAAAGAAAAGTGATCAGCGCTAATAAAAGAAAAAATAATCTCTTCAAAGACACATGAAACATGTAAGGGAATAAAATAACATACAATGATGAGGATGTAAATAAAACAGAACACCTGAATACTTGATCGCTAAAACAGATACAATATATTGGTTTTGTATGTATCATAGTAATACTATTATAAATGCATGACAATAAATGTACAAAATAGATCACTCAATAATAAAGATGCAGCTACTAATGAAGGTTCTTCTATATTCTTAATAATATTCTGTCTCATTAACAGTAAACTTTGTGCTAAAAATCTGTATCTGCAATCAAACCAAGCACCTAGTATCAGAAACAAACTGATTTGAGTCCCGTTGGGATAATATAAGTTCACAAGGGAATCTAAATTCTTATACACTTGGAGTTTGATGTTAGAAATGCAGCACAAATAAGGTTCCATTTGTAAAAGTTGTTGACATTTTCCCATCATGTATTGCAGTTATATCAGAGTCTCCCATGAATCGGAAAAAAAGAAAAATGAATTCACATCTGCAAATTGAAAATGTTGTAGAAGCAGTTTCAATTTGAAAATATATAGTTGATCCTGGATAAAAGCCAATAAAACTCTCACAAACTGTCTTTTAGTGAGTGCCTTTAGATGCTTCTTGCAGTCAGCATCTAAAGGCAAATTAGGTGTAGTATCAGTGGCACATTATGGACAGTATATATCCCAACATATACTGCCTGCAACGCTGACTTGTAGAAATGAATCATTCCATCACCCATCATAAGTTCAATCTTCTCAATAATATCCAGCTGGATTCACATCAACTGGTGAATAAGCATAAAAACCTGAAATCCCTTTAAAGCATTTATAGCGATATCTTCAAAATATACAGCAGGCTCTCAAACATACCTGTCTCCATTTTTACACTTGCAATAACCAATGGGATGGCTGTGAACCATACCCAGGTACTAGAGAATTGGTTTGTTAATTATTGGTTATTCAAAGTTTAAGCAAGTTGCTAAGCATGACAACTGGTTTATATTGAAGGTCGTATTTGTCTATCAGACATAGCACAGAGAGACATGACAGTAGTGGGTATGAGTGGCCAATAGCATGAGTACACACATTCCCTTAAGGATGAGTTTGTAAATTATTATGCATTCATGCATATTTAGTAATTAATTTATTCCAATTTTTCAAAATATTAACTTTGGGGGGGAAAAAAATTATTTAAGCTATAAAAATGTATAATGTATGAATAATGAGTCAAATCAAATATGACTAGGTCACTGGGACTCTAAAAATGACTATTAGTCTTACAATGCATAAAATGTAAAATCTTCCGTTCAGTCCTTAAAGTAATCCATCACTTATAAGATATATACTTCTAGGGTTGGGCACTTTAGGCTAATAAGAGCACTGCTTAGTTAAATTCCACACAATTGGATAAATAAAAATATGAAAAAAGCACAATTCAAATCTCAAGTGTTTGGAGCCCCAATTTGCAGTATATATTAAACTATGGTTTGTATGCAATATATATCAGTTCGACAAAACCCAAATGGCATGTTCTTTAGCCAAAACTGCAAGCTAAAACATATTTGAGCGAAGCTAGGCAAATATCTGATAAAAAAATTTTTAATTAGAGTGCCTGAGTTGGTTTCCATTATTATCGGGAGACCATGAGCATAGAGTCACCTTGTCATAATAGAAACCAACCACATGCTGGTCAACCCAATGCTGTTATCCTGATAGGAAAGTGGTGGGGGAAAAAAATGCTTGCCCCCACCAAGCCTGCATTTAAAAGCACTTAAAAAATAATAAAATATTCTCTGTACAATTATGTGCAGTATGTTGGCATAATAATAATTGTGACTGGATCACTTATAAATAACTTATGGTATAAATTTATTTAAAGGAAATAGCGCAGGGCGCTTATTTATATAATTGCATATGCACTTATTTTTCATATTGTGTATATTTTGGTAAGGGAACAATCTTTAATTTCTGAGACCATGGGGGGAAAATTTGTTTTTTATTGTTTTAACCTTACTAAAGGAAATGCCTTATTTCTGATGTATATGTCTGATGCATTAAGCATTTGTTTTGAAAGTCTTTTGTATATCTTGGTGTAAGGAAATGTCTTGTTTGGGATTTACAAGTTTTCTTGGGGAATTCTTTTCTTTGGAGGAAATGTGTATTCTGCAACTGTTGGAAGAAAGAACTCATGCTAATCTCATGCTAATTAGACCTTTTGATGTGTGAGGGTCATAGGAAGATGTAATTAGACTTTATGTCCACTGTAAGATGCAGGATATCACAGCAAGGTTTTAAGATAGATATCACAGATAAGCGTAAATATTGTTAGCTTTGCAATGCATGTAAATCCATGTTTGTGTAAACACATTGCATCCTGATTCTAAAAATAGCCTGTGTCCAAATCTGTATAAAAAGCACTGTCTTGTACACTGAAATGTATCATTCTGATGTTCCATCTGACCTGACCACTGATACCTTTAATCAGTGGAACTGTCCTTGTCAGGGCACCTGAGCGAAATAAAACATCACTCTTTGCTTCAAGACCCTGCTTGAACACTTCTTCAATATTTCTGTAATCCTGTGACCTGCAGATTAGACCATAAATCTAATCCATTCTCCGGCTGTTTCTGAGGTTGGACCCAGCTCTCCATTACCACCGCTCTGCTGCTACCCAGCAGCTGGCCAGTGTGATAGGCCAGGGGGATCCATCCACAGCACCCTGATCCATAGTAAGAGGTCCGGAGCTACCAGCCCAAGTTTACCAGCACGAGAGTACACTAGCAGTGACAGTTACCCAGAAGGAACGTGGCTCTGGGCGCCATAAAGGAGCCCAGTGGTGGCAGCAGGCTCCTCCTACTGTACCAGGAGGGGCATATTCAGAATAATGAAAGGGGATGGTGGCAAAGTAAGCCCGGGCGGTTCACAGCAACAACAGACAGGGTGGCATAGGCATCCTGTCACAATCATACATTCTGTACGTCTTTTTTTTTGGTGCATGATCTGAATTTTTATGTAATATGATTAAATATAGAAACTGAAATAAAGACAGCTTTCTTTACAGTAAAAATTATTTTTGTTGTTTTACCATTATTTCATATCTATATTAATACAACAGGGGTTACCAGGAGAACATGGCATTCATGGAAAGCAGGGCATTAAAGGGGAAAAGGTACTTTTTCTGTTTTTTTCCCTCTTTAATAACCAATAACATTTTTCAAAATTGCATTTTTGCAGCACAGCTATTAAATGTATTACTACAATTTCAGTGAATCATTTCTTAAAGTTAACTTTGATTGTTTAATGATTCACTGTGACATTTTATATGAAACTACTTTAAAGAGACTTAAGAACAGGGTCCTGCACTGCACGACCAAGATCTAATTATGATTAAAATAAATAGAATATTGACTTTGTAGTGGTAGCTAAGAACATTTGTTCATATTTTAATGATATATAACAACACTCAGGTTGCAACACTCTGTGATGACTTGTGTGTTTATTCTTTATTTAAAATACATTTGTAAAAATATACCTCAATTCACTCTTCACTCAAAAGGGGGAGTCCGGTGGCCTCATCGGACCTCCTGGACTTCCTGGTCCCAAAGGAGATCAAGGACCAACAGGCTTTGGATTACCAGGAGAACCAGTAAGTATATATATTCTAATTATCAAATATAGCTACCTCTCCTTTGGTAAAATTACACCAAACTAGTTAGTAATAGTTTTTAATGCAGTGAAGCTGTACTATTTGTTTCTTTTTTTTTTGTTTGTTTTTTTTTTTAAACAAGTTTATTTTATTTTGTGTTACATCAAACATTGAAGCCCAGGATTCCCTCTTATGAACTGAAATCCTCCTGGCCTTCATTTTGGTCTGATACATACAGATATATATATGTATAGATTTTTGTAAAAGCTTCCAATTATTTGGGAGATATGCCTTTGTTAATTCCTAAAGTTAGATGAGTCTGCATTTATTTTGCTACGAGTTTTTAAATATTAATTGTTATCAATTATATCAATATTAGGGAGCGAGTGGAATATCTGGTGCGCCTGGCCCACGTGGCCCCAAGGTATGTTATACTACAGTTTTTTCCATTATAGTGTTTTGAAATTTTGGTAAAAAACAATGTGTGACAGGAAATAATGGCGTATAAAAGGAGAGCAGGGCATGATGGGCAGGTCGGAGATGTCTTTACTGCTGCAATCAATGCAACCAGCTGTACCCTGTACTACACAGATACCATGTAAAGTATATGTGTCACTATGCGAATGTTTATATATTACCAGCCAGGGGGTGAGACTGGGGGCAAGACTTGGCTCAGCAGACTATTAGGAACATTTTAAAGGGACAAAATGCAGTTAGCCAAGTGACCTAGCCCAAGGTAGCCAACTATGGGGCCTGCAGATGCCCACCAGCCCAGCCAGCCCCTGTTGCCAACAGTCCTAGTCATTAAAGCATTCACAATGTAAAATCAGCAAAAAGATGTAAAAGAAATATGCGTAGATGTAGCTTATCTGGATTTTAGTAAGACTTTTGACACTGTCCCACATCACAGACTATTAAATAAACTTTAAAGCTTGGGATTGTATTCTAAGATGGTTGAATGGATAACATCTTGGTTGCAGTATAGAAAACATAGAGTTATAGTAAATGGAGTTCATTCACAGGAGGGAAAGGTTACCAGTGGAGTACTCCAAGGATCTGAACTTGGACCAGTGCTTAGTAATATCTTTATTGGAGACATTGCAAATGGTATTAAAGGGAAAGTATGCCTTTGTGCAGATGACGCAAAGATATGCAATAGGGTAGATTCTCCAGGAGGGGTAATCCAAATGATTGATGATCTTGGTAGACTAGAGGAATGGTCAAGAGCTTGTTAACTACAGTTTAATGCCAAAAAATACAAAATCATGCACTTGGGTCTTAAAAATATAAATATAGTATTAATAGCACTATAATGGAAACTACTCAGGAGGGATCAAAGAGTCACTATTTCAGATGACTTGAAGGCAGGTAAGCAATGTAACAAAGCCATGCGGAAGCAAGTCAGATGTTTGGCTACATAGGGAGAGGAATCAGTAGCAGAAGAAAGTAGTAATGCCACTGTATAGGTCATTGGTACGGCCTCATCTAGAATACTGTGTTCAATTTTGGAGGTTATATCTCCAGAAGGCTGTAACTATATTAGAGACTGTACAAGAAGGGCAACTAAAATGGTGCATGGTCTACAGCACAACTTACCCAGAAAGACTAGAAGATCTTAATATGTATAGTTTGAAGCAGAGAAGGGAAATGGGGCACATGATAGAAACTTTCAAATCTATCAAGGGTTTGAACACGGTATAGGAGGGAAACATTCTTCAAAGGAAGAGAAGTATTAGAACACGAGGACATGCACTTAAACTGGAGGGAAGAAGATTCATAGAAAATAAGAGGAAAAATTACTTCACAGAAAGGGTAGTGGATAAGTGGAATAGCCTCCCATCAGAGGTGGTAGAGACTAATACAGTAGAGCAGTTTAAACATGCTTTGGATAGGCATAAGGATATTCATACAAAGATTAAAGGACCAAATACGGTTTTAGGTTACCAAAGTTTAATAAAACAATGGGCAGACTAGATGGGCCAAGCGATTCTTATGTGCTGTCAAATTCTATGTTTCCATGTGCAGGTGATAATTGTTATGAGTTCAACTGTTATTGCTGCCTATTGTGCCATAATAATTCTTGTACGTTGTTGCTGAATAAAATATAATTCCAGGGAGAAAGAGGTTTACCTGGTGTTCAGGGACAACTTGGAGAATCAGGGTTACCCGGAATAGGAACAGAAGGTCCTTCAGTAAGTATGCCTTTTTGTCTGTATATTACATTAAAACATGACATTGTGACCTTCACAGACATGCTAAATAATGCTGTAATCCCCATACATAAGATGGACCTAAAATGATGAGGTTAAAAAATACTTGTTTGATACTAATTTATTTGAATACTGCATTAAATCTGCTTAAACACCAAGAAAAAAATCTGCCTAGAGTATTTTTGCTGCATTCATTTTGCCATATGTGAAAACTGGAAGCAAGTTAGGGGTAAGAAGAAATGAGGTGAGAGCATTAGATCTTTCAATTTAGTATTTAAATTCCCATGAACTCAGTTTAACTTCTAATATGCTGCAGGGACCCTCACGTAGTCTCTCTTGTCTATGTTCCTTACCCCTGAATTGATCTCTCCTCTTTTAATACAGCATCTTGTTACTACTCCCTCCCTAACATGCCAGCCTATACATAGATGGCAATATGTTTAACATTCATTTTCCCGTTTTTCTGCCTAACTGCTCAGGTATTTTGTGACCTATTAAGCCCAGCCAATTAACTTGTATTACACACGTTAAATCGCATTTTCAGGTTTGTTTAAATCAAAGTTCTGTCATGTAACCACAAAGCTAATGAAGTGATACAGTGTGTGATCATCTGTAACTGCGAGAAGTAATAAAGTATAATCATATTAATACAAAGATAAGTGATAATGTTGCAAAAATTCAATATATGTGCAAACAAATCAGTATGTGTACTTGCTGCTGTGAGTCAGGTGTAGAAAATCTGAAAAAAATGAAAAAAGGATAGATACTTTCTGTGTAGTCAATGAATCCAAATAAAGATTTATCAATAACATACTTAAGTGGCTGAAATATCAGAGTTAGGTTTATCTGTATAAACAATATAACAGTATTGCATGAACAGTCATTGCCAAAAGTTTTGAGAATGACACAAGTATTGGTTTTCACAAAGTCTGCTGCTTTGGTGTTTTTAGACCTTTATTGTCAGTTGTTGCTCTGGTAAACTGAAGTAACATTACAAGCACTTCAAAAGTGTCAAAGGCTTTTATTGTCAAAATATCTAAAAATAGTGGCGCTGGGAGATATGATTAAATGGTAGTGGCGCTGGGAGATATGATTTTATTGACAATCACATTAAGTTTATGCAAAGAGTCAATATTTGCAGTGTTGACCCTTCTTTTTGACGACCTCTGTAATTCGCAGTGGCATGCTGTCAATCAACTTCTGGGCCACATACTGACTGATGGCCATCCATTCCACCTGCCTCTTGAGGATTGACCACAAGTTTTCAATGGGATTAAGGTCTGGGCATTTTCCTGGACATAGCCCCAAAATTTCGATGTCTTGATCCCAGAGCCACTTAATTATCACTTTTGCCTTATGGCAAGGTGCTCCGTTATGCTGGAAACTGCATTGTTCATCTCCAAACTGTTCTTGGATGGTTGGAAGAAGTTGCTCTTGGAGGATGTTTTGGTACCATTCTTTAGTCATGGCTGTGTTCTTAGGCAAAATTGTGAGTGAGCCCACTCTCTTGGCTGAGAAGCCACCCCAAACATGAATGGTCTCAGGATGCTTTACTGTTGACTTGACACAGGACTGATGGTAGTATTTTTCCAGTTGCCTCAAACAATCTGAAAGGGGATTCATCAGAGAAAATTACTTTACCCCATGTTGTTTTTTAGATAAAGTTTATTGTCATGGCCATGAGGGACTATGAATTTAATTGCAAGTCATCTGATCACACTTCATGACTTTCTGGAGTATATGCAAATTGTCATCATAAAAACTGAGACAGTAGACTTTGTGAAAAATAATATTTGCATCATTCTCATAAGTTTTGGCCATGACTGTACATTTACAAATATTACAATCAGCTTGTGTGCGATAACAGAGTCACAGGGTGTAGTAGCTCCAAAGAAGAATTAAACATTTCCTCTGTGGTCCTGAAGGGTTTTAGGATCCAAAAGGCGAGTTCTTTCCAGATCTTATCAGTTATAGGGAAAATAGAGAAATCAGTGGTCCCTAGGTCATTTGTCCAGCTTATAGGCTGCTGGACATTAGGTGGATAATAAACTCTCTGGTTACAATCTAACACATAATCAAATGCAAACATCATTGCACATGCGCTAGCACCAATCCTTTTTCACTTTTTTTCAAAGCACAATCACAGTATATAGTACTTGGCCCACCAATTATCGCAAACAGCAAAAAATAGTAAATTGTATGTTATCACCTATTTAACAAGAAGGGTTGCTGAGGACCCAAAGATTTTATACAGATAAACCTAATTCTGATATTTCAGCCATTTATCCACTTTAATAATAAAACTGAATGCATTATTATATTATATTATATTATATTATATTTAACCAGAAATGACAAAGACTAGATTTGGAGATTGAAGGGCTCTTCAGAGTTCAGCACTACATCATTAGTGTATAATAGTATTATCAGGACATTGTATAACAAGGAGATGAACAGTTGAAGATAGATGAGAAGTGTATGGAGTTAGGTTGGTAGTATCTCTGATAACAGTGATGAATAAGGGAAATGTAAGCGCTGTTATAGAAGGATAATGATAAGGATAATAGATTTGTGGTAACCCAGCCTTACTCGGAGCAATTTTTACCAAATTGCCATCACTCCATGTATGGAACCATAACCACTAGGTAATCCAATATAAAAATCAGTTTGACTATTTGGGTGAAAATCTTATCAAAGTATAACCGCAATCTCCCTCCTTATTTGCTTACTGCAATGCTTGTGTGCATCGTGTTACCAAATTACTGAACCTGTGCAAAATGGCCTGTTCTGCTGTGAAATATGATTGCATACAATTTCACTCCTTTCTACTGAATACCAATATAGCAATATAGACATATATATATCTAATACATAACCTAGAGAGTTATCTTTACCTAATTCATTGAGATAATGATAGAGTTGTTACAATTTTGAAACTCGGGGGGGGGGGGGGGGGGCTTCTGTATATCGGTGTAATTTTATGTTATTATTCTAATGCCCTTTTTTTCACAGGGCCCAATAGGTCCACCAGGAATTCCAGGTATTCAGGTAACTATACAACCAAAATGCATTGAATAACCTGCATGTATTCATCACAAACAATGCAGAACTGGGAACAGACATTACTGGTATCAATAGTAAGCAAAGAGATTAAGGGGCTGATGCAGAGTTGATCACAAAATGGGAGTAAATTGCTCTAAAAAAAAAAGAGAGATCAGAAAATTAGTGTATTTCCACCAATTTGCAGAGCGTGCACATCTTGAGATGCGTCTGGCTCCGCATCAGCAGTGTATGTGCCTAGTTTCTGGCAAGTCATCAACATCAGCGAGTATTTGCGCGTTTCTTCATTTCTGTATGAGTTACACTTGTTAGAACACCCCATATCTGTAGTACTACTGGGAGAGCAGGCCTTTCTCCCATGTCCTGCCCACTTCCTAGTCGAATGGGTGAGATGGGGGCCTTGATGACACAATTTCCTGTGAACCACACCATTTTGGCTCTGCAAACTGCGGCAAAATGATGTGACCATGGCATTGTACCACAGGGGTTAGGCCAAAATCATGCAATTTGTGGTTGTGCCCCCCTCTAACTGAAAGGGAGAAAATTAATGTTTGCAAGTAGGACTATAATATGATTTAAATATTTGCACATAGGAGTTAATTAATAATATTTTTTTCATTTTTCTCATTTTGTAACATTTTGCTTGGTTATACATATGTACAAATTACTTTGTCAAATTTTATGATTGATTGTACCTATCTTATTTCTACACTTTGATATGTTATAAATGAATTGATTTCATTAGGGTTCACAAGGTCTTACAGGACTACCAGGACCCCCAGGTGCACAAGTGAGTAGATATATTTCAATATATGTCTGACACTTCAATACAAATGTAAATACAGCTATAATTAATTATTATTTTTTTAATATTCTATTTTGTTTTTTCCATCTTATAAAGCGTATTCAAAACATCATACACTGTATGAGCACCTTGCATAATTTTAAATAATGTGGCATATTAGTACTGTGCAAGAATATAAGAATCCTATGTATCTATTCTGAACTTTCTTCTGCCTCTATATATTAAGTAGAACTGTTGATAGTCACAGCCTGGCTTCCAATCAAGTTAGGGAGGAAGGAGAAAGTTGTGATGAACGGTTGTGCAAATTGGTAGGAGCCATAACCTATGCTAGATGTTATACAAGGCATCTGGTGAAGGAGATTTTCCAATACATCATAACCCCCACCATGCTTAGTATTAGATGGGGTTACCAGTTTTGAAACCCTAACTGTTATTTCTATACAATTCACCAACACTATTTTAAAGCCTCCTAGCTTCTCTCTCTTCACAACCAGCAGAGTGGGTGAGGCTGTGTAGGGAGATAAAATACTTGAAAGACTTGAAAAGATGTGGCTACAGGTGCCACCATTACTTTGACACACAGTCTTTGCACCATTTCAGGTTTTGTATGCAGATATGCCTGGGAGCTCAAATACAGAGCCAATTTTGCTATATTGCATACAGGTAATTGCAGGGAACACAGTAGAGGGACCCCACCATGATATGAAGCAGATGACCATATGCTGAATACTTTTGAAGAATGTCTTCACCTTTAATTGTCCATTTGAGAAAGATTTTACATTTTTTAAAAATTAACAAATAAAATATGAAGCACCATTAACCCCTTGACTGCTAAGGGTGATTGGGACTCACATTCCACATTCAGGCACATTCTACATGCAGACAAAGGGCAAATGCCACTCTCCCTGCAGTTGGGAGGTTGCCATTAAACCCATTGATCAGTGCCCACAATGATCGGTAAGTTTTCTTGTAGTGGTGCAGCTAGGGTATCACAAGGTCATGTACGCCAGCATGTCATGAAGTTGGTATACACCTGCTAGGCAACAAGTACTTAAAATGCCAGAGATAGGGGGAGGCTCTTCCATCTCCCTATCCCTGGAAAACTTGGAGGCAACCTCATTTTGAGAAAGTAATCTCTTTTAAACAAAAGTGCTCCTGCCCAATTATTGCCTGATGATCACACAACAACCCATTTTAGTAATTGTTTCCCATGTTTATTTTTATTCCCAGGGTGTCCCAGGCAGAGATGGAAGACCCGGACTCCCAGGTCCTCCAGGTGACCCAGTATGTGAACGCATGTACATTGCTCAGACTGTTGAAATAAGCCAGAATCCCATACCTTCTCCAAAAATCCAATAATTAACTTGAATCCTTCTTTCTTCTGAAAAAATGTATAGCCTTGGTACTACCAAATGCCTGTAATAATGTGACCTTGGAACCTGATTGGGATATACATTTTCAGTTTTGTGACCATTAGAGTTGATATTTGAATGTCATAGTGGTAAATATGAGAATACCCCTAAAGTATGCCCTTGGAAACTGAAGTTTAGATACCTTTGTTCCCCAACTAGCTAACTCACTGTAGGGTCATTCAGAGAGTCATGTTACAACCTTTTTACTATTTAAGTTAGTACTTTCAGTCATATATTCCAGTCCATGAGATAATTATTAGGTATAAGTTTGAAGGACTTTCCTCTATGACAAAACACATACATTGGTTGGCTCTATCTGAGTCTGCTCATTAAATCAATTCAAGTCTC
This sequence comes from Mixophyes fleayi, assembly GCF_038048845.1. NCBI lineage: Eukaryota > Metazoa > Chordata > Amphibia > Anura > Limnodynastidae > Mixophyes > Mixophyes fleayi. Next base: position 153,009,863 of record NC_134404.1, read on the forward strand.
AGGTCTGTGGAGTGAATCATGCCCTGATCTCAAAAGAAGACTTTTTGACACTTAGAAGACCAGAAAGGGTATCAAGTCTAAGCCAGGAAAATGCTAGCACCATTGTAACTCCTTCAAACAAAAATCAATCCAACAGCTTCCAATACTAGGGAATATCACAAAATAAGGATTTGCAAAGTCAATGTTTATGAGTCCACCATCTGTTAAAAAAACTGAGCAAGAGTACCATGCATGGGGGGATATCAGTTGGGAAACAACTGTTTTCCAAAAACAATAATGGATGGATATTTAAAGAATTGTTCTGTTAAACTGGGTATACACTACAGGTTTTTAAACCAATTGGCATATCAATCACAGATAAATGAATGTTAGGTCCGATATCACATTAGTATGGACACTCCCACAATCATGTTTTATCGTACCAAAGCACATTGTATCCTTTGATTTTATATACTGACTAAAAATCACTATTAACAATGGAACAATGTTGGGCAAATGCGGAAGTATGTGCGCACTCACTACCAGCAGTGTAGGCAGATCTCCATAGAGTATGCAGAGCCACAACCTTTTCAGCAGATGGTTATGACAGGTGAAGAGCACAGATCTGAAGGCAAATCATGTAGATGTCCTAGATCAACTGTAAATTTCAGTGTAAAAATAAAGCTATTGAGTATTTCTGTGGTAGATGAAAAAACACCCAGTATTTAACTTATGTGCAAAATAATAAACTAATTTGCACCCCTAGCATTGTAACATGGTTTGTCCCGGAGAACATAAACTCCTTTTTTTGCCTTACTTTCCTTAATGACTCAGGCCCTATAAGTGTTTTGCAGCATTCCATAAAAAAGAAGCATCTGTTTAGAATATTGAAATGAAAATGTATTATTTTGAATTAAGCTATATCTTAACTAAGCATTACTCAAAAAAGACTACTTTGAAGCTCTAAATGTATACTCAATACTTCTGGATAAAGATGCAGAAAAAAAATCTCCAATGAGATAATATCACTGTTTAATTAATTATGTTGACAATTTGATAAGTTGTAAAAAGAGTATTGATACAACCAAAAGGATACTTAATAGTATCAACACTTCTTTAGTGTTTTATTTGCTTTACAATTCACAGCTCATTTGGCAGCATTGCAAAGAAAATATTGTTTCCTCTAAAAAATGCTTGCTTCTAGGATTATCTACCACTTCATATGCTCAAAACCTTGTAGCTTCTTTTGAATAAAATAGCACCTAATAGTGGAAGGTTTAGAAGAAAGATCTTATACGAATCCTGTAATTACTGGTTGGGTAAATATGCATTTACAACAGGCATCATTGTTCTGTGTGAGTCCTGGAGGTAAATGTATCAAGCTGAGAGTTTTCAGTGAGTTTAAAAAGTGGAGATGTTGCCTATAGCAACCACATTCTAGCTATTGTTGTAGAATGTACTAAATAAATGATTACTAAAGCCTGACTGGTTGCTATAGGCAACATCTCCACTTTTCAGAATTGCTGGAAACTTGCAGCTTGTTGCTGTGACACAGACTTGACATCAATTTCACAAACAGAACAATCATTTTTACCCAACCATTATCCTGAAACTAGACTATTCTGACACCGAGATGAACTTTCTATACCATTCCAAGCAATATAAAATCTGATTACCAGAAACCAATTGATCATCCAACATATTAAAGAGTTCATTTTAATCATTGAGTCTGAGAGGATGAGCAGCCTCTATTTTGGAAATTAATTAATCTTTTGAAACCTTTTCAATTCCTTTCCTTTTAAAAATACTTTCACCCCAATAAATTGCAGCAATGACCATCACAGAACCATGTAGTCATATTGGAAGTAATGCTGCAGTTTACAATTGATTTTGTTTAATTTATCTGACTTTAAATATGTTTCTGCATACTTTACATTTTTTTCTACTATAAATGACAACAGTAATACAGTTCTGGCTAGTTTGGGCATGTGGATCACCCAACATAAAAGGAAGCAGCCTAACAGCACCACCGTTAGTGCACTAGGTAGTCATTCTATTATATATTTAAAGTTATAACTCCATGATGAGAGCACACTGTCCGGCAGGCTGCCTACCGATTGGCTCATTGGAATACTGGAGCCCAGGGATTGGGCTATGTATTGTATTTGATCATGGGGTTACTTGGGCTATGAGGCAGCCTGAAAAGTAGCAGTTTTGTACACAGAGACTTTCCTCAGATATAATTGCGGAGGAATCTAATAAAGTGTTGGCTCCTGTGTGTCTCCATACTTATTGGAGAGGCATTGTACACTGCTTTCTTTGGGCTATATGAGCCCGGACTAGATCGTAAACCTGTGTTCTTGCCCTTAAATTGTTCAGAAACATCCTGTGTCATTACAACAGTATTCATTTCCTATACAAGGCATTTTGGCTCTGCCTGGTGAAATTCAACTTTGGCTTTGCTGTGGAAGAACATTTTAGTGGATGGTAGCTAGAGGATACTATACTGGTAAAGCCATACCCACAGTGTATGGAGATGTCTGAAACTAGCAAAGGGCCTAAGCTGGAGAACACCCCTACCTTAAACTCGAGCTGCAATACACAGTCGGCTGTGATGGGTAAAACTACCAGCAACAAGGCTTGAGAGATATGCAAGATCTACCTGGAAACATTTCTGGAATGGGGACTTGTTCAAGAACTTGGCAGGGAGGCATTCACCCCTCAGTTTGCAGTGAAGAGAGCGCATCAACTCTCACCCCAGCCTCCAAAACTATTGGCTCCACTTTGTGCATTCATCACCAAATTCTGCACATCAAAGACCGCAGTGCATTTCTCAAATGAATTAGACAGCAAGGCGCTCTAAAGTATGACCAAAGCATAGCGGTCTACCCTGCAAATGAAGACAGAAAATAGACTGTGTGTTTTGCAACTCTCTTAATCAATGTTGTATCCTGCACTACAAGTGGTGGATGGAAAAACGTTTTTCCTTGCTTCTGTCAGGGAGGCAGCAGATTGTCTTGGTTGCCATCAATCAGTTAGACCACAAGCAAGAGTGTAACACACTGGGCCTGAGACACTAAGGAGAGGAAAGCATAAAAAGGAATAAGCATTGGAGGGGGTGGTAAATTTAAAATGTGGAGACATATTTATAGCTGTGGTAGGGCATGTCCTAGATCAACTTTAAATTTCAGTGTGAAAATAAAGCTATCAAGTGTTTGTGTGCTAGATGAAAAACAGGCAGTATTTAACTTATGTGCAAAATAATAAACTAAATTGCACCCCTTGCATTGTAACATGGTTTGTCTCGGAGAACATTTACTCCTTTTTTTTGCCTTTCTTTCCTTAATGACTCAGGCCCACTATGTCTAGTTTTATACCTGAAGACCTGTATTTGCTATTGAACTCATATTCCAAGTTCATGCTTAGATAAATATTATTTAACTGTGATAGACATTGGCTTGTCTGCTTATTATCCCTTCATAATGTATTGATATGTTAATATGGTCATAATGAAGTATCTCGAACAGTTAAGGGGTAACACCCAAGTTCACTTGTGTTAAATTCACTTAAAAGGTTATATTGCAGGAGAGTTACTGCTATAAGACCTCAATTCTCTCAATTAGTCTTTTCCATCCTCCCCTTTATCCTAGGTGGGGTTTTTCCCATTTAGTTTTTTTTCTTACAAGGGAAAGGTATGCCTAAGCTGGTGGTGGGTATACAGGGTGCGTCTGTTATGTTGACAAAGACATGCAGAGTGTTAAATTCTTAGGGATGGAGTTACACTGTAGTTGGAGCAGGTGTATGGGGTGGAGAGGGGGAAATGTAAAGTAAAGGGGACAATTGTTTATACAATGAAAGTTAATTTTGTCAAATTGCACATTGCTGTGATAAATATTACACTGCAAGTTGCCCTGCTTCTCTGTCATGTGTTTTCTGTGATGACTGTCACTGTGCTGGCAGGTCCAAGGAAAAGAACCACTTGGTTGGGGTAGCAATCAAATACACACCCACCACTTAGTCCTGAGAAGATGGGTAGTGAAGTACAAGCTAAAGTGAAAGGATTATAGAAGCTAGAATAATGATTGATGAAGCCAAGGTCAAGGGATTGGAGAAGGTTGAATAGTGGGGGACAAAGTCAAGGTCAAAATATTGATGAAGGTAGAATCATGATGTACACTCCAAAAAAGTTGTCTTCAAAGCACAAGCATATAAATGCAAAGCTTTGCTCCTGCAAAGGTTTGATAGAACTGAGGGACTTCTATAATGCTACAAACAGGTGAGATAAATTCTTCTAATGGACTTGGCCTTTACACTGGAGGGCTGATTGCAGAGTAGGGAAAGCTGTGTAGTAGTCCAGGTGTGGTGACTAGTTAGATTGCTGTACTTAACAGAGTGTTGATTACAGGAATTTAGAGAAGGTGTGGGAGGCGGATCTAGGTGCAGTGGAAGATAAGGAGTGTAAGACTAGTGCGCAGCCCTAGTAGATCCAATTTGATATCATGTGCAGAGTGTATCTCTCCCACAAAGTTTAAGTTTGGGGGAATTAAGACTCTGCTCTGCTCTAAATGTGGCAGTATAGCTGGAATATTCTTGCACCTATTCTGGGAGTGCCCTATGGTTTAAAAAATCTGGCAAGGGGTCACAAGATATATAACCAAAACTGGTGACTCCATCGCACTGTCAGACCCAGGTACCTGCATTATTGGATTAGAGCTAAAAAATGTAGTAAACAGGACAACCAGGCAATACATAATAAGCATGCTAAAGTATGCATAGTTAGAACTTGGTTGGAAACTAGTCCCCCCAAACTAAGATATATATATATATATATATATATATATATATATATATATATATATATATATATATATATATATAGTAACCGATCAGATTCTAGCTATTATTTATCTAGTAACACTGATGGGAAACAGACAATCCTAAGGCCCTCCGAGCCTTCACCTATTGCCCTAGATCCTTACTGTTTGTTTGTTATAGTTTGTAACACTTGTTTAAAATGTATTGTTTTTACTTATTTATGAGATAAAGGGCAATGTGTGGCACTTTTGAAGGTTGGAGGGCCACCATGGCTGGCCTCTGAACTGTATGAGGTTGCCTATTACAGGTACATTCTAGAAAATGATAGCTGGAATCTGTTTGGTTGCTATGGGCAACACTTCCACTTTTCCTGTTTAGAAGTTTTAGTAAACCTACCCCTAAATGTTTAATCCTGAATATTTCCTTTAGAAATGGATGAGACTGTAGCATGGGCCAATTCTTAAAAATGGCTGATTAACTCCTTCAAATACTCAAACCAAATTATAGATTTATCATTCATTCATTGATGGCTGCTATATGTACTTTTGTTTAGGGTTTCAAACAGGTAACTTTGCTAGGCTATACCTAAAACTTGTTTAATGCACCCCTATTATTAAACTCACTGGTGATTCCACATTTTGACTTTCAAAATCAACCTTCTTATACTTTCTTTAATATACTTTTGGCGAGGCTTTCCTTATGGAGGATTGAATTAATAGTTGTGTGTTTTCTATATTATGAAGTACATTTTATTTTTTCTCAATATCAGAAGTATGAATAAAATGCAGAGAAATGTAAAAGAGTATGTCATTATTAATCTATACGCTTATCAGAACTAACAATGTTTCCAATTGTCTTTGTAGGTTGCCCTTCCACTTCTTGGTGATATAGGAGCTGTTCTGAAGGTACTGATATTGTGTTTATGATAATCAGATACATATTTTGTAGAAAGAATCTGACATACCAGGCAGCACAAGTAAACAGAAATAAACAACTTAGCCAAATAGCATTCTAACATATAGGAGGAGGCAGGATAAAACAGACAAATACTACCGTAAAGTGCAAAAGAAACTAATAATCGAAAGTTTATTGAAGGTAAAATAACCCTTTAATGTAGATAGTGTGAGGCAGTGTGAAAGTTGGTGTAATAAGTTCTGCCTTAATAGTATGTTTGTAGGAGTGCTAGTTTTCAGAATGAACAGCACAGTGTGTTTGGGATCTCATGGTGAAGGTCTGGGTCTAAGTGTAGACAGTGAGAGACAGTGTTGTGTGTGGGATTAATAATGTGTAAAGGCATTATTGTATGGATAGAGTGTCTATTTCTATAGTATTGTAGACAATAGAAAAGTGGGTATATTACATGTGGTTTCAAAGTGTGTGTTGGAATGTTAGTGTAGTGAGTGTTGTACTCACTCCACCCAACTCATAGAATAAGCCCATGCAAATTTCTGCTCCTCCAAAATCTTCCCCATTTTTCTTTGCACACCCATGTACTTTGCTGGAAATGTAGAAGTACCTACACAAATCAAGGTGCACAGCTTCACCAAATAGGATTTTTAATTGTAGCTTAAACATTTTGTGCTTCATAAATAATGTATTTTGTTTAATCAATCAATTACAATATACACAGGCAGGGCCTGATTCATCTTCGAAAGCAAGGTAAACGCAATTTGCATTTAAAAAAAACAGATGTAACTTACACACATGTACACATGTGCGTCAATCATCACTATCAGTTGGCACTTACACCTGCCCTGTAGCTGGTGCAAATTATATGGCTAAATAACATGTACCTAAGAGATGCCCAGAGCTTGAATGTACATGCGCTCAACCTTGGCACATCCTTACTGTACATTGCCTATGTGCGTTCGACCCATCCCACCCTTGTTCCCTTCAAGTCATAGGCAGTCGGAAGTGTCATTTGCATTTGGACATGAATTGGACGCAATTGTGCTCACTGACGTAAAGTCCGTTTCTGAGCATGCACAGACCAATTTCACGCAAGATGCAGCAGGGAACAAGACTTGTGTCCGAAGATTAAGCAGGCCCAAAGTGTCAGTCTGATTGTTCGTTGTCTACATTTTCAACAAAGAAGATTTTCAGACTAATGAAGATCTTTAGCAAAGATAATTCTTACAGATAGCTGAATGTCCTCAAAACCCCAGTCCGTCATTTCTTGTAGCATGTATCAGCAGTGGCATATATTGCATAATATTCAACAAACGTCACAAAAATAGGCAACTGATCCTTAATTCAAGATGCTGCAGTGAAGAACCCTTATGTTTAGTTTCTACAAACTTTCAAATGTCCTTCCTACAAGAAAATGTTCTAAATGTCCTTCCTGCAAACCTCTTTATGATGAGTGTTCATCAATCACATAATCAGCAACAGATGTATATTCCTCATTAATGGTTCACAGACATACCTCAAAAAAACAGTAAACTGAACACTATATAGATATATAAAAACAAGAACACAGTCATATGTTTCATTAAGATACAAATAATCATCAGGTATACAAAGTGAAAACAATCCGAAAATAGCAGTTTTATGACATCCCCCATCCACATTAGTGGACATATTTCTATTTAGTGATAAAAAACTTAAACAGTACATTTTTATTTATATATAATACTAATCAACTGACCCTAGTGAAAATAGAGTACTTGATTAATACCATTACAATCACATAAATCAATCAAATATATAGTCCTTCTTAATAACAAGTTTATCTCAATCACTCAAATCACAGTACCAGATCACTTAAACGGAACGACTATCCATCCATATTTAAACTATATGAAAAAAACAGATCTGTTTTATATGCATATTAAACATGTGAACAATTCTACTGCTAACACAAATTTCCCCTATAACAATCGATTTGACTGCGCATGTGATCTGGGATACTGTATTGTTTATAATAGGACATCTTATATTTATGCATTTTCTTACCAAACAGACCCTTCTAATTGCTTAGCAGTGTATGTGTGTATGTGTGTATATATATATATATATATATATATATATATATATATATATATATATATATATATATATATATGTGTGTGTGTGTGTGTATGTATGTGTGTGTATCTCAAAAGTCTAAATAAATAGAATTTAATAGACCAAACAAAGAACCAGTCATGTGATGTAAGACTTAATGACTTCTGTTGCTAAGCAACTGAATACAAGATATAATTTACTTCTTTAGTATTATCATCTTAAACCTAATGCTACTGATAAAAGCTGATAATGATCAACATGATTAGGGCCAGACTGGGTCTAAAAATCGGCCCCTGCTGTGGGCTCCATGCAAAATGGCCATGGGTAGAGCGGCTGTGCATGCCATTTTTCAAAGCCAACAGCCACTAGTGCAAGTGACAGCAGCACCCGGTGAGAGCGAGGCCATGCTAGCACCGTGTCCCCTGGCCCTTCTGGAATTTGTCAGAAATACCAGATGACCTGTCCAGGCTGGAATATGGTAGAATGGACCTGGGAGCATATGGCAAAAATCAATAATAGTCAAACTGGCAAAAGCAAAATCTTCTCATCTTGTTCAAAGCATATAAGATATTTGCCACGTTTGGATTGTATATGCTATGTACATCGCAATTTAGTCAATTAACTCATTATATATGTTACTAACAATTAGGAGAAATGTATAACAACTCTCTTACTATACAGGTACTGGACCAAAAAATAAATAAACCAGTCAATATAATGTGTTGCGATACAACTGAAAACATACAACACGCCACACTGATATCCTTTAGGTATATGGATGCCAAGGTTGGTCAGAAACAACAGAATCAAGAAAGAATGGGGGTAGTACAATAATAATCCACAATCACAAGATACATATTGCATTTAATATTACTAATTGATTAAAAGGAATATCCATACTCTGACTAGATGGTTCCGTTTAAATATATGGCTTTATTTCAGCTATCTGGAAAAAGAATGGTCATTTCATACATATTCAGTAAGCCTTTTCTTTACAGAGACATTTAAGGTGACCTCCTCTAATTGCTGATTGTATATGTTCAGTACCCAATATCTTAAGGGAATTATTATGGCAAGGTGCAAAATGTCTTGGAACACTCTGGGGCTGATATAGAGTAAGTACTATGCCAGTTTAAGAAGTGTATCTCATGAGAAATTGCTTTGCACATGCACAGAAAGTTAGTGCATACATATGCATCCATGCAGAGTTGCGTGTTTTTTCCTGGAGAAGCCGGGATAGGGCAGGATGGGGGCAATCTAAAGTAGACTGAGGACAGTAAGCATATGGGCATAAATAATCTATTTTTACATCTGGATTTTTATGTAAATTATGCTAATTTTGAGCCAACTATCAGCCCCTATGTGTATTAACTTTCTAAGAATATTCCTCCTATGTTCTATAAATCTGACTTTCAATGATCTAGTGGTAGTCCCTACACATTGTAAATTAACACCGCATTATAAAATTTATATAAAGTATTTAGTGTTGCAGTTGACAAAAGTCCTAATTTTTAGTTTTTCCTATTTGTACTTGAAAATATTTATGAAGAAGCATTATCAATATATCAGCAAGTAATACATAATGTTTTGCCACACTTAAAGCATCCAGAAGATCTACTAGGTATCCATTATGTCTCGCTGTTTAATGAATTTGACCTCAATGGATTTGTGGTGGATTTTAAAAAACTCTGGGCCACAAAAGTTTTCAAATTAAGATCCTTCTTAAAAACTACAACTGGATCTTGAGGTAGAATGGTCTTCATTATGGGGTTTCATTTTAATATAGGATCATTTGTAGTACTGATCTTTTTAATATCACGCGAGGACTTATTTAATTTAGATATAAAAACTGTGTTAGACAAAACTTTTTTTCTTTAAATCCTCACATAAATTACAGGTGGTCATCCTTATCTGTTCGATTTCAGAGATCATTCTTATTTATCAAATTGATTTCTTCATAAGGTCTCTGGAGTAACTTGGGTGGGTAACCCTCTCCAGGAAAATATCCATCATTAATCTAGATTGCATTGTAAAAGATGTTTTGCAGGAACATTGTGCCAAAAGGCTTTAAGTTCATTCAATCATGTTGATCTTTATCAGGTAGCATTAGGTTTGCGATTATAATAATAGAATAGTAAAGTGTGTTTTGTTTTCGGTTGCTCAGTAACAGAACACAATGGGTCGGTAACGATTGTCTCGTTCCCTGAATGAAGAGAGCCCCTGGGTGATGTATACATGTATTGGCCTCTCCTGAACCTGTTAGGCCCTTGTCGTTTCCCGTTCCTTTTAGGGCAGGTAATCAGAATGTGACCGGGGTCACCGCAATACAGACAAAGTTTATCATTGAATCTTCTCTCTCTCTTCACTAGAGAGACGGAACCGACCTAACGGCATGGGTGCCTTAGGTGATGCGATGGGAGTCTGAAAGTTAGACCGACAAGGCTGAGTCTTTTCAAGTGTTCGTTCTTTAATGCAAAAGTCAACCTTGTTACACAAGGAGATGAGGAAAGTTCCCACAGAGTAATTAATCTTTAATCCGGTCAGACAACACTTGCCAGAATATCGCAATCAAAGCCTTGTCATTCCAGTGCAGTTCAGAACCCAAAGAATTAAATTGAATAGCATACTGACCAATGGAGTGTGAGTCCTGGCGTAAACGCAGAATCGTGACTGCTGCATTAGAAACTTTGCCAGGTTCATCAAAAATCCTCTTGAATGTGCTCAGAAATGTAGCACAGTTGTGGAGTAGAGAATCATTCTGCCCCCATAGGGGTGATGCCCCTGCAAGGGCTTGGCCAGATAGCAGTGAAACAATATAGGCCACATTATTCTTTTCACTGGTAAAGTTCCCGGGAAGGAGCTCAAATTGTATGGCACACTGATTATGAAATCCTCTGCAGGATTTGGGATCCCAGACAAATTTAGTAGTAGCAGGAATATGTAGCTGAGTGGCCACAGACACAGGCGGAACTGTATCCACTGGCGTGGCAGACTGCCTGGGTACCGTCAATGTTCCCTGAAGAGAATCCTTGGAGAAACTTCATTAAATTTTCCAGGTTAGCTTCCTGCCTCTCAACTCTCCGGACCAGGTGTTGCAGGAGGTCCCCGGGAGAGAGATTCTCCGCAGTATCCATCGCGGTAGGTCAGAGCAACTGTAATGATTGTCTCATTGCCTGAATGAAGAGAACCCTGGGGTGATGGATACACGTGTTAGCCTGGTTTAGCGCTAGCCGAACAGAGGCGCGGAGTCTAACAGGTTTCCCGGTCTTCACCAAGAACCGCTGCAAGGCAGGATGGACTTTAGCAGCTGGGAACATGCAGGTCGCGGCCCTCTTATCAGCCACTAGGCGTAACACAGCGGAGTGAAAAGAAAACACGAAAGCAGATCAGCTAGCCAGGGACTGGTACACTGACAGTAGCGAGGTACAAAATCAGAATGCAAAAGGGAAGTCCAATTACAGGCCGGCATCTGGTACAAAGGCAATAGTGCAGTACAAAATCATTATCCAAGAGAAAGTCCTCAAAACATGCAAGGACTGGTACAGGAGGGGTTAACACGCAGAAGCACTTTCCAGAAGGAATCATAAGGAAAAAAAAAGGTCAGCAGCAATACAGCATAACAGGGAGTCAGTCTGGCTATGGAAACCTGTTGCTTTGACACTGTTAGAGTGACAGATTGGGCTTTATATACAGTGCAGTCAATGTAGCATCACAGATTTCTCTTTGCCTCCCAGAGGGGTGCAAGGAGAGATCTGTGATGTTGAGGTACTGTAGTACCAGAAAACATGCCCAGCCATGATGTTTGGAGAAACATTGCATCTAATTAAAAATTGCCCCATTAAGTTCTACATCGTACGACCGGCTCTTCTGTCAATTAAATTCTGTTTCTATAGACTTTTGATATGTATCTCCACACAGCTAAGCAGCCTGAAATCTAGGTTATTTTACAAGCAGAAGGTCCTGTTTGGTAAGAAAAAGGATACATACAAGATATTATAGGCCTGATTCAAAGCGGAACACAACTTGAACACAAGTTTCTGTTTAAAAATGGGCATGAAACTTGAACGTAGTTCAGACCATATTCAAATCTAAGTAGATCTCAAGATGCATTTCTATTTGAATCCGGGTGTAAATACGCTCTGCCTAAACAGTACTTGCTGTATGTTAACAGAACAGAGTGCAGTATATGCACAAGCATACGTGCAATATAAGGTCACATTAGAAGGCATAAAAAATGTACATTGTGAAACAAATTAGCAACTCTAAACAGTATAATTTATAATACAAATATGGTTGGTTTAGAAAATATATATATTTATAATTTTTTTACAATAAATAAGATGTTCTTAATGCATGCTGTTTATACAGTGTGTTTTTATAATCTTACTTGCATTCACATGTTCTGTGCAAGCTAGTGGCACACATATGTATACTTTTCCTAACAAAGACTATGCTGTGCCAGTCATCACTATCAGTGGGCACTAACAGCTGATTTGGCTGGTGCAAATGATACAGCTGTAACAAGTGTAGTAAAGAGAAACCCAGGACTTGCAGTGGCCACAACTGCGTCAGAATGCCCTTACTGTACATTGCCTATGTTCATACTTCCCTTCCTACCCCTCTATCGCCCTTCAAGTCATAGGCCGTAGTAAATGTCATTTGCATTTGGATATGCATTGCATGCAATAGCATTGATTGAAATACAGTCCATTTCTGAGCATGCGCAGAGCTATTTTACGCAAGATATGGCACTTAAATCAGACCCTTTATGATTAACAATGGGAATATAACATGACCGGCACTCGGTTTTTGTACAACACAGATTTGTTTTTATGTAGTTTATAGATGGATTTGGGTTCTGTTTAGGCAATTTGGTAATGTGATTTGAATGATGAGATAAACCCGTCATTAAGCAGGACTATATACAGAATTTAATTTTTGATGTGATTGCTATCGTATTATTTGAATACTCAATTTTCACTTGGGTCAGTGCATTAGTGTTATATAAAAATACAAATAATACTATTTAAGTTTTTTATCACCAAGTAGAAATATGCAGAATAATGTGGGTGGGCTAATGAAGTCAAATGACTGCACATTTTCTTTTTTTCTAATTTTTTAACCTGACGATTATTTGTATTTTAATGAAGCATATGACTGTCTTCTTGTTTTATATATCCATATAATGTTATGTTTACTGTTTTTTAGCTGTGTCTATGAACCACTAATGAGGATTATACAGCTGTTGATTATATGATTGAACACTTTTTATATAGAGAGGTTGGTAGGAAGGTAATGAACATTTATGCATCTGAAGATATCACAGTGATGAAACACGTAAGGGTTCTTCTCTGCAGTGGTTTGTATTAAGGCGAGGTGGATCATTCAGCTATTTTTGTGCTATTTATTGACTATAGTGCAATATATGCCACTGCTGATACATGCTGCAAGAAATGATGAACTGGGGTTTTGAGGACATATATCCATCTGCAAGTATTATCTTTGCTAAAGGTCTTCATTGGTCCGGAATTACTGGTTTATAATTTTTACATGTACTTTAATCACATCTATACATGGGGACTTTTGTTCTGAATTGATTACATTTCCCTAGGAGTCAATATTATATATCTCTGAGATGTTTGTTACTTATAGAGTCTCTGTTGACCTATATTGAGTCTACAGAATTTTTTGTTGTCATATTTGTTGTTATATGTGACATATGGATTTTATATATAGATTTTACATTACACTACTGTGAAATTTACCACACTGCAGCGTATTACTGATTGTTCTTTATGTTAGTCTGCTTTTAGTGTATTAGAATAAAATGTGATTTATTTTATATTTGCTCATTTTTGAGTAATTAACCTAAACTTTTCCAGCTTTTTACTATTTTATTTCATATGTATATATATATATATATATATATATATATATATATATATATACAAAGATTCAGTGGCAAAAATTCTAAACACAACTAGAGCAAAAAACAGTGCAAGGAAGTTTGGTACATGTAAATAATAATATACTCAAACTTTTGATTAGATCTGTATGATATATATATATATATATATATATATATATATATATATATATATCATACAGATCTAATCAAAAGTTTGAGTATATTATTATTTACATGTACCAAACTTCCTTGCACTGTTTTTTGCTCTAGTTGTGTTTAGAATTTTTGTTAATCTCCTTAGTAATACACATCGTAAAAACTGAGCCCCTCTTGCATTCCTTTTCTATACACTGTACAGGCCATATAGGGCCATATTTAAATATTCAAATGTTAAAGAGTACAGAGGGGTGTACCAAAGCCTATCTGCTCACTACATAGAAGTATCATGTGACTGTGGTTGCCACTGTGGAAACTCTGCATAATTATAAATAATTAATAACAGTCTAAAGAAATAAACAAAAAAAAATGGTAATTAGAAAGTTTTTTCTTATTGCCTGCCACAGTGATTAATGTTAAAAAAAAAAGGAGCACTGAGCTCCATCACCTATAGCAATCAATTCCCCTGTGGTCTAGTGGAGAGGCAGTGGGGCAGGAGCCTCACGCCCGGGCATGCAATATTACAGTTAAATAGAAAGATTAGCTGTGTATTGCCGTATATAGTATAAAGCACACAAATCCTCATAGAAGTGACTTGGAGGTTTGGAGACTCTCTAAACATCAGGGGAGTCTGCTCACAATATATACTGCATGGACATGCAGTGAGTATACATTATAACTTACAGCCTGCGTACGTATACAAGTGAATACTGCATAAAACTGTTATCGCCTACTGCTGTACAACTGTATAACATCTGTGAGTACCTGCACAACTGTTTGTTACAAGTTCAATAAACCAGCACATGGTTAAGTTTAATGCGTGTGTTGATTCACATTCGTACTTAACACTACTAACATCTATCAGAGGCATCAACCTATGCTTTCTGTCAATAGGTATATCCAATAAAAAACACACACCATTTTTTCATGGGATTGCTGCTTTAATGTGTGCAGTCATGCATACTATTCTAGATCAGTAAGAGGTTGTTATCTGTTGTTTTCTAAACGTGTGCAGGTAATCAAGTGTGACTGAATTTTAAGAAGAATTTGTGTCACAGCAGTGTATATGTTGGTCCACGATTCCCCATTGTTGAAGTGAATGGGCATAGAACAATTTGTAGTCAATCAGAAGAGCTGGACACAATTTGGTCTAATCTGATCATACTGGCATTTGGCACGTTTTCCACCTTTAGTGGGGTCCGCAAAGAGTAGTAATGTGTGGCTGCTGTCAAACTCAAACACAACTGAAATGAAGTTCATATATCCAAAATACAATTTTGGTTCAATGCTTTTCAGGACATTGATTACCATTGTTATTACAACATTTGGAAATGCAGAAATCAGGTGTGTTTTCTTTTTAGAATGTGTGTGATCAATGTCATGCTGGTGGGCCTGGCACTGCAGGCATCAAAGGAGAAAAAGGAGGAGCAGGTATTCCTGGACATGATGGTCATAAGGTAAGCCTCTATAGATTTCCCAAACCTCAACACTATCCTCACATGGTAGAGATTAGATGTTGTGTTGAATGAACAGCTTGAGCAGCCTATGTCAATTTATTATTAGAATAATATGACATAGTTGCTTATAGAGTATTCATTGTATTGCTACATTCTTTTTGTACTGTTTACCTTCATTGGATTAAATCCCAACTATATTTATCATTAACCATATCCCTTAGCTGCACTCCTTTAGTTGCACTTTAAAGTGTTTTTACTTTTTAATGACTCTCCAATAAGTACCCCGACAATAATAAGACACTGGGTCCAAGGTGTATACACGGATTGATCAGCAGTTTGCTGGATATCAAACATCAGTATAAATAAAAAATACGACTATTTCAGGGGATCAAACTTAATTCAGGGGTTATTTAAATAAAAAAAAATTTTTTTTATAGCATATGATTATAAGTAATAGTACATAATAACTTTCTTTTAAGAGAAACATTGTTGTCCCTAGACATAAGTGAACTTTCACTGACCCAATAGTTCTGTTCTTTTTACTCGTATCATTTTGCTTTGAATGAGGTTCAGATCTGGAATGTATAATTATTGAGGTGACTTCCCTTTTCACAATGTGTATCAGGAAGTAATCAACACTCATTACTTATGTTCGCCCATGAGTCATAAAACATTGTAACCTTAATGATCAGGATTAAAAACCCCAGTCGCTGTCAATCAGTGTGTGTAGACTATGTTACTTTAGTTTAACAAATGAATATGTCCCAAATCATTAAAGATACTAGATTTCCTCAAAAACAAACAAATAAACCAAGATAATTATTATGCATACGTTGTCACCTACTTTTTGAAAAGTCAAGAAAGGTATATTAGTAACTAAGTTCAGTAACTTATTCCTTGACTTAGAGTTTTGCACAATGTCAAGCTTACTATGATGAATATGCCGGCTATACATATCATGCAGAGCTTAAAATATGTAAAAGTTGACAATAGATTGGTGTACAGTTCATATAATTTTTAAGTAAGAAATAACTGATGAATAGGTAACATATATTGGGGTAGAATGACATATGAGACATTAATTCTAGGTTTAGGTTAGACTGTTCCTGATCACATAATTGACTGTCAGTAACTTGCTGCAATCTTACTAGGCTCGGGGTGACTTGTAGATTGCCGAAAAAAAATTGCACTGAAACTGCTTCTAGAGATGAAAATGGTTTGAACAATAAAGTAAAAAAAATAGTTTAGATCCTTTAGTGGAAGACTGAGCAAGTGATTAAGGTGAAATCCTTTATCAAATTATATATACAATTTAATTTACTAAATCATTTAGAGCAGGCTTTTTCGAATTATCAATATTTTTGGAAAAGTGAATATAGCTGTAGGTGCTGTGACAATTATAATAATTGGCTTCTACAATGACAAGCTGAATAATACTATCTTACATTCCTATTTCATATGCTATATGTGCTTGTCTCGTTCCCATGCAGATGGACTATTTACTGAAACATGCATCTGTTTTTGCTTTTTATCATTTTTATTTGTGTATTTGAATAGTTCTGCTAAATTTTAGTGTAAGTATACAGTAGACAGAGTTAAGAAATTAGCGAGACAAGTGACAGGCCTGTTCCTTCCAGCATCTTGGGATAGGATACAGCAGTTCAACTCATGGAGCACACTAGATCCCCCCAGTGGCGCACGCAGGGGGGGTTTCTGGTTCTGAAACCCCTCCCCTGCGCGAACGAACGGGTGCTAAACCCTGCCCCTACCAGCAGCACTGTACTGTACAGCAGCCGCGGCGCTGTGAAATAAGCGTCCGCAGCAGTGCTGTATTGTATACAGCACTGCCGCGGACACTTCTTTGACAGCGCCGCGGCTGCTGTACAGTACAGCATCGCCGAAATGGAGCGCAAGCGCAGCAGCTCTCACTATATATTTTTTTTTTGGGGGGGGGGGCCCTTATTAAAGCCCCTGCCCCCAAGCATGTTGGCAAAGTATGAAGTAGAACTTATGACTCCTGCCACTGTTGAATGTTTTAACACTTTAATTGAAGTTTGCAATCATATGCAGGGTTAGGATATTCTATTCCATATGCTTAGCCTTGTTGGAAGTCTATATGATGGCAACTGGGCTATTCAGGCCAGTCCCTCAAACTTACTCTCTCCAACTGATCTTATCAGTGGCAAAATAGTAGATTTTATTCTACAGCCTATTACACCTTATCTACCTTAGCAATCCCCTGCAGGATTGTCGCCCATTTCTCCTTTCACTGTACAGGTCTAGCTCTCAGAATTCTCAAATGTTTACAGTACAATTGTTATCAAATTATCTCAGAACCAACCCACTACCTGCCCTTACCTTGGAGTTGGTAAAAAATCCTTTTACATTCATTCTGACTAATGTTACTTCCTAATAAGTCCAAAGCTCTGTTTATCATAAGCTCTCATATGCGCTGAACACTGACCAAGAGCTACAAGACCATATGATTCATGAAACGTAATTGAGAATTTGAGAGGAATGTTTAGACAGTCCAACCTCATAAGTTGTGCTGACCTGGTCTTACACTCTTATTCTCTTCTTTGTATTATGAAGTATGACTTTGCTAAATAAAATGTGTGTAATAGGCAAGTACCATTAGAATTGCATGTTGTTTTATTAGCATTGATGCAAACATCAATGATTATTATCTGTTGTATGCATTTATCTGACGAAATTATTAATCCATCCAATTTCTTTAAAAATGTCAAAAAGGGGGACCCTGGCCCAAGAGGACCTCCTGGGATACCCGGTAAAGAAGGGCCAAAGGTAAGTTGAAAAAGTGAGTACTAACCAGAAAAAGGTATACTCATGTAATTCTATGTGATCATAAGCAATGAACACATTAATAATGAATGGCACCTGCAACAAATACATACCATAAAACTCATATCATAGTGATCAGTTCATATGAAGCAATCAACTTCTCCAGAATAAACAAGTTCCCAAGACACTAATAACAGCGATAACAGTGACAGCATTATAGTAGGAAAATATTCATTTTGTACAGATAATGAGAAAAATGTTGTAATGAAAATGGAGAACAGATTGTTGATCAACATGTCATGATGAAAATACGTCTCGCAGCATATTCAGTTTAGCTATACATTGAGTTAGGGCAGAATTGCAGACCATAGCTTCACATTCCGATGACCGGACAATGATGAATCAGTAACTGCCTGATATTATATTGCAAGGATATATGCACCCACAAGCCTTTGGCTTTCAAGTCTCATCCGCTCACTAGTTTTGTCATGTACATATAAATTCATGTCTTCTTTTCAAGGGTAACTCTATTTCATATTAAGTCATATTAAGTCACATGTATCTTATTCAAAGACACAATCATCCACCGAAAATCTCCCTTTTAGACTTATACTATTTGTCACAGCACAGCACATAAAAAAATATGATTTAAAAAAAAAGAAAAAAGATCATTTTTGGTCCAGAGGCTTTATGAGTATGAATAGTGTATGACAGATTCTCTGGTAACTCTGCATGCTACTAAAAATGAATTGTACAGTTCATTTGAAGCAATGTAGTTAGCAGAGCTTGAAATGAAATACAATGATTGCTTGGCTGTTGGATTTTCTTTGTAGGGTATCAAAGGTGAACGTGGCTTCCCTGGCCTGTCTGGAGAGAAGGGCGACCAGGTACTGATGTTACATTCTTTTATCTAAATATTCTTACTGCAGAGCACAGCAAGAGTTTGTTTGTACTGTAAATAGGAACTATTCTCATTGGGCCCAATGGAGCAGGAAGAAATAAAGAAAGTGTGCTGCAACCACTGTAGAGAATGTAATTGCTTTTTTTCCAATCATGAACTTTTATGGACCCAGCAAAGTTCATGTTATGTATCTGCACATTAAACTATTTTATATAATTGCATACAAATTAAAGTAGCTGTTGATACATTGTCTGCCAGTACGCATTAATCCACAGATTCAGTGATCAGCATTTCATACAAAAGACAATGGTGCTGATGTAGGATGTACGTCAGTTTGCGTAGTGTATCTTTCATGAAATCACTCTGCGCATCCCCAGAATGTGTATACACGCATATGCACCTATGCAGTCTTCTGCAATTCTGGCAGATTTACACCAGCTTGCACCTGGGGGGAAAGAAGGGTCATTCTAATGTAAGCTGAGTACAGCAAATGCTTGTATACACATATGTGGCTCATGCAGACCTGTAGAAACACACATATACACCTGTTGGGAGGTTGATCTTTTGCACCTGCTATAGGGCAGTCTTCTCAGTAAACTGTGTGCTCTGGAAAGGAGTCGAAATCTACATTTTTTACAATATATTGTGCAGAATTATACTGAGTAACAGATTTAGCCTGTCATGTAGAGTTCTCATTATATTAAGGTTTTTAGCACTTTAAAGGACAATTCCACATGAAGCTGAAAATACTAGTACAAGTGAAAGCTGACCACAAAAATTCACTTATATTGTGGTGAAGGCTTCATGCAATCCCCTTGCTCAGCTCACCATTTCATACTTCCACTGACATGACTGAGGAGAGTCCCAAGGTGTCTCCTGCTATCCTTTGTTAGTGTCATTCTGGTCTTTCTTCGGATGGGCAGAGTTTTGTTCCCTGGCAACAGACTGTCAGCAGGAACATGCAGGAGTGAGCTGACCAGACATCAAGGTGCCCTTAGGATTACATGCACACTGGACTGCATGTAACTAACCTTTTGGTACCAGGTTTAACTTAGGCTGTTCCACCCAAAACTGAATTTTCAGCTCTTGGTGAAATTATCCATTAATTTGCAAAGTGCGTGGCTTAAAGGGAACTGTAATGACTAGATTAAAGGAAACTGCCTTTACAACTTTCCCAGAGCTGAAAAACAAATATTATAAAAATGTTTAATGTTTATGAGAAGGAATTGTTAAAGATTATAATCAATGCCCATGAAGCTAATCATTTTAGAATGTCCCTGATCAGTGTTTACCAAACTCAGTCCTCAGGTACCGCTAACAGTGCAGGTTTTCGTATCTCCTTGCTGAAGCACAGGTGTATTCATTACTGATTGACACATTGTAACAGACCCACAGATGGTATAATTCGAATGTGTCAGTCAGTAATGAATACACCTGTGCTCCAGCAAAGAGATATGGAAAACGTGCACTGTTAGGGGAACCTGAGGACTGGGTTTGTGAAACACTGTTCTAGATCTATGCTATGAAGGAAAATACCTGAAAATATATCATCGGAATTATTTGTATCAAACTATCAGCTGACTATACCTTTCTTGATGGTAACAACTGTAGACCAGTCATATACTTGTTATATAATGCTCAATATTCTATGAACTGGCAAAACATTCTTTTTAGACATCATTTGATCAGTGTTACTTTAAAAAAAAAAAAAAAAACACAAAGCTTTTGACAAAAATTGGTCATACTGCATTTCCAATGGAGCTCAACCCAAGCAAATCACTGAAAATACTGCATTATTTCAGTGCCTGTACATATATGTTGCTCACATGGTCAGCCGCATGAACCATCAGACTGCTTACGGTTTATGTGAGAAACTGAGTGGTGCAGGCATGAGAATAATGCTCATATCACATTTCATCGGAATGCAGTGGAAACAAATTCTGTCAAAATACTTGTCAAAGTGAGTCTTGTTGTTGTTGTTATGTTTGCCCACATAATGTACATCTTTGTATGTTTCTATTTTTAGGGTGCGTCTGGCATTCCTGGGGTATCTGGCCTTACAGGTCATCCTGGCCCTCCTGTAAGTTTCTTAATTATACTATGAACTAAGTAATAGTGTAATACAAAATAATTGAACCGTAGAAATGGACTGCTGTAGAATAGAGAATTGTATAGAATATTTTAGGCCTTCACATGGGCAAAGAACTCAGAGTTGTCTTTCAAAGTGTAACTGTCAACTCCACATATTGGAGGTAAATGTTGTAGGCTGAGACAATATTCATGATGATGTAATCTTAACCAGTGATAAATATTGGTTCAGTCCTCAAAATAACTGCCTCCACTGGGCCTCATTTACAAAGTATAAAATGGGTGAGGTGCAGTGCTAAATTATTTTGGGAGGTGTGCACCTAGTACATAGGTTTAAAGAGTAAGATGTTACATTTACAGCAGAGCACAAATTTGTAACAGTCCGAGGAAAGAGGTGAGGGAAGTGAGGCCATTATTTGCACTTTACTTAATGAATCAATAATGACATTAGTCGAGTCACTACTTGCTAGAGAGTATTTATACTGCTAGTCTTGGGTCTCTACTAGCTGTGCCTTATTGAGATGAAAATGTTGACCATTATTATAGTATGTACTAGGTTATGTTTTTGGGAATTGCTAAGTTTTGAAGCCTAGAGTTGGTGAAAATGATCCATGAAATAGTTGAGTAGTAACTTGTATCACCCTCTTCTTACTGTATCTATAGATGCTGATATGTATAGTCAGCTCCTTTGAAATGGTACACTTCTCTTTCTCTGTATTGCCTTACTTGTTTGAAAGGTGCTATCTCTTATTGTCTTGTCTTTATGGCTGCTTCATTGTATCATTTGTCAACAATGTGGATATGGCGCATATGGGTATATGGCGGCTGCATAACAAACACCCATGTGTATGATCCTTATCATGGATAGCATGTAGTATTGCTTGTGCAGACATTTAAAAGCAGACATATTTGAAAGACACTAAGTAGTCAGGTACTTTGTACATGCTTACATGTACTTGCCTAAAATGTAAGACAAACTTGGGTTGCAGCTGAAATATATACTGGACTTCCAACAGCTCTTTTTAGATATTTTCCATTGTAAGAATATGTGATACAGTATTATTTTAGAGTAGCAAGCTTTTTGTTTTTATCACATGCTTACCATGAAATATTCTACAATTAGAATATTGTTAGTTATATAGGATTATTTAGGGTTGCCTGCAGACATGCGGTTTAGTGATTCCATTGCTTAGGCTGGCTACACACTACAGTGTTTTCAGCCAATTATTGGGCCAATCAGACGATAAACGACTGGTTGGCCCGATTTCACCAAAATGTGTACACCGCAACAATGAACAATTAACGTTCCAAAGCCCATTGTATCGTTGAACGAGATTTTTAAAATAAGCCAAAAATCTCGGTCAACGAAGGAACAATTTTGTTGTAATTCTGCAGTGTGTTAGCCACTACTAGAATGATGGAACTAATATAGTGGCCACTGAGTGTATATGCATCAGCTTATTTGTGTATTTGTGACATCTATAAAAACATTCACACAGATAAGCTGTGCAACAACAGCAGAATGTTATGGTTAAAATGAGTTTCATTTGCGAAAAAAAACTGCAACACATTTTATAAATGTCCCCCTATATTGCAACTTGCACAATTTCTACACCAGGAGGTAAATGTATCAAGATGAGAGTTTTCCGGCGGGTTTGAAAAGTGGAGATGTTGCCTATAGCAACCAATCAGATTCTAGCTATCAGTTTGTAGAATGTACTGAATAATTGATAGCTAGAATCCGATTGGTTTTTCAAACCCGCCGGAAAACATTTAATACATTTACCCCCCGGTGTGATGTAGATTTTATGTCGCAAGTGAAACTTACCTTTTAGAAATGTCTCTTTATAGTCTAGTCAACAAACTCTTTATGACAAAACTCTGTATCCTTTTTGCATCGAAGCACAGTACATGCAGAATATTAAAATTCCCTGCACACCCTGCTTTATAGGTAGATTATCATAGGTATTGCAAATTATTTCATTTTCAAAATACTTTTATAAATGCCCCATTTGTTTTTGCTATTTGAGTATATGCTATTCCGGTGTGAGGCCTCAGCTGTGATCAATCACCATGTCAGCATTATGATGCGTGGAATTGAAGTATTTCAATGTGTTTCAATATCCTACTTATTTACCTTCCAACTGTCCCTGTGACCATAAGTAAGACTGCACATTATATGCCGTTTTCACTGACAACAATACAAACGATATTAGACAAGACAAGAATATAGTTTGAAATGCATCCTTTATAAATTGTAGTCCATGGCAGATGTGTTGAATAGCTCTGCTTGAAATTCTTGCATTACTATTTATTTCAAGGGTGGATGAAAATCAAATGCAAACTAAATGATCAATGGGTTCTGATAATTAACTTGGCACTTTACTGAACAATGTTCATGTTATGTTATTAAAGAAAATACTAATTCATTTCTTCTTTAATGTGTTTAATTCAAATGATAAGGCACTAGTGATAAATCAGTTCTTTTAGAACTATGTTGCTGGCTGCGCCTTAATGTGTGTTCTGCTTTGGACCTCAATTTAAAAGGTGCAAATGGGAAGGTTACATTTATTCTAAGAAACAATGAAATTGCTAAATGTCTTCTAGAATTAAGGAGGTCTGGGTAATTTATTTTACTGGCAAACACAATTTCACTAAATAATTGCTTGTTGTTGTTGCACATTTTTGGCAGCCAAACAGCTACGGAGAGGAACATCTGGATGATTGGGATGCAGGATGGAAGACTCAGGGGCTGTTTCATTTTAAACATAATATTGCATGTTTTGATATATGAGGCAAGCCTCAAAGTGATGTTCTCCCCAAAATTGGATTAAAAATACCAATATCCAACTAAATGAAGAGCTTAAAGTCAGTATTAATCTGAGGCACCATGGCCCTACTAGACTCAATTATTGTGTAAACCACTGTAGATATGGGATGAAATTAATGTTTCTACGTTGACATAGACTGATTACGTCAACATAAAATTCACTTTTAATGCCATATGGCTAGGTTTACTAAGCTGCGGGTTTGAAAAAGTAGGGATGTTGCCTATAGCAACCAATCAGATTCTAGCTTTCATTTATTTAGTACCTTCTACAAAATGACAGCTATAATCTGATTGGTTGCTATAGGCAACATCCCCACTTTTTCAAACCCGTAGCTTAGTAAATCTAGCCCATAGACCCTTTCATCAAGTTTATTATATTTTTATTTTATGTCATTTTAAGTAATGGAACCTTAAAATCTGCATGAAGTCAATGACTATATGCACATTTATTTGCTCTCAGTACAAGTTACTGTATACACAGCATTAGCTTTACTTAGAAGACTGCAACACAGTCATTCAAATCTGTAAAGCTTTACACACATGTGCATGGCCCCACGTCTAGCCCTTTCTCACATAGCAAAACTGAATTTATATACAACAAAGCACATACAGGGAAATATAATAAATCATTTTCTCAACTCTCAGTTGCCAACTAGCAAAAATTCATGTGCTGAAAAAAATAATCAAAGCAGAATTCATAGTTGCATAAACTGCAAAGTACACATAACTCACGAACCACTTTCGTGATGTGTCTGATATGTTGTTCCTAATTCTAAACAATGAGAGCAAATATTTTGGTTTGCATACATATTTAGTAATGGAGCCAAACACTCACTAGGTGCTAAACCCAAGTCTCCCTAAAATGGTAATTCACCGCTTGGCATGCTGGAGTTACCAAGAAGTCTCAAAAATGAGAAATATAATAAAGAATAATATTAGTGGCAACGAAAAAGCTCAAACTATACACAAAAATGATTTATGTGAGGAAGACACAAGAGAAAGTACAATATTTATACATGAAATCATTTAGCTTAAGTTGTTTAAGGCTCTTGACCACTAGTGTTTAAATGCTGCACTTCAATGCTGCGCTTTTTTTTCCTATTTTTAATAGAAGTGCAATGCATGCAACCACATGTAAAAATAAAACCCATTGTGTTCTAGGTGTATGTATTCATTTGGTTCATACTTATGTCATAAAAGTCCAAGTCATTGCATTGTGATGTATATTTTGGAACCTGTTTAATCCATTCCAGTACATTTAAAGCAGGTCACTGCACTTGAAAATATCCAACCATTGTGTGCATACCCACTAGGGGCTAACAATAGCATTCTGTATTTTTCCCATTCAAATCAAAGGCCCACTCATTCTAATTGCCCATACATTTCAATGGAGTTGTGCGCCACATTGAAATGAATAGGCAATTCAAATGAAAGAAGTTTCTCAGTACTATTATATGCCCCTCCCCCATATCAATAGATATGCTATCTGATCAAAGCAGGGATTCCCCTCACAGCCAGCCATTAAAATTGTGGCAAGCATGGGAAACCACTTGTGGTTGTCTGTACATCTAAATGGGAGTCCCGTTGAATTCAGTAAACAGTATTGTGCTGTGGCGATATGTAGTAGAACAGTTTGTGTAGTCTATTGTGGATTTTTTTTTTCTTCGGATCACAAGAAGATGATGTTACTTTGATTACACTTTCCCATAGATTACAAGAAGAAGACCTCACTTGGATTACAATTTCCAATGCATTACAAGAAGATTTTGCATGGATTACAAATTTTGAATTTTTCCATTTATTACAAATTAAGAAGAACCCTTTGGATTACAAATGAAGGAGATCGTAAAGGAATAGAAATAGAGAAGGAATATTTTTTTCTGTGATAAGTTGGTGAATGAGAGTTTTTATTTTATGAAGCTTTATTTTTAGAAATATGTGTGTGATTTGTTTATATTACTTATATTAGTATAATAAGTAGAGGTCTTTAGGACTCCTTACCATTATACTGAGTCAATGAGACACTCCAAAGGTCACAATATTCCTCATTACTCACAGCCTAGGGATGACAGGAAGAAATCTAGCACAGTTTTTTGGGGACCTGCATTCCCATATAGATGCAAACTCTGCTTTGATCCTCTGATGAACCCACCTACTCAGTAGACGGAGAAACGCGTCAGTGATGCTCACATGTGCAAACCTTGTCCTATATTGTCCAGTTTAATACAGACTCCAGAGTAACAGTGACTGTTTGTGAACATCATGCCTTCAGTAATTCCAACCTATAATATATGTGAGGAGACATGTTTATGATTGTCATAAGATACAGCGAACACTAGATGCAGCTAATCTATATTGAGAATCCTTAAAATCGGCTTTCTTTTGTTGCTTAAAAGGGATTATTGGACTGCCTGGTTTTATGTTTGTGGAGTACCTTGTGCATATTAATCTTTATTGGATTATCCTCTAAGAGGCATTATTGGAACTTTGTTCTCTATAAAATTCTGGAGAATCCTAAGGGATATGTGTTTTATATGATGATATTATGTCTGGACATTATTTGGACATTCAATTGATACATCTGCTATGTTGAACAGACAGAATATGTAAGAAGTTCGATGATTAATTTTATAATATTCTATATTGTTTTTTAATCATTATGGGCTTTTACCAGTCCTCTCTTTTCTATATTTTTTTTTGTTTGGTTCAAGAGAGTAACATGTGCCGTACCTGTTGATGTAGAGCTGCAGGTGAAGTCAAGCACCTTAATAAAGACCACTAGTACCTAATATTTGTTTTCTTCTGCTTTGACCAGCCTGGGTCTGATTCCCACTATGACAAAGGGACCCTTCACTTTGGCATTCTCTGTTAATAGCAGGAAATTGTATAGATTGAAGGCGAAAAAGATTCTCAAATAGAAACACTCATGAGATGTGTGTTTGATCTCTTGCTAGCAGGTTAAACTATGTTATGTGAAATGAATTTTAAAACATAACCTTTATTGTAAATCTAATAAAATACATTTACCATGAACATCATGGGGCCATAACTTCACAATAGCATGCAATGGCACAATAATATTAATGGTAACGGTATTTTAGTTTAATAGATTCATAATAATTGTTTTAAAATTAATTTCACATAACATAGTTTAACCTGCTAACAAGAGATCATATCCACATCCTATTAATGCTTCTATTTATAAATCTTTTTCTACTTCAATTTATACATATCTAAGTTACATTTCTCTTTAGTACCTCTACCATTCAGGAACTGAGATCTAATTAGTAACTCCATATACTATGGATTACATGTTTCAGTCCTATGCAGGATACCCATCTCTTGCATTTGTTTCCTAATTGTGGGAAGCAGCCCAGACACTCTAGGAAGGGGTTGGATTCTACCAGCAAGGAAACCCTATGATCATTGTCCCCCTGCTTTCATAGTTATTTATTAACAAAGCTTGTCCCATTTATTTCAATTGTGTTTCTACATATAGCACAGACTAAAAATCCCATTGAAATGAATGGGAAAAGCTAATCACTGCTTGCATTCTCTGTACACATTCACAAATGCATGCAAACACATCTAGCACATAAAAAACTGAATGTGAACTGCAAATTAAACACTTATTGAATTCATGCGCAAACACATAGCATTTAAATGACCTTTCATATGCAGTTTGTATTTGCCTATTTACATCAACTCAATGCCATTGGGTTAGGGCCCTTAACCTTTAGAATTGGCATAGGGGCAAAGTTCCTGATATACATAAAATTTAGCTGGTCTTTATAGAATCATATGTACAGAGAATTACATGTGCATACATTATTTCATGGTGCGTCTCTTAAAGATAAATTCATGTTACATACAAGTAATAGCATTAGTGTACATAGGTGCACACTTTGGGGGATTTGTTCGGTTGGAAGAAGACATGCTTACAGTGGCTTGGGACCTCTAAAGTACTAAGGACAGGGTCGTCTCTTCCATTGGGCACGATAGGCAGGTGCCCGGGGGCCCTGCAGGCAAGGGGGGCCCGTCCGAATCCTAAAAAAAAGAAAAATAATTTTTTTATTTTTTTTTTTAAAAATACTTACCTTGCGGTCACATCAGCGGTGATCCGGCTCCCTCCCTGGTCCCCTCTTCCGTGCTGTGCTCGCAGTGACTGCTGAGCGTGATGTCACACCCAACATTCACTGCAACCACAGCACGGAAGAGGGCAGAAGAGACTCAGCGGCGTGGAAAAAAGAAGAGGATCGGACTTAAGGTAAGTTAAGGGGGCCCCTATATATATATATATATATATATATATATATATATATATATATGTGTGTAAAAAAAAAAGTGATTATATATATAATCACGTTTTTTTTTTACATACATATATATTTTTTTTACACACACACACACACTATTTATATATATATATAAAAAAAAAATTTTTAGGGGCCCGGTACACTGCATTGCCCGGGGGCCCATAAAGTAGTTAAGGTGGCCCTGACTAAAGATTGCCTGTGACACTGTGATTTCAGGAATGTATAACTGCAATTTGTCTATCCCAGTACTGTATATCCTTTAGAGTTGTCAAAAACCTACAGTTTCTAGGCATATTCTGCTCCTGTGCAAAGGCAACTATGTAGTAACATTCTGAGTGCATACTTGCAAAAATAAAAGTAAATTGAGATTAGACACTTTGGGATGCACGGAATTAGAGATAAGAGAAGGAATGGGGGATAAGGAATTAAGTGTAAAGTCCAAGGAGAGAGTTAGAAATAGTAACACTAGGGGGTAAATGGATCAAGCTAAGAGTTTTCTGGTGGCTTTGAAAAACCATTCAGATTCTAGCTATCATTTATTTAGTACATTCTACAGAATGAGAGCTAGAATCTGATTGGTTGCTATAGGCAACATCTCCACTTTTCAAACCCCCTGGAAAACTCTCAGCTTGATACATTTACCCCCAGATGTGATTAAATGGATTTCAGAAGAAAAGGTTGAAGCAAACGGTTCCCAAGTCTTACAGAATGAATGTGAAGAATTCTTGAATAACCAGATTATGAGTTATACAAGTCAAATTGTATTTAGAACTACTTGGTATGAGATGTGAGAGGGGAATTGTCAGTTATCTGCCAACTAACAGGTGGCTGCAGAAATGTTGTGCTGATAAGTTTATTCTTGTGACTGAGTTGCTGAGGGTACAGAAAGGGTAAGTGAAAAGTATTTTAGGGAAAGCGGGATGTCAATCTATATTACTTGAAAGAAATTTAAGTGAGTTATGTCCAAAAATCCAAATATTTTGAACATTCCCTAAATGTGTAATACAAAGAGTCTGTAAGCAAATAACTTCTCCTGCATCTATCTGAAGAAGGAGGCATGTTATGCTATATATATATATATATATATATATATATATATATGTGTGTGTGAGTTATAGTTTTCAGTAATAATTAGCGCTACTTTTCTTAAATCATATCTAGCTCTAATTATTTGAACTTAGAACCCCTGCTATCAGACATAATGGTTATGAGCACCCAGTGAGTGAGATCACCCAGTCAACCGCATCAAGAAAATCAAAAAAATAATGTATTTAGCACTCCATAAACTATTTAGACACATGTGTTTAAACAGGATGCTATGATTTTTTTTATATTTCTAGCAAATGGCAGCGTGCCATTCTAGGTCCATTCTAGATCCTAGAGGTATCTACAGTAGAGTAGGCGCTACAGAGTAGAGATATATTCCAAAAGATATGTAGGTTCTATTTACTCTTGTAATTTCAACAATTCATATTTAAGTAAATTAGATATGGTAGAGATGGATTTCTCTGCATGGATCCCTCACTGCTTACCTTCTGACATCCCAATCACCATCTTGGGTGATTTCAACATCCCCGTTGCTAATCTACCTTCCAATGCTGCTTCCAAACAACTCTCTCTAACCTCCACATTTGACCTCTCCCAGTGGGTTTAATACTCTACCCATCAGGGTGGCCATTGCCTTGATCTTGTTTTCTCTAGACTATGCTCCATTTCTGATTTCCTTAACATGCCTTTACCCTTCTCAGATCATAATCTTATCATTTACATGCTTACTGCCAGTACTTTAATTTCTCTACTGTCAAACTCTGCCAAGCCTCCTTATACCCGCAGAAAACTCTATTAATCTTCAACAGTTTTCCACCTCTCTCCAACATCTTCTCCCCCAAATCTCTATATTATCCTCCGCTGATAGGGCAGTACCTCATTTTCACCATACCCTAGCAACAGCCCTTGATCAAGTGGCTCCAGTGATTATTCATACTTCACATCGACTTTGATGTCTTACTAAAGTAACACAGAACCTTCAAAAACTTTCCCATAAAGTAGAACATCACTGGTGTAAGTCTCGATCCTCTAATGATTTCCTCACATATACTTCTATCTACCACTCCAATCGAAATGCTCTGGACACTGCAAAACAAATATACTACCGATCTCTCATCTATGCTCAGGCGTCAAACCCCAAATGCCAGTTTAACACACTTAAATCTCTTCTCAACCCTCCCACCCCAAACCCTCCAACTACTATCAGTGCCCAGGATCTTGCAACCTACTTCAAGGACAAGATTGATAAGATCCGGTTAGAAATGGTATCATCTTTCCTGACAAACAATCAGCTCAATTCCTTCTCAGCACCCTCTGGCACACTCGCTTCATTTGATCTCAAAAATGAAGATGAAGTATTTACTCTCTTCTTATCTTCCTACTCTATCTTCTGTCCTCTTGATCTTATACCCACACAAATAGGTAGATCCCTTTTTCCTTTCCTCATTCCACCTCTAATTAAAATCTGTTATCTATCTGTCTCTACTGGTATCTTCAAGTCATTATACAAGCACGCAGTGATTACTCCTATTCTGAAAAAACTAAATTCTGACTCAAACTCTCTCTCAAATTACCTTTCCATCTCTCCGCTCCCATGTCCCTTCAAGATTCTAGAGAAACTTGCCTACACTCGCCTCACATGCTGCTTTTCCTCAAACAACCTTTTGGATCCTTTTCAGTCAGGCTTTTGCTCTCAACACTCCACAGAGACTGTGTTGACTAAGGTTGTCAGTGATTTGATCACTGTTAAAAACAAAGGCCATTACTCTCTTCTAATTCTCCTGGACCTCTGCTGCATTTGACACTGTTGACCACTCTCTTCTCATACAAACGCTAAAATCCCTAGGCCTTCAAGACACTGTCCTATCCTGGTTCTCATCCTACCTATCTAATAACTTTTAGTGTTAATTTCTCTGAATCTACCTCTACTCTGCTTCCATTACCAGTAGAAGTCCCACAAGGCTCAGTACTAGGTCCTCTGCTGGTTTCTATTTATACCACTTCTCTTGGAAAACTAATAAGCTCCTTTGGATTTCAGTATCATCTCTATGCAGATAATACCCAAATTTATCTGTCCTCTCCTGATCTCTCGCCATCTATGTTGTCCTGCTTTGCTGACTGTCTTTTTCCATTTCATTTTGGCTGTCCTCTCGCCAACTCAAAATCAATCTTTCAAAAACAGAGTTAATAAAATTCCCACCCACCAAAAGAAGTTACCTACCTGACATTTATATTCCTGTTAACAATATGACCATAAATCCCACCCCACAAACTTGCTGCCTAGGTGTGATCCTTGACTTGCAACTGTTCTTTGTTCCCCACATCAACTCTATATCTAAATCATGTTACATGCATCTAAAAAACATTTCCAGAATATGCACACATCTTAAACAAGACACTGCAAAAATGTTAATTCATGTACTCATCATCTCCCGCATTGACTATTGCAATTTCCTCCTTACTGGTCTTCTCCTATATAGACACAAACCCCTACAATCTATTTTGCATGCAGTGGCCTGACTGATTTTCCGTGAAAATCGTTTTTCTTCTGCTGAGCCACTCTGACAGTCTCTACATTGGTTCCTTGTTTTTTACAGAATCCAATATAAAATTCTTCTATTAACGTACAAGTCAATCAATAAAACTGCATGAACATACACCTCTTCACGTGTCTCAAAATATCTCCCAACTCGACAGCTCCATGCTGCACAAGATCTGCGTCTCTCATCCACTCTCATTACATCCTTCCATTCCCAGTTACAGGACTTTTTTTGAGCTGCACCCAGTCTGTGGAATTCCCTCCCTAGCACAATAAGACTTTCCTCTGGTCTACAAACTTTCAAGCATTCTCTGAAAATCCACCTCTCAGGCAAGCTTATAATATTCCTCAACCACCCTCTTAACCTCACTAGACTACCCTGTTACCACCCTTTCCACAATTCAGACAAGACAACAACCCTCTGACCCCAGACCAACATTGCTTTGTGACTGGATCACATAGCATACAAATCACATTTTATTCATTGCAATCTGGTTGGACCAATATGCAGTATGTAATTTTAACCGCATGTATCTGACTCCCATTGACCTATAGATTTTAAGCTTGCGAGAAGGGCCTGCTTACCTCTTTGTCTGTTTTACCCAGTGGTGTTTATTACTATTTGTCCCCAATTGTAAAGTGCCACGGAAATTGCTGGTGCTAGATAAGTAAATGTTGATGATGATTATGTGAGGAGTATACTTTTCTTAACTGTCTAAGAAATTAAGCTGTAAATATGCATAAAATAGAGAAAAATGTAACCTGCATTATGGATTATAAGGATATTCAAGGTCACTGATAGCTGAAGAGATTTCTATTATACTTATAAGACATATCAATGAACATTTTCCATTAGTCTTTAATTAAAGAGTAAGGAGAAGACTGTGTTCACTTATAGTAAAAAACTTTCCAAACGAAAAGCTTTTCTGATTATGGCCAGAAAGTGAGTTTAAACTGCAAATTTTGAACCTTAAAATTACTTTAAATAAAAACATACAACTATCATGGATGCACTGTGTGAATATATGTTTCCTTGACTTATAGTGAACTATGATCAAAACATTATTGTTTTCGGATAGTTGGCTGTACACATGCTGCATTTTGCAAAACAAATATGCAACTTAAAAAGATAATGACATGCAGATTTCAATTGAAGCAGCAAAATGAATGTCTCATCGTATCAACATATCCCAGGTAGGGTCTTTACATTTGATCTGCCAAGGTGAAAAAGCAACTACTAACAGCATTGTATCATCTCAGTTAGTGTGCTTATCAGTAGGATGCAGCTGTTTTATCAGTCAGAAGAGAAGATGCTTCTTGGGAGACTTAATTGGGTTTGGCTGACCTAGAAAGAACAACTTTTCAAAGCAAATGTGTTGCTGATGGCTTTTTATTGTTGTTTCAAAAACAAATATTCCTAATTTTTACAGGGGCAATTCGGGCGACCTGGACATCCAGGACCTGGGGGGCCTAAAGGAGACAAGGTATAGACTCAACTCTTATTTTAGGATATGCAAAGTAATGTTGAAATACAGCAAGATAGACATATTAATAACATTGATTTCCTGATGCTTCTGTAAGTACTATAGCCTATTTGTTAATATTAATAGGTCATTAAGACTGCCTACAGCCTAGTAAAATTCAGAGATGTATTAGTACATCTTTTATATAATTTTTCACAATCCTTACTAAATCAAGATATCTCTGCATGTTCTTGTTTGTTATGTATTGTTTCATTTGACAGTATGTAAAATATAGCATTCTGCAACGCAATAGGACTCAAAATCAACTTGTGGTTAGGTTGTTTTCTCCCCATTTCTGTATGTGGTGAAACTATTAGTTCACTCTGATAGGTGCACTTTAAGGGCCTGAGTCATTAAGGAGAGCAAAGCAAACAAAAGAAGGAGTAAGTTTGCTCCTGGGCAAACCATGTTACAATGCAAGAGGTGAAAATACTGGCTGCTTTGACACCTAGCACACAAATACTGAATAGCTTTATTTTTACGTTCAAATTTAAAGTTAATCTAGGACATGCCCTATCACAATTATAAATCTGTCCTGACCTTTTAAATTTACCACCCCCCTTCCCCCTCCAATGCCACATGGTTTTGCCAAGAAGCAGGGTTACTCCTTTTTTATGCTTTGCTCTCCTTAATGACTCAGGCCCTAAGTGTTTCTAACAAGCCATATTTCCTGAGGAAAATAAACCATTAAGTAATGTTTGTTTTCCATTTTATCATTGTGCTCCCATGGATTTCTATAAAACATGATCTGCTGTTAATAGTTTACAGAAATAGGTACAAAAATAAATTAAATGTTTGTTGTGTCTCACAGGGCGATGAAGGTCCAACTGGCAGACCTGGGCCTCCAGGACCTCCTGTAAGTACAGTAGGTTACTGTTTTCAGTGCTATAAGAGTATCAAAGACTTTGTTACCTTTACAACACAATAGATACAGAATAGAGAAACCATGTGTTCACGATGCTCTCTTCCACTACTCTACAGCAGGTTGCCATGTTAGGAGCGAGAGACATTTCTAACTAAGCAGGTTTGACCTGCATCAGGCCACCGTCCTAAAGATGTAGGACAGAGTTACATTCATGTATTTTGCCTCCTTGGTGCACATCTGATATTTTGGAATTAGTAGTCCTTTAAACACTGGCACTAAAAACATCAGTGAGGATTGTCAGCCTTTACACAGTATCAATAGATAAATCATATAATGTTAAAAAAAAATTAGCAAGATTTTAATACCAAAAAAGTATCCTATGTTTTAATCCTTAAAGGAGAACTCCCCTAACTCGTATCACAAGGCAAGTCCACTCCACTGTCCTATGGGGGGGGTTGTGGTTTTGTAATCATAATCATGTCCAGAAGTTTGTTCTAGATGCTACTAAAATTATGAGAAATATAAAAAAGTTTACAAGAGATTAACAATTTTAAAGTATGAGCTCAAATATTGTATAATATAGGTTCACATTTTTCTCTTGCCTAGTTTCATGCACATTGGTTCAATATCAGCCTGTAAAGAATAGTACAGCAGAAATAAAATAAACAACATTTGGTCCAGCATTTTCTTGGTCTCCAGCATGGTTTGTTAATGGCTTCAACATATCTAAACAGCAATCAGCCAAGTTTGTGCCAGCCATTGTACTGTAGACAATAGGCACTGACTACCGCTAGTTTAATATCCGCATAGTTCCACTTGAAAACCCAGAAATTTGAGATTGCCATATTATTCAGCTGTGAAAAGGAAAAAATCTGGCATGTAAAGGAAATATAGATAATTAGTTCAAGTACTTTGCTTAATCCAGTGAGAAACTTTATTTTTTCCTTATGATATTTAAATCTATCATTTCTTTATCACCTGTTAAGAAGTACTTATTGTATACTCATAACTCTTAACCACGCTATACAAACTGTTGTTGCCTTATTGATATTATATGGCAGTAAATTATCCTTCATTCTAGTTAGGCAAGGTAAAACCCTTCCTGCAATAAAATTCAAGGTACCCCTTTCCCACAGCTTTGACAAAACAAAATGCTAACATGATTTGAATTTGTCTTAAGGAAGAAAAGAGGAACAATGCTTTCATGCCATACTACAGAAGGAAGATTAGTTTCTACACTGTACTTATCCAGGCCCAAAGTACTTTTGTGACGCTTTTTATATGTACTTAAGCAGTGCTGTTAGGATAATCTGATCTCCATATTTGTTTACTGACCTCATTCAATAAATGTACTGACAGTTGACAACTGTACTCTTGACTGCTGCAACTGTGACTCATAGCTTAAAAAAACTCCCTATATCCTTACCCACAAGGGTGATATAACACCAATAATAAACTTGCAAACTTTTCAGCCATTTGCTGACATAAATCCAGAGCTTTCATACCTTACACTACTTTCAGCTGCAGGCAACACTGATCTTTCCAGAATAAACCACAAACACCTTCAGATCTTGGCCCTTGGCAGGGTTAAAACAAATCTCACAATGAAAATGATACAATAAATATATGAACAGAAGAACCAGGATGTAAAGAAGCGTCAAATGATCTGTCGTCAGGCTTGCCATACCATGAGCTTGACATATATCACCCACATAGGCTTGTAGGTTTTGTCCCTTTGTCACACTTGTTCCAGGCTTTTCACTCACTTACTTTGGGCTATCCTTGACAGGACTGGGATCTCTAAAAATTAAGCAATTACCTTTTGATTTGAATTATTATAGTACTTTTACTCTTTTGTCTGCTCTTTTCACAACTTAACTCTAACTAATACTCATTTAATTAGATACTTTTTTTTCTTTATTTAAACTGCCTCCACATAAGACCACTTTCCTGTTGATACTTTTAAATATGGATTGTTTACATATAATGAATAATTAACTTATTTTTCACTTCTTCCAAAAGTTACAGTAGCTATTTTTTAATAGAAAGATAAGTATTAGTTAACAACCCTCATGAATGATATACAGGAACTACATGTAGGATCATTTATTTAAAATTTTAGTTCTTGGTAATGGGTTCATTTTCCGTAGTACAATTTAAAAACAAGATGAGTATATGTCTATTCCCATCAAAAATGACCGTAAGTGATCAGAGACAGTAAAATTAATGTATTTTTTCCTAATTTAAACCAAAATAATACAAGTGTGACAATCTGGATACCAAAACATGATGGATGTGTTCTAATAACACATTAAAATAATCAACTGCCTGTTTTATGTGTACAAAAGGCATTTGAAATGGGAAGAAATAGGTGGCAATTTTTTCATGCCCTCTCTTTTTATGATGAATGGCTGTGATCATTTTACACGAAGAGCTGTAGATGTTTATCAATGTTAACTATAACAAATTCTTTCAGAAAAAAAAAGGAAAGCTAGAACTGTTATGATAACAATGCCTTTCTTTTGAAATGACAATTCCTGTAACAGCTGGTGTTCCATAACTTGCATATTGTTAATTCTCTGGTTAAATATATATTTTGTTCATGCCTAATTATTCTGCACTTTCTGTTAAGTCCTTCTGCTTTATTTTCCTCTTCTCTCTATTTCTTACTGTAATACACTTCTTACGTTCACGTTCCACATTAAATTTATGCCGGGCATGTAGGAAGCCAAGATGGAAACATATCTCAGTGGATCTGAGGTGTGCATAGGCTTTTATCAGTTTTTGTTCAAAAGAATAAAGCAGTCTCCAAACTTTAATATGAATTTGGAAGTATGGATTATGTTGTTCGCTTGCAATTGTTTTACTTTACCCCAACAAATGAAATCTTGGGTCTACAATATTTTTCATTATGCCCAAGGGTAAACCACCTGACTTCGCTTTTTCTATAGTCAACTGTTAGGGATATATATACACTACTGCATGTTTGAAAAAGTGGACATGTTGCCTATAGCAACCAATTGGATTCTAGTTTTTATTTATTTAGTACATTCTACAAAATGACAGCTAGAATCTGATTGGTTGCTCCACTTTTTAAAAGCCACAGTATAGTAAATATACCCACTAGAGTACACCTGTCATCTCAAAATAACTTTTACTCATTTAATAGTATATAAAAACTACTTAGACACAATGGACTTAGAATTGCTTACTTTGTAAGATGTTTATCTTGTTTCAATTTATTTCTATGATTTAAATATATCTGGTCGACTTATGTCGAAATAATGGAACTACAGCAAGACTTTATTCAAGATGTTACATAATGAAAAAAATATATAGCTTTCATAGGTCCATAATACACTGTACCCCAATTATGGTTTCCAAATGCTAAAGGGAATTGTAAGGACTTACTATTTCTTCTTGAAACATCCTTAAGAGAAAACTGGTATGAAAGTCAAGTTACCCAATCAAATGAAAACCATCAGAAGGTGAACATAATGGGAAGGGCAATCTACAATTAGTGCACAAATAACACCCAGACAGCAAGAAATACCAAATTTAGAACTTGCAATTAAGAAGAATAAAAAATACAAGCCTTATTCACATAATTTGCAACACTTTATGTAACTCATCAACTACTGTCAAAATCACTCTGCCAGTCAGAAAGCTTTCGTCCTCCAATTTAAATTATTGGCACTCTGGAGGAGTCTAGTACTACTGGCATTGTAATCAGCCAACTTTTAAATAAAGTGTTTTATCTGCTCAGTTTCTAAGTAACTTATTGAAATAATGACACATAGAGCTCAAAACTCTTACATAGACAATGCCCTTATTATTCACAATTGGACTTATTTAATTTCTAGACCCATGTTGCCTGCAACAATTGTACTAATTCTCAAAACTTATAGCAATATAATAAAATAATATACAGTTTTTACACTATTCATGCATTATATACAGATCCCTGCCTTTTATAAACTGTAGTGCATAGAATGCAGCAATGACAGAAAGAAAAATATAGCATTCTGTTTATGTCTTATTGTTTTCTTCTATTAAAACTGCTACAAAAGACAATGCAGTCAGAAGACTAATAATATGTAGTTGCTTTGCTGACTATAGATAAAAGCAAAAAAAATGGCTTTGATGTTCAAACCTGTCAACCACCAGACTTAACCATGTTATGTGGCTTGTGGTATACTGACATATTCTTGCAAACAATTTACTTTATAAATCCATCTTGAGACTCACAGGGAATCCATCTTTGGTGTCAAGTGTACAGAATATTCATTTTTATGCTTAAAGCACTGAACAGTTGGATGCATTTTTTATCCAAAGCCAATTTGCTCATGTATCTATAGAAGAGTAAATCAAAATGTGACTGGTTGCTCAGGATTGGCCATGGCAGTTTTCCAGTACCTAAAAGAGAAATTAACCATCCAGAGACTTACGTGACATGCATAACAGAAAGATGTCAAAAGAGAAACGAAATGCTAAATCTGCAAAAAGGTCTGCAAGCAAAGCAATCAATCAAATCATACTAGATGTGTTTGGCTTGAAAATGGAATATTAAGTTTTAAGCAAATGCCACATAAATGTAAATAAAAAATTGGTAGAACTATTGTGTGGACTTGGACAAGACTTTTTTTTATGTCTATCTAACACTATAGTAAATACACTGTTATAATAAAACATTAAAAATGTCGGTAAAAAGAGGCCAATTTTTTTAATCATAAAAATATCTTACAGTAGATTACTTTGTATAATCAGGCACATAAAGCCGGTTCCTAAAGGAACCCTAACAACATATACAGTTCTGCCCCACACACTGCATCACCAAGTCTGCCCTTGTACAGATAAATCTCTTCGCTTATGTCACAGCCATATCTGTCTTTGGGAAATGGTGCTACTCGTATTTTCAAACCAACAAATTAGAGCAGATAAAAGATATGATGCAGTCTAAATGAGATAAATATAAAGAAGAGAAGAGACATACTGCAAAATGTATCTAATTTCTGTACACAGGACAATGTACTACGACAGACTATATTAATTATCTTTAGAATATTTTTACTGCAAAATGCTACAGTCAAACAAAAAGCTCTTTGATCTGCGGAGTAATATTGTATCATATTTATTTAGAAAGTTGCTGGATGATTCTGGATGTAGTATGAGTAGTATTACCTTTGGCTTGGATCATTTGTTATATTATGACTTTCTTGTTTTCCCCATTTTGAAATTTAGGTATCTTCGTGCAAGGAGAGTTCAATGATCGGTTTCGCCACCCTTCAGTTGATCACTACTCATTGTACCCCGCAACAGATGGACAATTAATAGACAATGTTACCCCTGTCCGTCAAAACAAATTGTAGAGTGTGAAAGAATATTTACTGAGTGAACAGTGATGAGGGGGAGGAAAAACTGTGATAGCGCCTCTTACTAAACTGTGATGTGCTGTCCAACTGCTGAAGTGGTGGTATCACAAGGAAGCGCTTTATGATTTTCCGGACAACATGCAGTGCCTGCAAAGCTGAAGCAGTCTTGTGCGGCAGATATCTAGCAATAGGCTAGGAGCCAGTACTAGCTGACCTCGGACATCAGGTAGGCAGGTAGACATCAGCAGCTGGACCAAGTGCACTTTGCAGATTAGTAAGGCTCTCGTCGTTCTATAATAACCAGTGTTGAATGTTGCTTAACACCACCAAGGTAAAAGTTTAAGCCCATTGCTGCTTGCTGCAGGGCTATCACTTGTTCAATAAACTACTTCTACGATAAGCAGCTATCAGTGGCAAAATGTAATCGCTATGAAACCCTTAGTTTAGCAAGAGGACTCCTTAGATGAAAGAACCAAAATAATAAATTAATCCACACTCAGAATCTGTCCACCATCATCCCACTGGTAGCATGCAATGTGTTATTATACAATTTACATTTCAAAATAATTGTAGGTATAATTTAAATTGCAAAAATGTGTTTATGTAACCTGCATGAAATCTCTTAACAATATCTTTACATTTTGGTGTATTTTACATTGTACATGTTATGAGTACCATTTTTAGATAAGGAATACCATAAATACAACGATAATGGTTTCATTCTTTTTTTAAAGGGTGCACCACTTACCGAAGGAAATGGAATGGGCAGCCTATATATGTTCAAGGTATTTCACTTTAGTTGATAAACTGT
The DNA here is from genome assembly GCF_038048845.1 of Mixophyes fleayi. Lineage (NCBI taxonomy): Eukaryota > Metazoa > Chordata > Amphibia > Anura > Limnodynastidae > Mixophyes > Mixophyes fleayi. The sequence continues at coordinate 153,050,278 of NC_134404.1, forward strand.
TGTAGAATGTTGATGGCACATGAGACCGATAGGACTTTTTAGTTTTCTCATTTAGCTTATCATAGGATATTCTATGGTAGTTTTTAATCAGTTGAAAGTGTTTTTCAAGTATTTAGTACTCTAATAAGAGTAAGACTGAGATATATTAGTGGCAGTGTCCTGTCAGTGGGCAGGCTGTGCAGACAAATTCTGCTTCTATGTTAAGTAAGGTTGCAAGATAGATTGATGAGAAGGTCATAGTTACATTGGTCGGATGGTTGACCAAAAACAAAAGTCCACCTTGTTTAATCTTTTCTTTAATGTAAAATACATTTTAGCAGTATTGGTCCAGAGGAAAGTAAAAGAAACACCCAAATTGAGCTGACAATTTATCCTCACATGGGGGGGGGGGCAGAATATTTCTATTGATCTTGGATGTATTTATAGATATCTAATGTAAATAAGCTAAAATTTATTGAATGTTTCCTTTTAAACATCTCACTCACTTAATAAAATTGTCCATCCATCAACCCTCTAAGTTCTCATCTGTCCTTATAGACAGGGGACAAAAACTATACCTCACATTAGGATGTGGTCTGACTAGTGACTTATGACTTTATTTGTATCATGTACATCTATCCACAAACAAAGCATTCTAAAAGTGAAGGGACACACTTTCCCACTGATGTTGGAGGAGGAGAGGGTCAGGAGTACTCCTAAAATGTATTCAGGCTGACAGTAAGGGGCATGTTCAATTGTCCGCGGTTCCCGCTGCGGAAAAACTATTACCAGTATTACGGTAATAGTAAGCTGGTTTTCAGCTTGCAGCTCCCTAAAATCCAGCGAGAAAAGTACCGTAATACCGGTATTTACGCGCAATATTACCATAATGCCGGTATTTACGCACACTATTACCGTAATGACAGTAATAGTGCGCGCACCACGACAATTTTGGCTTTAACGACAACAATTGAATATGCCCCTAAGTGTGACATGTTGTTGGTCTTTCTGGACTGCAAGGCACTGCTGCTAGCGATTGTTCTCTTCCTCTTTAACTGTCACCCACCTTTGTGATCAGATACATTATGTAGCTGACTGTGCTGTCTAAATTATGCCTACTTTAAGGAGAACTGAGTAGTTTTCTCAAGCGACAGGTTTTGTGGGGCACCAACATTTAGGGAGAGCAGTACAAAAATGTCAAGTTTTGTTGCTGTAAAATATAAATCACTGGTTTCTTCCTTGTGGTGAAAATAAAAATGATATGTGTACAATAGTGTACCATACATGTACAAGGCATCCTTTTCATTTGCTGTCTCAGATGGAAAAAAAGCTAGACACATCTCTGAGCAGTACTTTCTAACAGCTAGATAGCAATGTAGTATGCAGGCTTTATCTTTGTCTTGCTGTCAAAGGAAAGCACAGCAGTCTGCACTTACTGTAGAGGTTACAGGAGCAAGAGACAGGTAGCTATCAGCAGTGGCCTGGCTAATCACAGTACACCTTCATTAGTGTAGTCCAGCTCTAATATATATTAAGCTATCTCCTGAGTTCCCATCTCCAAACCAAACACACATGATTAAGGCGAGACAGTCTCACCATCCTGACAGCCAGGACCTTTGTTCCAACTGGCAGCAATGCTGGAAGGTTTGTCCTACTGCACATAAAATAGCCAAGACTACAATAACTCCCTTTTGCACACTGTGTCCTCATTCACACACACACACACACACACACACACACACACACACGGATCAGAAGGTATATCTATAATCTATATGTGTAGTTCTCTTATTGTGGAAAGATTTTCTCATATATCTTTCAAAGCCCCTCACTTAGTATAGAAACATAATTGTATAGTAGAGTCTGTCCTTTGTATACCTATTTCACTCTTTTATTAACGTGTTACAAAGTAGTCATACAAATGATTTTAATATAATAGTCTCCAGGAAAAAAGAAACTGTTGTGTTAAATAGTGCTTATTCATCTTTTTATATAGCTTTCCTCCTTTGAACTCTAGATCATGGCCTGTTGTTAACACAAGTTATATTTAACTGATGTATAGTTGAACCATTTTTATGCAGGTTGAGTAAGTTTCAATGTTGCACATAAGACTGTGTGATAAAATGTGCAGCATTGGGTCATATTATCTCCTCATAGTCTATGTGAGTGTAGCGCACTATGAATCATGCTGTCTGTCTCAAACTCACAAGTGCACTCATTCTGTGCCCATGTTACTGTACGTCCCACTCACATGCCTATTGCTAATATTGTCTTTAAGCTGTATGTAAATTATATCAATTTAGTTTGTTTTGATATGTTTAGTAACTTAATAAAATTAACTACAGCATGTAAATATTATCTTTTCTTTAAGGGGACTGCTCCTGCTGTTACCACTGGTCCACCAGGCCCTCCAGTATGTATTTAATCTTAATATAAATATATATATATATAAAATTTATTTCAACAAATTCAAAAATCAACCATGTACATTTAATCTTCTTGTTGGCTGTTAGTTATTGATTGCTAAGAATAAAGCTTTGTTATTTGCCTGTTATGGTAATCATCAATTACATGACCATGTTGAGATTTTCTTTGCCACAATAATTCAAAATAATATTACTGTTATTGTTCAAAATTCTACATCTTTACCTTAATAAATCCGTACCAACATTTCAACTGTCATACAAGGGATCGCAAGTTTAGGATTGTTCAGCCTCTTTTACATAACTCATGTTTTCTTGTAGCCTAGACATATCTATTTAGCTTTCATTTAAAAAATAGGAAAAATCCAAAGACTAAGACAATAAATATGCAGTAAACAAAAACCAGTCAAAAACAGATTGTATGGAGTCACTTTAGTCCCATCCACCAGTCAACTTATAGCAATTGTGATAAAATTGAGGAATGTAATTGAAATAATTGAACTTTACTGTGAATGTACCCCTAACATATCGACCCAAATGATCAAGGAACTGCATCTCTTGGAAGCTTGCCAGGATCATAGCAGGTCCCCTCTGATTTGCTGAACTGACAGGTCTGGAACGGCAACAGCTTTCAGTTCAAGAGCTTTGAATTGACATCTCACCTCCTCAAGGCATCACCGTTTACAATCCTCCAAACACAGTGACGAGCATCAAATGTACACATCCTTTTACTGAAATTGAATAATCGAGTTGCCAAAAAGGTGCACAAAAAAGCACTGGAAAATGTCAGTCGTGGACAGCAAAAATAAACTTCTAATTGGTATAACACACCACTTCTGATTGAATGTGATTTAAGCCAAAGGCTTGTATTAAAATTCCTCAGACCCCTCCACTGCACCATGCATAGCTGGTAAGAGCCCCCAGCCACATGATCTGGTTAATATATTCCCCCATCTTTCACAGCACAGGTGCTAAAAAGCTTTCTGCAATAGGACATTAGGTCTAGAAAATTTCAGTTATTACGGATAACAGTATTCCCTTCACAGGCATTTTTAATTACATTTTTTATTTTATAATTCACCATTTTTACCCCGAAGATCATTTTTCTAACTGTGTATAAAATTAATGTTGAGATCATAGCACACTTCCCTTGCAGCCATTTAAATGAGCAAATTTCCAAGATTTTTTTCCAATCTGACTGGCAGTTCTACTACAGCACACTTACAGTCCTACATAAAACATGCTGAGCACTTTTGCATTGAAAATCTGGTTAGAGAAACATTACAAATTCAATGACAGATGTTATAGTGGCAATGTATTAGGCTTTTTTGTACATAAAGCTTAGTACTTCTATATTTATATTATGTGTCCAACCAACATAAGAAGAAGTTTGTAAGAACTTAAATACGGACTGTCTATACTTAAAAATAATATTTTTGTAATATTAATAGCTAGAATATATGTAATGCTTTAAAAAACAAAATGAACCAAATATATAATATTGCAATGATTATTGTATTTTACAGTAGTATATTTGCCTTTTGCATATGTGGGCAGGACTGGCACACACACCCTGGGCATCCCTTTTTGATGCCCACACCCCCTTCTTAGGTGGTGACTTGCCCCCCATTCTTACCTTGTATTGAGTGTGGATAGGAAGGCATCTATTGCTCCTGTCAGACTGGGAGTGGGGCAGTCTGACAGAAGCAGAAGATGTCAGTGGCCAGTGCTCAGTGTGGGGGCGCATTGGAGACATTTAAAACTATGAATATGACAAGTTGGGCTTAGTATGCAACCCTGTCCTTCTCTTGTCAGTTTATCTGTGGGTTAACCAATTCATTTTGGGAGTTCCTTTTACCTTCAGTAACCTGCAGTTATTGACCTCTCCTACTGGTGGTACTCGGCCACCAGACACCCACAGACTGTGAGTGTCAACTGCACACTAGCTATAGAAAAGTAGTTGCTGTTATTATGACAAGGCTGCAGCACCTCTTTGCTAGTTCCTCCTGACTGCTTACTTAGGATGAAGAATGCAAGATAGTAGACGAGCGTTGACACAGGGAGCTGGGTCAAAACAGGACAGTCAGAGAACAGATTAGAGTTTTAGCTCTAATCTGTAGGTCACAGCTTTACAGCAGGTAACAGGTATCATGCAGTGTCTTGTAAGTAAAATTGTCTTTATTGCTCATAGCCCAAACAAGGGTTGTTGCACTTCAATATGTGGTACTGGAGAATTATCCAGAAGTACAAGATCGTATAGACAGAATATGTCCACTTTATATAGACCCCAAACCTGTCAAAAATTCACCAATCCTATTGAATATTTGAACAGGGAAGCCAATCTGGGACAGGGGGTAAACTGCGCTGATCCAACCAATCAGGACTAAATTTGGTCAGGCAACTGGCCAATGGATTTCTGCTCATGTGCAGCTCATTTCTTTCCTGGCTCGCCATGAATACAGACCTTTCTGCAAGCCAACAGGAGGACTTAGAACACATGGATATCACATATTAATGTTTAGTATCAGGGAGTAGTTGTAGCCCCATGAAACAATGCATTATCTAAAATTGGAGTTAAATACAATTTCCAGTAACATGGGATTCCCAAATCTGCATGTTTCATCGTTGAAACAGTTTCCTTATTATCTCTACTATACACACACAGGAGAGGAGACCCCAGCCAGGAAAGGAAAACAATTGTTGAGGTGATAACTTCCTGCACATCCTGGCCCAGGAGAGATGCTAAGTTATGTAGGAATTCCTATTTAAGTGTCACACAATATAGTGCCTCAAAAATGGCTATACCTTTATATCCATTTTGCATTTACAATAATATATACCAGGCATGTTGTGTCAATAAAAGAAATACATTTTTTACAATGTGCTATTTCTTCATATTTCCATGTATCACTCATTCAATGTTTTAGGCACCACCTAACCTTTGACATCATTGACAACTGCTTAGGTTCACTTAGTAGTAGCACCAGCACTGATACGAAGGGTTGCAGATAATTTCTCCCTGACACAGGCATAGATAGTAATGACTATTATTGCAGATTGAGCAGATTGGTTGTGGACTCCTGATTGCAGTTGCTCAATTTCACTGTTTGGCATGAACTGGAACTTAAACTAGTTGAGTGATTCAGACTTCTAAGGGTGGGAGAAATAATTTGACACATTCTCCTTGATCCTACCTGGTTTCATTTAAGGTAGACAAAGTAAATGTAGACAAGAAAGCAAAAGGTAGGTAGGGCCCTGCTCATTAGAGAGCTTACATTCTAATTGGATCAAGTGTGGGTCAGAGTGAAGATTGGGATAGTTGTGAGGGTGCACCAGCGTGAGTAATACTGGTGGGAGTAGGGAAAGTTCTAATGAAAAGAGATAGGTTTCAGAGAGCATCTAAACCAGGTCTGTCCAACCTGCGGCCCTCCAGGTGTTGTGAAACTACAAGTCCCAGCATGCCCTTCCAGCTATCAACTGGTTGTCTACCGGCAAAGCATGCTGGGGCTTGTAATTTCACAACACCTGGAGGGCCGCAGGTTGAACAGGCCTGATCTAAACATATGAAAGCTGTGTGTGAGAAAGTCTGATTGGGTGTGGTAGGGAATTCCATAAGTGAGTAGCAACACGGGAGAAGTCTTGCAGGCTGGAGTGAGAGGTGGTTGCCAGAGATAAGGCCAGGAGCAGGTCAGAGCTAGATCTAAGAGGGCTAGAAGTAGAGAATTTTGATTTGCGATTTCACATTTATGAAGAGGTGCCATTGTTAGAGCTTTATAGGTAAAGGATTCTGGGGGACACAGGGAGCCAGAGTAAGGCTTTGCAAAGAGGTGTGGCAGATGTGGAGCAGTGAGAGAGCAATAAAAGTCTTTCTGTATCATTTAAGTGAGGAGATATGTGGATATGGTTGGCAGGATTGGAAGTACAAGGTGAATGGAAAGTTATGGGGTGGAACAAGGAGCTTGTGCATATAGAGGGGATTGCAATGGGCCTAGGGTAAGGTAAGATGTTGTCAGCAGCCATGGGTAGGAGGGGGTTGAGAAAGAGGACATGGGAAGATGATTTTTGGGTGTGAGATTTATTTCTGTTTATGTAGGCCCATGAGTATGGTGGGTGCAGGTAACAAAACAGTTCAAGGGTGCAGATTAGAGGAGGGAAGTAGTGAGGTGGAAATAACAATAGGGGCTGGGGGAAATTGGATTCTACAGAGAAAAGAGCAGTTTGGGTAGTGAGGAATGAAAGCCCACTAAAGTAACATAGAATGGACTATTTTAAAAAACAAACCCCTTTTAATAAATTTCAATAAGTATAGAATTTAGCTTTGTTATGCAAACTAATGAGCCTGTTGGTGTTACTGAAAATTGATATAAAAATAAAATGATTAATAATAGCTTTTGTAGGTTACTTTCCCCCCCACTTCTTATTACACAAATAAATCTTGTGTGAAAAAATACCTTACTAACCTCAGCACGACAGACTATATGAGCCACATATATGTATAAAAGGGTGGAGTACGGTATAATGAAGCTGATGAAATCGACACTACTTACCCCGACATGTGTACAACAGCCATTTACAATGTACTTTAGAAAGTGTTCTACGTTGCATATGGCCACATACGTACATTACCTGCTTAACAGCAGCGATAACAGCGTCGTGAATCTGAGTGATGTCATCAGGTCAAGCCGGGTTATTGCTTCATCGGCATTGGTTGAAGTTGCGTCCAACTCCAGTCGTCCTGGCTCCTCGTCGGCAAGCAGCGCTTCGGTGTACACATGTCGGGGTAAGTGGAGTCGGTGTAGTCAGTATTGATATGCTGACTACCACCTGTATAAAAACAAATGCAGAGAGAAGGTACACAATCAAGTACACATTTTTATTTTACAGCTTATTTAAGGGAACGTAAACTCCACTTGTCATAATTAAAGGATGAAAGTGTGTGAGAGATTAATGAAAATATATTAACTTATTTTGTTTTCATTTTAGGGTCCAAAGGGTGATGAAGGTCCTAAGGTATGTAACACATTATATTGCCCTAAATTGAGTGCTAGTAAGGTAGAAAAGAAGATGTCAGACTTTCAATTTAGTCTCATGTAATAATTATTGCAATTACACTTTGTATTTACAACAATGCAATAACCGAATTTCCGGGTAGTTCTTTAAAACTTGCTTTATACACAGCCTCTTTTCCTTCTGATATATATATATATATATATATATATATATATATATATATATATATATATCAATCTAGTAAGAGCTTAAACGGTTGCATGCATCACCAGTTCCATTGGGCAAGCAACTGATAGAGCACAACATCATGAGAACCTTAGGGGACATACTAGTGCATGAGTTTAGAGTATGGATGAGAAAATATAGTATACTGTATGTGCAGGCTTCATATTATATTGTCTGTATTGCCTCTCTGTATGTTCCCTTAGTATGTGAAGCAGCTTTTCGGACCAAATGGTTTTCAGTGAGTTAGTCCCTTATGTATATTATGGTATTATAAATAATGCAATAAATATGTATAAAAACCTGACAAGGGACTTTTGCTGTGCCACACTCTTCTTTGGTATTTATTCTAGCATTGTTTCTTAATTGACTGTGTTTCAGTAACTCACTAGCTGGGCTTCCTTCCATGTTTGGCAGTGGTTATCATTACTCTGCTGTGCTGGCCAAATGATATTCCCTCCCCACAGGTGACATGTGACATGTGATTCCACTCCTTACTTCTTGCATTGGCACCACTTCAAAAATAGTATTTTCCATATAACCAACACTGTGAGCTTTCTTTGGCATGCTTACAGTATATCAGTAGAAAATCCACAGAGGCCTGGGATTACGGTGGCAGTGGTCCAGGGGTGGTATCCTGCTTATCTGAATTTCACTAATATTGCATCATTTATTTAACATAAGCATTAGAGATAGAAGGAACATGCATACCTATGTATATTAATAATAAATTCATGGTATGAGACCTTTTGTCTGGAAACCCATTAACTAGAAAGTTCTGAAAGCCTAAGCAGAAGAAAATAAATAAATAACTGCTGCTGTTTTTTGATTATCTCGTACACACATAGGGCCTGATGCAGAGCTGAACGGTGATAATGATGTGGGGAATTCTATGAGTAGAGTGGGAAAAGACAGGGATAACCTTTAAATGTAATTTGCTATATTTTAGGCATCATGCACTGTCATCCAGAAAATCATAGGTCCCTATTATTTAACTTTACCCAATGGTACTCAGACCAGAACTGAAGAAAAGGGAAAACTTCCTGTTTTGTCACAGACACATGGGGCCTGAGTCATTAAGGAGAGCAAAGCATAAAGAAGGAGTAACTTTGCACCTGGGCAAAACCATGTTGCAGTGGAGGGGGAGGTAAATTTTATAATGTGGGGACAGATTTATAGTTAGGGTAAGGGCATGTCCTAGATCATCTTTAAATGTTAGTGTAAAACTAAAGCTATCAAGTATTTGTGTGCTACATGAAGAAGCAGCCAGTACTTAACTTATGTGCAAAATAATAAACTAATGTGCACCCCTTGTATTGTAACATGGTTTGTCCAGGAGAACATTTACTTCTTTTTGATGCTTTGCTTAATGACTCAGGCCCATGATGAGCAATACAGATTGAGCACATTTGTTTTTTTTTGTTTTTTTTTGTTTTTTTTTAAAGTATATTTTATTGACAGTTTTACAGTTTTAACAGCATACAGGTTAGACTGTAAATCAAACAATTTGTTAATAAAAGTAAACTAATAAAAACATTGTTATAATGGTAAATATCAAATGAAGATGGAAAGAAAGAGACAGAAAGTGAAGAAAAAGAAAGGGGGAAAGGGGGAGGGAGAGAGGGGGAAGGAGACTCCTGATGTCCACTAAGTGTTCAGTAAACCATTTGCAATAGATTGAGCACATTTGTAAACATATATCCGGGTATCAAATGCATGCAAAATGCATATTAAGCAAACATGTAAACAGTGGTTAATATATGTTTATATTTTTACTTGCATTTTAGCATGCAATATAAAACACATTTTAAACACCAGTGTGTACATAGGCTTAGACTGAGTGTACACAAGATGCTTGATCAATAACACAGTTTTGACCATTTTCATCTATCTGGGGAAGACTTGTCTCCAGCTGGCCATGATAAATATCAGTTCTGTATGTACAAGCAATTTTTACTTTTGAAAAAAAAGACCTGGCTTTCAAGACCACAATTGTTTGCACGCATTAGATATGTTGCACATTAACCACATCTGATCAAGTGTAAATCATATCCAGCTTGCTTTAGAATAGCAACCTGGAGGCACATGGTGTTCTTGCAAATTAAAATGAAAAATCTGAGCAATTGAGCACACAGGCAAGTAAAGCATAAAAATAATTAAAAGACCACTTTTAGCTTGATGATCTGTTATTCTGGTCTTGCAGCCAATGGTAAGTTTATTTTTAGTGCAAGTATGAGTGTCTTTTTCAGCTGATTCGTTTGCTGTACATTTTATACATACATAAAAAGAAGATACATGAAGGGTTTTGTGTAGTAACATTAAAGCAAAAGGTTTGTAAAATGGTGCTATGCATCACACCAAGATCTTCCAGTGTGTCAGTGTATTTCTTCTTCAATACATTGTACTTACAGCACCTGCAAGATTGGGTCATAATTGCTGAATGTCACTAGTTTACAAGGACAGTCCTAGTTCTGATAAGTGTGAAAGTGTTCACCTTCATAATGTTTACAGCCGCTTGCTGTGTATGTAATTCAGATTTTATTTCTATTTGTTATGTTGTATAATTGAAGAGAAATACAGGTTTAGAATCCTTTATCCAGAAAACTGGAATAACATTTTGGGTTCTCTGACATGCCGCTGGTTGCAAGCGTTTCTCTATGCGCGCACCTGGATACCTTTTAGCATTATGGGTGCCCCTGAATAGACTTGCCTAGTGTTGTACATATTGGCGTGCATGTTTGTATCGTCATTTGGGCCTCTTTTTAATCCTGCCTAACTTCTTCACTGATACCTGAGCAACAAATTATATTGATTTCCTGTGTACCAACGCGGCTTGTTTGCTTGTGACCTGGCTGAGCTCCCTGTTTATGACCTTGGCTTAACTACCTGTTTATGAATCTGTACTTCACCTTGACCTTGCCTTACTGCCAGTTGGAAACTCGCCTGTTCTTGACCACTGTCCTGATAGTCAGTAGTTGCCTAGCGAGACAAGCCTGGGGACCCGCGACTTGTGGGTTCTCCACAGCAAAATGCATCAACTCTTTTGTAGGGTGCCTGGGGAAAACTCAGGTTCACATTACGGTGCACTATCCAGATTAGCCAGCAAAAATGGCTTATAGCATAGTGGATCCACAAGTGGAACTGTATTTTAGAGGACATGGATTATATTGATGTTCCATTATTAGTCTTTACCTTACAGGACCTCTCTAAGCTTTTAAAAGCAAGAAAGCAAGCAAGATCAGTTTATTCACTTTCTGCAGGGTCTTTCTAGTCACATGGATGTGCTTCAAGTCTCTTACTTCTGATGTACCAGATTCAAGTGCTGCTACAGAATTGAAGTACAACCTTTCACCTAACCTGTGTATTTCTCCACCGCTTTTTTATAATGTAAATTCACAGGCCTGATTTCTCCACCAAGGCTAAATGCATTTTGAATTGCAGCCTATCAATTTAGTCTCTGAATGGGCTATAGTGACTTTCACTGTTGCTTTTTTGTTGAATTAGACCCTTGTCTGGACATCTCCTTTATGGGAAAATAATTATCCCGTTCTTTACAATTGTTCTGCTTTCATGTAGCTATTCACAAAATGTTTGAGAAACCTGTTTTGGTGTCTTCAGCATCTGCCAGTCTTATATGTCTTCAACAAGGTATGTTGACTGTGCTCCAGTATGCTGTGTATTCAAAACTTTAGCCTCAGAATTGGGATCTAATAAAGAGTCATTAACTCCCGCTTTATAACAAGATCTCTGAATACTTTAAGGACTATTTTGCATCAAGAATTTTACAACAAATGTCATTATTTTATAATTTAATGTAATTCGGTAGACTTGTGTTTTAGATAAATCACCTTGGAAAGAGAAACAAATCAAAAAGTCAATACAAGTTCATCTGGAACTCAGTTTTCATCAACCTGTCAGGAATCGCACAAAAGACCTCTGGATTCAAACAGTCAGATGAATTTGACACTACCTATAGTGGAGGTGCAGAGTCTAACAAAAGGTAGGGACCCCTACAAGGAGGTATGGGCATAGCTGCTACCACGTTGTAGATCACGGCTATTTGTGCACGTATCGGATGTGACTGGCAGGTGGACAGAATCACCAGGAAACCCTGGCATGGGTGTGGTTGGAATAAGCAGGAACAAACTGGAACGAGTAGAAAATAAACAAGAACTCACTGGCTTGAGTGAAATAATTAGGAACACACTAGAATTAACGTAAAATAACCAGGAACTCACAGGCATTGATGAAATAACCAGGACCACAATGGGATGGATGGAATGCAGAAAAACACTGGGGCACAATTCGCAGGAATGCACTGAAGGACCCAGAGCTAACTAAACGGGACAATTGGTTAAAGCTACTGACACCATCTTGAAAGCCAGAGATGCCTTGTATAGTGTAGAGACAGTAAGGATCGTGAGGTAGGTAGGATAGAAGCACATTTAATAAATAAAATGGGCATGCACAGTACTGCTCAAGCCCAAAAAAAACAAGATGGTGCCCACCATCTTGTTGCATCATCGCTAGACAGTATGAGTGTCTTGTGATGCCCTTTAGCCTCTGTAATACAATCTTACAAAATGTTGTTAAGTTCAGTTTTCATGATCTCCTGTATTACTTTGACATAGTCTAGTTAGATGATGTTCTAATCTTTTACCTAGAGTGGTCAGTGGCTACATCTACAATGGCTATGAGATGAAAAGAAAAACATTACATTGCTAAATTAATACATATAAATAACATACCAATACTAAGAAAAAAAGTTTAGATAAATAATCCATAAAACAGTTAATTTAAAAGAAATCTAGGATTTACTATATATATATATATATATATATATATATATATATATATATATATAAAATATCTACTATATAAAAGCCTAGTGGCGTGTGTCTGTGTGTGAAAAAAAACAAAACAAGCTGCAGCACCACCTGCTGGGTGAAGTTATACACTGACCTACTAAATTCTTAGTGTGTGTGGAAGAAAAACTCAGAAAGGGCTGAAATTTGCTGCAGCGCCACCTGCTGGGTGGAATTATACACTGACCTACTAAATTCTTAGTGTGTGTGGGGAAAAAACTCAGAAAGGGCTGAAATTTGGTATACTAAGATGTTTTTTTCATTTGTTAATTTAATTTGTTAATTGTTAAAAGTGTTTATAAAGATTTAAAAAAAATATATATTTCTTGAAGGAGAAGTGACAGTTGGGAGTGGTTGGTGGTTGCCGGGGGTGACAGTGGGGAGTGGTTGGTGGTTGCCGGGGGTGACAGAGTGAGAGGAGTGTGATACTCAGGACCGCTGAGAGAGATCCCTGTGTCTGGATAGACATCTGGATAGATGTGGCGATGAAGATGAAGGATGAGGTGATGGAGAAAAATGATGAGGTGGTGACATGTGGACAAAACCACGTTAAAAAAGGGCGCTTACGTTGGGAAGTAACGCTCTTTCCCTGAGAAGGCCTGGCCTAGCCCCAAATGCATGACAAGAACCTTTTTAACACCTTAAGTAGCTTTATTTGACTAGAATGCATGAGTATCATGCACGGGTTAACTTGTACATATATATACATATATATGCTTGTTTTTATATATTACATAAAACCGTTTGTCTGTAATAATTCCAACAAATAACACACTTCAACAATACACCATACACTTATAAATATTAAACAGCTGACCAGGCTAATATAAACTATGTATACAAGATATCTCCGAATTTCCCGCAGTGACTCTGGCTTAGCAATGTGAGTGCAGTTTCCAGTGGAAATGGATTGATGCCTCCTCCTCCGTATCGGCTTATTTCTTAATCAGTAAATGTACATGCAACAGTTAATAAAAAGATGGGAATCCTTGAATGATACACCAGCTGAATTAACAAAGTGTATGGGTCTATGACTGACAATGTGTGAAAATCTAGAATTGTTATAAAATAACCACTTAGAGCATTCCACAGAAGTGTGAATGTAACAACGACTTGTCTGGGTATATATATCCAACCAATAGGGAATTCTTAATCGTAATTGTTTTAATTAACTCTTTCTATATCATTAAAATGTGAACCATATAATACAAATTACATAGGAAACATAAAAGAAAGCCCATATATAAATAACAAATAAATACTAAACTATATATGTATAGTCTATATCTGTGCTGTAGATCTGTCTGCAAAAGAATCCATTGCACTACATAAGCCTGAAGCAAATCAATATGTTATATAATATCAATAATTCAGTCTAATTATATTCAAATTCTAGGAATTATATATTCAAAGAAATCCATATCTGTACATGTATATATCTTTTTCACTAACCAAAAAAGGGAACTCATATCTCATTGAAAGTGTGTATTTACATATATGTGTGTGTGTGTGTGTGTGTGTGTGTGTGTGTGTGTGTGTGTGTGTGTGTGTGTGTGTGTGTGTACATATTAAAACTATTAAGGTTAAGAACTACCTATTAGTTGAAACTCCTTTATATACTCAGACATCACACTGTTCACTATATGCACCTCAACTGGAGGTTATGAAAAGCATTAAGTAGGTGTTATATATATTACTTATGGCTTAATCACATTGTAAATCACAGAACCATATATTTTGTTGATCTAGCTGAGTTTATATTCATTAGCTGAAGCATCTGCATCTACTAATTCAGAAATAAGCTTCTGATCCAAAGGAGGAGTCATCCATCTATTCCTGCTGGAAGCTACATTCACATTGGTAACTTAGAGTCTCTAGTGAGCTACAGATAATCACTTTTTAATTTGAGGTGTCAGCTGTGGTAAGCTGGTATCCATAATTTTCCCATCAAGAAGCTTACATTCTATTGTGTTCTGTTAATAATAACTATGAACCGGTCAGCATTCGCTCTATCATCTTTGTTGCATTATCAGATTAAGTCCATAACTAATTAATTCTGTTGATCACATGTGAATTTTAGCCAGCAAGTACATTTTCATTCATTCGGAACTGCCTACACATGAATCATATTACTGTTGTAGTTTATCTATCTAGATAGATAGATTATATAAAAGTCTAGCAAGAGAAAGCACTCAATACATAAATAGCTCAAAATGCATATAAACTAAAATTGCACTGTGTATGGATCCATACGAGTAATTCAGTTTCTATAGTTTCTTTAGTGAGAATGGACCAGCAACCGACCAGCAATACATTTATTACAAAAAAACAACCGATACATACAGAGCGTTTTTAGGGACTCTGGACGAAAGTCCCTGTAACGCTCTGTATGTATGCATTTTTAATAAAATAAATTTATTGCTGGTAGTGTTTCATAGGTCTAAAAGCCGCCCAGAGATATCTCGGCTTTGCCAATGATTATTGCCAATTCATCAAGAATTTGTCTACTGTGTTAACTCCCATAAGTGAACTTGCCAGAAAAGAAGTTAACGCTCACAAGCGGCCTTCAAAAGCTATTGCTGCTGTTTTCTGAAAAAAAGCTTTTACTCCTGTAAGTGTCCTACAACACTCTGATCATTTATACCATTCTTTTTTAATGTGAATGCCGCGTCTTATGGAGTCAGAGTTGTACTCTCAGTGTGGTAAAGCTTGTAAGACTGATTCATGTGAATTATTTTCTAAACCAAGCCTTCCTACAGGAAAGAATTATTCAGTAAGAAATTGGGAACTCCTGGCCATTAAAATGGCATTGAAAGAGTGGAGGCATCTTCTTGAAGAGGCTCTTTGTCCTATCACCATACATAATGGTCATTTGAATTTGAATATGATATTCCTCCAATTTGCACAACGTTTGAATCCAGACAGGGCTACTAGCTATCTTCTTTTCCCCATTTACATATCTTGTGTTTTTCCACCTTGCCTGCAAAAATGTAAAAGCAGATGTTCTTTTTTGGTCATTTGATTGATGTAAGTGAGTTTTCTGTACAGCGCTGCGGAGTTAATGGCGCTATATAAATGTTGATGATGATGACTCTGAATCCCAGTAAGATTTTACTCATATAATTAATTGATCCTTCTCCTATTACTGCCTCCCTGTCTTCATGTATCTCATTACCTCATGTTCCTTCTTTAAACATACATTCAAGTAAATACTACACAGCAGACATAGTGAAAGTATGAGCAAAAGCGATTTCATGGTCCTACAATTCTGAGTTTGCTTGACATGTCGGTGCAAAATGGCCTTGGAGACTATAAATCAAATTTATTGATGGTCAAGTCTTTAAAAGGATGTATATATAATACATATATATCTGTCCTGTGTATACAAAAAATAATATTTCCATTCAGTCTGCTGCAACACATATAATACCCTCCCCATCCCAAATAAATCCTTGGAATATATTTACTAAATTGCTGGTTTAAAAAAGGGGAGTTGTTGCCTATAGCAACCAATCGGATTCTTGCTGTCATTTTGTAGAATGTACCAAATAAATGATAACTAGAATCTGATTGGTTGCCATAGGCAACATCTCCACTTTTTCAAACCTGTAGTTAAGTAAATATACCCCCTCGACTCATATCTCTATGAGCCGTATTAATGATTTACTAGTCTCAAGAGGGTTCTCAGTCATTTGGCTTAAAGTTTTTAAAAAATGTCTAATTGCTCTGAAGTTTATTCCTACTTGCTCTATTCTACCAGATATCTGTATCAAGGAAAAGTTTTGCCTACATTGGTAACCTAATGAAATTATTTTAGAAGGAAGAGTTAACATTGTGGTTATGTTTTCGAGATTATTTTTAAAGAAACTGGGAGTTAAATTGTTATTTCCTTCTGCATATCATCCACAATAAAATTGAGAGACTGAAAGAGTAAATAACATTTTGTAACAATATTTTAGGTACTGTATTTCCATCTTAGGGTGATAAGATTGACTTATTTACTTGGGCTGAATATGCCTACAACAATTAAATGAATGATTCACTGATAAGATCCTTTGTATGCAGTACCAATCCAAGATCCTTAGATCCATTTCCTTCTTTATCCAGAGTACCAGCAGCCAATTCCACTTTAAGCAATCTCCTAAAAATCTGGTTGGATGCGCGTAAAACTATTTGCAACACTGTCTCTCGTCAAAAGAAAGCAACAGATAAACATAGGCGATTTGTTATTTATTTATTTATTTACAACCTGGAAATTATGTTTGGCCTCTACCTGAAATATCAAGTTGACAGCACCCTGGAAGGTGGAGGGGGGTGGGGAGCAAGCTAAACCTATGCCCATCGGCGTGGGGGCAACTAATAGGATCAGAGCCCATGATTGGGATGGGATGTAAAGGCAGAGGAAAAGAGGAGATCAAATGCAAGGTCTTACAATTTGAAGGGAAGGGGCAGACTAGCAGGAAACACAAAGAGGGGAGTCAGGGTGAGGGGACTAGACATCTGAAGGGAGAGATGAACATGAACAGGTAGTATGAGGCGTGCCATGATTAGTGAAGAAAGATCATGAAGAGGCAGGTTGAGGAGGAGACAAAGGTGATTAGGCAAAGGAAGGGTAGACTTTCCTGAACAGGTGCGTTTTGAGGGATTTTTTTAAGATTTGCAGGCTAGTGGATGCCTGATAGAATGAGGGAGATCATTCCAGAGAAGGAGGACAACATGAGAGAAATCTTGAAGGCGGGAGTGAGATGTGGTAACCGTAGTGGGAGGTGAGGCTGCGGTCATTGGCTGCCGTAGAGGGCAAGAGGGAGTATGAATGGAGATGAATTTGGAGACACGAGGAGCAGTAGAGTTGAAGAGGTACTCGCTACAGCATTGATTATCAACTGAAGAGGAGTGAGATGGGAGCATGGGAAGCCAGTAAGGTGGGAAATGATCAGAGAATGGATGAGAGTTTTGGTGGTATCAATAGAGAGGAATGATCGGATGTTAGCTATATTCAGAGATGAAAATGGCAGGATTGGGTGAAGGATTGGATGTAAGGTGTGACGAAAAGGGAGGAGTCGAGGATGACACCCAGGCCTCAAACTTTGGTATTATTGAAGATATTGGTATTGCCAACAGTGCTGGAGAGGCAGGGGAGGTCTGGCAGCCTTTAGCCCAGGGGGCAAGCAGACAGTAGCCTCCCATCCTTAAAGGGTGCTTTTTGGTACAATATATATTTATCTATATAAAAAGAGGCTATTTTAGTGTTGCTTAATCCATATATATATTTTTAGGCCCAGGCCCAGAGCTGTATTAAGACTCTGGGGGGTCTGGGCACTTTAGACAGGGTAACCCTCTATGATGTAGCATGGTTATCATTTTAGACAAAAACACAGGCAATACTGTGTGCACTACTGTTAGGTGCACACAGTTCTGCCGTCACGAGCAGTACACGGTGAAGCAGGACATACCTCCCAACTGTCCTAAGCGAAACAGTCACCCAAATTTGGGACTGTCCCACCAGATTCAGGACAGTTAGCAGACTGTCCTGCTCTCTCCTACCTGTTCTTGTTACTTTCACCACTTGTGGCTGCTGGTTACTTTAGCTAATTTCCTGGTTGTCTGGATCCTGGAATATTGGAGGCACTATTTGGAAAAAAATGGGTACATAAAATTTAGAAAACTCCAACTAGTCCCAGTGTTAAATCAATAGCAACCACATTTTATAATTAGGCCTCCCTCCAACCACAACATTAAAATAATAATATTCACATTTGCTAAATAGATCTCTTTCCCTCCAACCAATCCTGACATTAGATAGCAAACACATTTAATATATAAACTCATTTCCCTCCCTCCAAACAGTCCCAGCAATAATTTAAATAGCATTTACATTTAACAAATATTACCATTTCCTACAACAATCACAGACATTAAATAATACATAATCACATTTAATAAATAGACTTCATTTTCCACAAACAGCCCACAATCAATAAAAAGCTCCCAAACCACCCCAGCATTAAATTAAAGGTCCAATTACCCCATTATAAATTCATAGGCCCCACAATCAAATTAAATTGCCGCACCATCACCCCACAAATAAAATAGCACCCAATAATTAGCCCCCACCTGCCAGGGGCGGATCTAGACTTTATGTTTAAAGGGGGCGATTTTGCATAATCACGCCCCTCCTTTGCTCTGATTGGCTGGCCCGCGTTAAACCCCGCCTTCTGCCCGTGATTGGCCCGCCCCCTCCCGTTGGGATCGCCGGCTGGGAACACTGATTGGCTGGCCCACATTTAGCCCCACCCCCCGCTCGCGCTTAGCCCCGCCCCTCCCGTTTTGATCGGCGGCTGGGACCTAGCTTTTTGCTGCTGGGGGGGGGGCGAATGCCCCGATCGCCCCCCCTGGATCCGCCACTGCCACCTGCACTCCACAATTAAATTAATAGCCTACCTCCCACATTATATTAAGACTCCCCCTCCCTCACATACTACATTCATTTACTGGCCCCCACACACACTACATTCATTTACTGCCCCCACACACAAACTACATTCATTTACTGGCCCCCACACACACACTACATTCATTTGCTGGCCCCCCCACACACACACAATGCATTCATTTGCTGGCCCCCTCACACACACTGCATTCACATGCTGACATACACACACACTACATTCATATGCTGATCACAAACACACACTACATTCATATGCTACCACACACACACACTACATTCATATGCTGACCACAAACACACTACATTCATATGCTGTCACACACACACACACACACTACATTCATATGCTGCCACACACACACACTACATTCATATGCTGCCACACACACACACACACACACACACACTACATTCATATGCTGACCACAAACACACTACATTCATATGCTGCCACACACACACACACACACTACCGTACCTCCCTCATTTACCTGGTTCCATCCGCGCGCCGGGCAGTTTCCTCCTCTCTTCTTTACACATGGGATGGTGCACGTCCCATCTTACCACAATAGAACGGCAGACAAAACATATTACATTTTTTATTCAATAAACAAAGGTACACAGCATTTGTATATAATAATCAATTGGCATAAAAATAATTAATATATATCAGCTATAAAAACAGAGGGGATAAATTACAGAATAAGTTTATGTACGATAATCTGTATGCCTGGGGCAGGTGTAAGAAATGGACAGTCCTTCAATTAGATTGAGACCCCAAGAGCTGACTCCTTGCCCCCTCACACACAGGCTTTTTAAGCAAACTGAAATGGGATGGCTTTCAGAGGGGCAGTGTATCTGTAAATGGGGGAAGGAAATGTTCCCTGAGTGTAACCTATGGTTTGCTCAAAAATTCCAAATTTTTCTTAACTTTTCTCAGACATATCCCAGGGACATAACCCCGCCTTCAACACCATGCATATCCTCCAGCACATTTACATGCCAAATATAATGGAAGTACAGTAATATCAAATATCATTCCAAAAGACATGTGACTACTGCAGTTTCCCTGTGCAAATCCTAAATTAGCTTCCTGACAGAATGTCTGCTGAACCTAATTGCCTCCCACTGGACTAATTGACCAAATGTTTATATCTGAGAGGAAGACCTGTACATTTCTATTTATCAATGTAATTTTTTTTTTTGGGGGGGGGAGGGAGCTGACATTTAATATTTTGTTTGGAACCCTTACCTGACATTAAGTTTAATGGAAATGTTGGGACATCCAGGAGGAGATGGCAGAGAGGAAAAACACCTAGGGGTATGTTTACTAAACGGCGGGTTTGAAAAAGTGGAGATTTTGCCTATAGCAACCAATCAGATTCTAGCTGTCATTTATTTAGTGCATTCTACAAAATGAAACCTAGAATCTGATTGGTTGCTAGAGGCAGCATCTCCACTGTTTCAATCCCGCCCGCCGTTTAGTAAATCTAGCCCCTAATGTCTTCTTTGTCTCTCTATTCGAAACCTCTTGCAAAAAATTGTTTTACGGTCTACAGCAGCTTACCCAAATCTTTGGCTGTGGAGGGACAGCAGGTATTTGAGAGGACTTACATACTAGACACGCAAATTTCCTGTGCAAAACTCTTCTATTTAGTGGACTCGACAAGCTGTGTCTATGCTCCTCTTTTGGTCAAGAAGTTCCATTTAAAACATGTTCTCAAACCTACTATAGAGCAACCAAGGCCACCCTAAAGAGTAGTAGTATGTATGTAACTGGCTTTGGTCATGCCATCTTAGGTGCTCTGTACCTATTTGCTTTGCCACTCACATGTTGCAAGCACCACTATAGAGGTGTGTATGCCAGAATAGCCTATAGGTTTATGGATGCTACTGATTTGGAGCATTTAGTGACATCAGTGATTGCATTCAGGAGGATTTGCGTTTTGTAATTTATTCCTCAAGTTAAAACTGCTCCGCACCTTGAATAGTGCATACGTTTTGTCCATTCTGTTGTTAGAGATCCTTGTTATATTTTCTGATTCCCTGTATCTAGACCTGGTTGTTCTGACCCTGTTTGTTTGCTTTTAATGCTGAGCTTAACCTAGTAACTCATTTATGAATCTTTGCATCCCACCCTGCCATGCACCAGAGCTGACAGCTTCAGTCTGCACTTGCCCACCATCCTGTTAGTCAGCAGCTGCCTAGCAAAACTACCCTGGTGTTCCCAACTTGCAAGTCTCCTGTGATGAAGTGCATTGCTCTCTTGCGTATAGATGTACATATGTGTATATATACAGAATATATATATATATATATATATATATATATATATATATATATATATATATACTGTACATATGTATTGTCTATGACTCATACTTTTTTAAAACAGGGAACAGGTAGAACTATGTGACATGATACCTGCTTTGCACATGTTGCATTCAGTGCTTGCTTTGAGACGCCGAATGCAAAAAAAAATTATGCAATTTATACTCCATACTCCTGACCGGAACTCTGGGTGCATTAGGTGAGTCTGAATTCTGGGAGAACAGATTTTTCCTAAGGCAAAACTGGGTCTTTCTTTGTTTACCTGGAGGGGTGCACATGCATTAGTGCCCATACATGGCATTCACGTGCTGGCAGTTATGGTTAACCAGGTATTTTATAAGAAGGAGAATTTCATCAATCATATTTACAAGTTGTGTTCATAACGTTATGGCATCAAATAGTATATTTTAATAGTATACTTTAAAAAATAGTATATTTTTTAAAGACATGCTTGTGTGTTTCCCAAACTATCTACCAAAATGTAGCTGTTAAACAGATTACACACCTCTTATTTTGTTCTAATATGATCTTATTAGTATGTTTATAGAGACTGAAAATTCTTCCCATTTTACTTACAAGCAGGAGTCTTGTAGACTTGATTTAACTATACTATATTTCCATGTAAAAATAAATAGGAAAAATTAGCTCTTAACGATTGCTTTGCTTAACTAGAGATAAAATGAATTCACGCTCTATAGACTTTTTTATATTAGCTGTATGGAGGTGCATGTGTTCACATCATAATTCAAACAACATTGCTGCCCTCTTATCCTGGGCTTTGGGTAATGTAGTATTTTAACAGTGCATTATTACAGTGTTTTATTATACCTATTTGTCCAGAACAAAAGTGAATCCTTTATACATTTTGTACCTTTTATTGGACCAATGTAAAACATTATTCAAAGGTATTTTTACACACGACCATAAATTCTGAATCTTTAGATGTGGTATCAGAAAATAAGACTTTTACAGCAATTATATTTTGCTTCAGATAACCCTGACAAAAATGCTGTTGTGAAATAAACATGTAGGATGATAATTAAAATTGTCACTCAGGCAGCTCTAACAATAATGAAAAAAAGGTGAAAAAGTCGAGCTTAAATTATATGCAGTGACAAAATAGTGACAGATTTATTATGCGTGTAACTTGTAAATATATAATTATCTATGTCTGTTTGGTATAATGTAATGCAGGTTATACTGTAAAGTTCTTTTCTTCTAGGGAGAAACTGGTCCCATGGGACTACCAGGCCTGGAAGGTCTCCCAGGGGAAAAGGTATGAGAATCATTTCCTTGTTCTACAGCTTTATCATGTACTGTGTTTATTGTTTTTTTTCCCTGTAAAAATGACTTTTTTTTTCACTTAGAAAAGTGTTTTTAGTCCCTGTACCAAGTGGTGTATTCTGTGATGAAGCCATATTGTAGTTCCTATCATCGGAACATAAACCTTTGTGCTCAGAATAAGAGTTAAAAAGCAGTACCTAATTTCTGTATGTCCATAATTTTATTACAGCTTTGATCAGCCTGTGCATACATATAAGCCACAAGCCTTGATGACGTATAAACAAATGGATAGATTATATATGCAATTATACATGAAAGCAATTAATTCATGTTTGAACACCTAGATAAAGAAAGGATGTTATTTGATTTTGGTTGTGAACAAGTAACATGTGAGGCTTTAGAACCTAGACATCTGGGGCCTGATTCATTAAGGATCTTAAATTAAGAAGTCTCTTATTTAAGTCTCCTGGACAAAACCATGTTACAATGCAAGGGGTGCAAATTAGTTTTCTGTTTTGCACATAAGTTAAATACTGACTTGATAGCCTATTTGTACACTGAAATTTAAAGTTGATATTTGTGTGCTACAAAAAAAAAAAAAACAGTATGTAACTTATGTGCAAAACAGAAAACTAATTTTCACCCTTTGCATTGTAACATGGTTTTGTCCAGGAGACTTAATTAAGAAACTTCTTAATTTAACATGCATACTGTTAATATATGTGGGCAGATTCAGTAAGTATGAAGCCTTAACACCTTCTACAATTAAAGTGCTGGGGGGGAGGGTGTATATGTATATATAGAGAGACAAGGTGTGTGTGTGTGTGTGTGTGTGTGTGTGTGTGTATATATATATATATATATATATATATATATATATATATACACACACACATAAATATAGATGGATAATGTATATATACACACTACACTAACAAAGACCTAGCAATAACATCAGATTTAAAATGTTTCCTGAAGTATTTCCCAAAGGCACATAATATGACCAGAGGGCTCCTAAAAGGTAGAAACTCTAAGTGTGGTAACTAAACACATTATCATTTAACTTACCATGCAAAATCTTTTTGCTATAACATATTTGTAATGGGGCACACATACTGCAAAGGACTTTTGCATGCTGAATTGATTCAGCACTGCATACCTTCCACTGAGGTTCACTTAACCTCATGCAATAATGTTTACATATGTGTAGAACAAAGACATAACAGAGGATTCAGACTGGAGAGATTACAAGTGTCAGATGGATTAGCTAATGAATTATATTCTTGACTAAACATTGACAAAATGTATAAGACAAACTGCTGTTCTTTGAGCCATAAATATATCATTTGTCTCTCTTGTTTCATAAATAAAGCATGCTCTGGATTGCTAAACAGGATTGTGTGTATTATTTGTGTCCTAGGGAGATCGAGGACAAATTGGTCCACCGGGAATTGCCGGGATACCAGTGAGTAGATTTGGCAGCTTTTAAACTTCAATAGTGAGCAATGCTGAAAATGCATATAGATGACAATTATTCTATATATTCAACCATCTGTACTAAGCAAAATGTTTGCTGTTAAAATGCTTAGATTTTATTTTGTATAAAATCTGATCCTAAATAAATGTATTTGAATTGTGTTGTTATGACTAGGCAAATGACATTCCAAGCATGCAAAGGTATAATATAAAATTACATTTCCAGTTCTGTTTGTTAAACAAATGCCACAGCTACAAAAATGACGTTATGAACTTATTGTAATATTAGTAATGCAAGCCCACTTTCCTTAAATTCACTTCAGTATTTGAAGATAAAATATCCCACTATAATCTCATTCAGTATTTTTATTTCTTTTAGCTGTATTTTTAATTTTATACAGTTTTCAATGTTTTCATATATGTTACTATTTATTATTAAATATTTCAAATTGTATAATTTTCCCTTAAGTACCTGATACAAGGCATCAATTTATTTTTTTCATTCTGTCTACCAATGAGACACTTTGTATTAATTACTGAATTCATTTTGTTAGCTATATAGAAACGTATTTGCTGATATAAGGATTTAAAAATCTATTTGTCATGATGTAGTGTAAGTATTTGTACAGTAATTTGTCTGTAGTTCATGTATTTGTGCAACATTTTATAATAAGGTTTATATTTTCTAAATACCCAACACATCCCTCAACTTATTGCAATATTCTTTGCCACTTCTCTTATTTGTGTAAGTCCTACACTGGACATTTCTCTTAACTTTTTATTGCTTTGCATACAGTAGAAAACAGTTTCTAGCAGTTAAATATTTTGCACAGATGTTTCTTTATCTCTCCTTCACTACCTCTTATTTAGCCAACCTTAAACATTTACAGACTATTCCATATATTCCTTGTTATGTTAGATGTTAAGCTTTTCTGGGATGTTTCTCATCTTATGTCATTTGTTCTTAGAGATGTGCATGTGCAGAGAACACACATGTACATTACACTGGGTCAGTGTGCACGCACATAATAACTACACACAGGATTAGGGTATTATACTCAGGATTAGATTGCTGAGTCCACAGTGTCAATGGGAACAGAGCCACAGTTTATGCTAAGCTTCCTGTAAGACGTCTTTCCAGATCTCCCTGGGCACACAAACCCGCACAAAACACTATGGACTATCTATGCTCTTTATATAGAACTAAAAAGAATTTTCCACCCCTGCCATAATTTCAAATGGACATTTGAATGACTGGACCAATCCTAAGGGTGATGGGAGCAGGGGGTAGACTGCACTGAACCACTCAGTCAGGGCTAGAATTGACTGGGCCAATGGGGCAGGTACATTTTGAGCACCTTATTTCTCCTCTAGCCAGGCATTATGACAAAGCCTCCCTCTTATAAGCAGGGATGATCCAAATGCAGTGATGTTGTATATTTATAGTTGCCATCATGGCGCAGCTCTGAACATAATGAACTGTTGGTTAGCTGTTGATGGGGTGTCAGAAAAAAGTTTGAAGCATTTCCTGTTTCTCTCATAATCTTATACGTTTTCATATTGTTATGGACCGAGTAGCGTGAGATCCTCAACTGCTAGAACTGCTTCATGAGATGTTCATCTTTGGTAGCCCCCTTTCCAAGGAACTAGTTATGTTCCACAGTACTCAGTTGACCCTGGACTTAAGCTTGGGTAGTAGCGTTTGTTGATCTAGCACTTGCCCGATGGAGTAGACAAAACATGGTAGGAGGTATTGAGAAACCAGGATGTTATTGGCAGAACTCTGAACCAGACAGGCAAGGGTAAATGCAGAGTAACAGACAGGCCTATGTCAGAAGCAGGAGAAATCAACAGTTCCTTTTAAACAAGCCAGAGGTGAGGGTAGGTAGAGATATTAAAGTTGTTCTGTAAAACAAGCTGAGGTCAAAACACAGGAGAAGACAGCAGTTCCTTTAAACAGTCTGGGTCAAAAATTAATAGCAGGACAGGTCAGGATACTAGGCACACAAGATCAAGCAAGAACTATCACCAGCATTGGAATGGTGATAGGAAGTAGTTTATAAAGTCAGCAAAGCCAATCACAAGACTGCTGGATGATTAGCTGCATCAGTTCAGCAGTAATTGTACAACTGATGCTGTCTCCATAGCAGACAATTGACATGCCACATCCTATTGAACTCTATAACATGCTGGATAAATTTTCCACACATGTTTATCCTAACATATATCTAGAAGGTGAGATGTGGCCATCAAATGCATACCAATCAGATGTTGGTCAGTATAAGCTGTTTTTTTGGGCCCAATGACACTGCTGTTTGTGGCCGATTATATGGATAACATCCATGTCATGCTCATTAAACATTGGGCAACCTCACATGCTATGTGGATGGGGGCATTGTAATCCTTGAAGGCAACGCTCCGGCCAGGAAAAAGTGCTGCAAAATGGGGCAAAGAAGATGACTCTGTACAATTAAGTAAACATCAGAACCCATCACTGTTGCAAACAAGCACTCTGATCATATCCGCTTTCCTCCACTGCTTGGTAGTCCATTGCCTGTGATCTCTTCATCTCTGTCTGATGGGAAACTACCATTGTTGCAGTAGGTGTAGTGGCTAGAGAGCCAGAGAGTGAGGCCTGTATCTGCTGCACACTCATCAACTGTAGTTCTATCACTATCTGCACCCACAGTGATCTAACAGTCTGTACAATGAAGCCCAAATACATTATCACTGCTCGCGTGCAATCCCCAGTGGATGCTCAGAAGAGTAGAAAGGGGGCTGTATGGGGATGATCCCACGCCCTCCCCACAAAAAAAATTTTTCTATGGGGCCCAACAATATAGTGTTCTACCCTGATCACTGTACACATAAACATGCAGTGCCAGGTGTGCCGGTTTATGTACTGTAACCCTGTGGAGCTCTCGTCAGATCATTTTTTATGAAACTGGATGCTTTGTCCACAGGTTCAAAATTGATGTTAATTAATCTTCAGTTGATACTTGTTTTACCTAGCACTTTGAAGTAATACATGGATATCACAAACCTAAATTATACTCTTTGTACTCTAATGTTGCCTTTTCCTGTTGATCAGTTTAATGCTAACATCACGTAGACATTATTAGCAAACTGAGCTGTATTGGTCATTAGAGCTCTTGTCAAAAATGCCCTTCTTTCAAAGCCAATGAAGTCTTGTCTTGCAGTCATACTAACCATTGTTATAGGCATCCAGGGCAGTATATATACATGACCTTGACCTTGCTGGGATGTTATTTGCTTAATTAGTGCATGAGCCTTTCCTTTCAGTATGCTTGATGTCCCTTGTTTGCCCAGGTACATCCATATTTTTGTCTATAACCTGTATGTGTGGTAAGGTAAAAATGTCCGAGACTGTTCTGTGGTTGGTTTGGTTTTATCTGGTTTTATCTGAAATCAGAATTCCAATGTCCTCACCAGTTCTCGTATATCAGCAGATTGACTTATCATGTTCCGCTGATAATCTTGATGAAGGGACTTCACCAGTAACAGCACATTCTTTCTTACTCTCACATTCTTACACTCATACTCTCTCACAATATCTCTCACTCTCTCATACTCTCTCTCACACACACACTCTCTCTCTCTCTCTCTCTCTCCCTCATCTTCTGTTAACATCATGTGTGAGTAAAGACTTTGTCCTTGTACTATAACTTATTTTGCAGATTATACTATTAGGGGACACCGTTATACACAGTGCCCTGACTAAAGTTAAGTCAGAGACTCAGATTAGTAGACGTTTATTTGTTTTTGTTTTATGTTTGATGTGAAAATACACCTTTGTCTTCCTACAAGACTTTGCCATTAATACATTTATGCTGAAGAAAATACTTCAAAGAAAACTTTGCTATTTATTTCTTTCCCTAAAGAGCAGTGGGAAAGATCCCATGTACTAATAATGCCCAATATATGCGCATTTTGTGTGTGTATGTCTTTTTTAATTACTTGGAATTGGCAATTTTCATTTTTGGAACTCTCTGTATGCACTTTGGCTCTTTCCTTCCTGAAGTATCTCTTATTGGGCTTTGTCTGCTATTTACCCAGTTTACCAAGTGACAACAGAATGGAATCAAGCTTGTTTTGAAGATTCTCTGGAAGAGTTTCTAAGGCTCTTTGCCTTTGACAACCTTTGAAGAGTCAATTGTGGGTCATCTAACAATCTATTATGATTATTCAGTATTTTGACAACTGCTACTTGAAAGCATATGTGCTATGTATTTATTCATTATGTAGTCTTTTTGTACTTCTCACAGGGAAAAAAAATGCAGTTTAAAAAGCCAAAAGTTAAAAAAAAATAAAAAAAATAGATTCTGGCCTTTGAGGAATTCAGAGTGTCTCTTCCAATCCAGTTTATGTAGATGTAATTGAATTTGATTTTGTCATTTTTCTTTACCTTAACAAAAGTGAATTTAATCACAATAGTCTTCACATCACATCTTGTAGCAGGAATTACGGCACTTTGTTCCTGCTTGTATTGTTCTAGGTGATGGATTAGAGTATTGTAGTTGATGATTTATCAGCAGCATGGCAGTAGTCTCCTGAGACTGTGCTGCCATATATGACCCAGCATTAGCAATACTGATATTAAGTTATATATTTCATAGTGTTTGTGCAAATAGAAGAGGTATTTTAGGTCGGTACATCCTGGACCTAAAACATCAATTTATTGAATGTTTAATGCTGTACATGTTTATGGAAAGGAAAACGCTATTCATTAGTTGTGCAGATGAAAGACCAAGCTGAACAGCAGGGATGTGAAGACTCTAAAAACACTGTAAAGCAACACTTTTCCAAATTTTGGACCCAGGAGTTGACACTGAGCACAAATTATCAAAGCAACACTGTACAGGATTTCTTGTGGAGCAGAAGGGGAACATTTATTATCTATGCTACCTTTACTTCAAGTATTACATCTTTACATTTTATTTTTTTTTGTTCATGGTATTGGTTTTAAGTGCACATATTAGTGTGCTTATGCTATGAAATGCATATGGACAGCACAAACATGTTCTATTGAAAGTAGTGGTTGGCGTCAAATGACTGTATCCTTTGTTTTGATTTGAAGATACCCACTGATACACCTCCAAGTATATACATTCTCTGCCAACAAAAGTTCCTTTACTATGACCAACCCCTCTTCTTCGTGACCTGCCCTGATTCACCCTTATTTGGCCAACTCCTTTCATCACGAGGAGAAAAATTTTGCTCCTCTCAATTGGCACTATCTGGACACTGTGCAGAAAATAGCAGCAGTGTTTGCTCTGTTTTTCTGTTTTCTTCTCAAGTACATAAGTAACCCACATTGTGTATAAAATAAACACTTTATGACAATAATAATGTTTCCAATAACATTGGTAACAGTTAAGATTATATAGCTGGGGGTACATGACCTACTATATGCCAACAATTAATTAGAAAAAGATAAAAGATAGATGTTGTATTACCTAGTAGAAAAGAATGATGGCATAAATCTCTTCAGGAAATAAAATATATTACTCCCACAAATATGCATTCCTGGGACCGAGGTTATTGGCAAAATGGTCTTAGATCCCTCTTAAAAAAGATCACAGAAAAATTGTGTATTTCTACCCAGAGCCTTAAGATGTGTCCACCACCTCATTGGCAGCATACGTACCGGATTTACAAGTCATCAGCAGCAGTATCATGTATTTACACCTGCCATGTAGCCTCCTAACTGCTGTATATGCGTGTTTCTGCTGGTCAGCATAAGCCCCATCCCTATCTCTATCCTGCCTGTCCAGGCAGGATAGAGATATGCGTTTGCCCATTTTTTTTTTACATGTGCAGCGCAATTTCATGCAAGATACGCAGGTGTACATCCCACTCTGCATCAACCCCACTGTTTTAATAAACAAGGGGTTACAACTTGATGTCATATTAAACTCAATTTAATAATATTGGGCCATTCATTAAGGAAAGATAAGCAAAAAATGTATTCAATTTTCTTACTCAAGTTTTCTGGACAAAACCATGTTGCAATGCAAGGGGTGCAAATGGGTTTATTATTTTGCACATAAGGAAAATACTGGCTGTTTTTTCATGTAGCACACAAATGCTTGATAGCTTATTTTTACACTGAAATTTAAAGTTGATCTAGGACATGCCCTACCCCAGCTATAAATCCACCCTCACCTTTTAAATTTACCTTCCCCTCCAATGAAACATGGTTTTGCCTTACTTGCTTACCTTTGCTTAACTTTCCTCAATGGTTTGGGCCTATTGTGTCCTTGTGTTCTTAAAGAACTCAAGTTCCAGATGAGCTTGGTTGTTTATAGCACTACATCTAAGGCAAATAACAATTGTAATATAGCAAGTCTAAGTAAATTAGGTTGTGATTGCAATGACACAAGACAAGGGAGTAACGGAAAACTTCCTAAGGAGTGTCAGCTCTTGAACCAAATCTTAGTTATGAAAGATCTGGGTGGTTGGGTGGTTCATAGTGAGTATGAGAAATACATTTAGGCGTTTTTCGTAATTATTAGACAGACCAGGTGGTTTTGTTTTAATTAACCCCCACACCTTACACATGACCAGCTGAGACTTGTTGTGACAAATTGGAGGCAGCTTATGGGATGTTTTAATTTAAGAACTTGGATAAAGTCTGTGTGATTCTTGCAAGAGGAAATACAGGCCACACACATGCCCAGCTGAGGCTTATCATGACATCCGTCATCCACTGTGAGTGAAACTACATCTATACCAACAGTTATCTCAATAAAAAACACTTTTGTATTATTCGGGGGAAGATTAATTTCTTCTTGATCAATTCTAAACCGTCTTTCTCAATCTATCTGTTTATTCACCTTAAAGCTGCACTACCGGAAAATTATTTTAAGGTATCCTGTCCCTCTATCTGGCATCCCATGGACTGTTCGATGCAGCCTATTTCCTTGGGTCTGTCAGTTCTGTAACAGAACTGACAAATTAATTGTGTGAAACCACCTTTATATATTGGTGGAGTGGGAAATGAAAATGAGGATCATTCCCAAGCTGAAATCTTTTGATAGCAACTTGTGATTAGTCTTCACATTCACACCCCTCAGATCCAGTTTTCGGTTGGGGCTGTGAGAGAAAAGCACTGTACAGCCATCTTAACCAGGGAGGCGGTTAGGAAAGTAGGGGCACCTCTGAAAATATTTTCCTAAGTCGTAGTCCAGCTTTAAATCCTTGTAAAACCTTGATTTTAAGGTAGGTGTGATTTACTGACCTTTTATTATTGTACTATTACATGCTACTTAATATAGTTCTGGTCAATTTCATTAAAAAAGCCCATAGGAACAACTGCTGTTTGTGTTATGTAGGATATTACAATTTGATTAAAACATCTTTCTTCATTTTAATAGGGGAGGAACGGAGCTCCAGGTCCTTCAGGAATTCCAGGTGAACCGGTAAGTATGCATATTAAAACTGCTTTGCTACAGAATATTCTAGAGAATTGAGAAGACAGGCATTTCAAAGCGCTAAGAACTGTCATTGCTGATCTCAATTTGGTAGCTGTGCTTCCCTGCGGTACACAGTATAGGTGATTTGAGACCTACGAATCCCAGGGAAATGCAGACACATTTCTTCCAGTATTACTGAGTAGGCTCAGGGGACACACACCATATGTTTATGCTTGTGCCGCATGTTAATAGAACTTCGCTACACAATTAACACTGTGCACAAATAAGTAGTTATTTATTATGGCAATTCTGGAAAAACAAAGTTTATGTTAAGTGCTGTGTCTTAATTAACCCCTTTCCTGTCAGATAGATCAAAAACTCAATTTACACCATGCAAAAAGCATTTTGCCAGCTCCAACTGGAACATTTTAAAATTGTACTGCATAACAAAATGTGGTTAAATTGAAATAAAACATATTTATATACTTGTTCATCTCTTGCGAGCGGCTTAGTGAAAACACGTCAAAGGGTTGTAAAGGTTTTTGCCTGTGGTACACTATAGTTGTGATAATTACACTATTAATTTACATTACTTATTTCTGTTGCTAAATGATAGCTCTATTATCGTACTTTACTGCAGTATTTATAAACTGTTTGAAGAATGTTTTTTTGCTGCTGCATGTGATAATATAGATATTTGTGTAACTAATCTAAACAAAAGCAGCAAGTAGCTACAATTTTCTTAATCAGATCTTTCCACTATGTATTATGGTAACAAAACAATGACAAAAGCTTGTGTTGTTCCAGTCTTTATTTTGACTTTGATAGCAAAGAATTGTTAAATATTCTTGTCAACAAATGGACTCCATCCAAAATGCTGTTGGATAATGGCATACAATGTCAGTGACAATTTAGCTTGAGCTGTAAAATAGAGAAACAAGTATACAATATAGAAAGGAACTAAAATGCAAACTATGACATGACTAATATTTATAGGGTCCAGGAACAAGAGTATGCATTGTAGTTGCCAAAGGGCAATTATATATAAACGTATAAAGGGTCAAGGAACAATGGTATACATTTAATTGCCAAAGGGTAATATTTTGGAGATGCTGTGCTTGCACACAGGTAGCCCAGATAAAGAACCTTTGTATGCCCATTTGCAGTGGGCTGGTAAGGTCAGGTAGTGAGTAGATGAAAGAAGAGGGCTCAATTAATCTTCAGATTTATGCAAGCGCATGGCATGCCCATTTAAATGCAGGATACTAAGGGGTATATTTACTAAACTGTGGGTTTTAAAAAATGGAGATGTTGTTTCTAGCAACCAATCAGATTCTAGTTCTCATTTATTTAGTACATTCTTCAAAATGACAGCTAGAATCTGATTGGTGGCTATAGGCAATATCTCTACTTTTTCAAACCTGCAGTTTAGTAAATATACCACTAAATCTACACCTGCACTAACTAAATAACCAAATGAATACTTTGTAGAGATCTTTTGCTTGACAACACTTAGAAACACAGGATGTTAATTACAAATACAGAACAAGTGTCACATCTAGACCATTTCACTCATCAAGCCAACATGTTTGGAAGAGGAAAAAGGTGAGCAGCAGTAAAATACAATGTGTACAATATAACAAACCATTCTTAAAAATGACTTACTAAAGCAACTTCTCATGTGTGTCAGCCTGACCAAGGTTTGATTTATAGCTGATGTTCCAGATGGTGTGATGGAATCTGATGTGCTGTCACAATGTTCTATAACACCATACTTGTCTGTGGAAAGTTTAACTGAAGAATACTGTAGATAAGAGGGCTTGCAAAGATATCAAAGTAGAAGTTGGCTGAACATATATAAATGTACATCATATTCGGTATATAACAATATAAAGATTATCATTTAACTGCATAAAAATTCTTCTAAGAAAGTTGAGGTTTACATATAAAATTATTTTTTTTCATAACAATAATCAAGGTCGAATTTACACCACTTGACATTGAGGATACCCAACCTTTGCAACCTTAGGCTGGTCACAAAGAGACCGACTATGCCATTTGGCCTTGGAGGCAATTGAAAAGATTAATTTTCAATTTTGCTGTTTTATCTAGCTTCATTGTGGCTTAGTTCAGTAGGGGGATGACTGCGAACAATCAAAAAAAAAGTGAATAATGTCTGATGGCAATTACTACCAGCACTCATAATAATCCAATCAATTTTAATCAGGCATAAGGTTCCTTTGATTTTACACATGATGTCAATATTGCTTAATGCATACACTAGCCAACTATAGAACATTCTTTAGCTTTACCTGTATTACCTTTATTACAGAATATAGTAAGCTGGTTCAAAATCTGTATACATTTTCTAATCAATATTAATAAGAAATATTAGCTTCAAACCTTTCTGAATTCTGAAAGAATAAATTGTGTTGAGTATTTTCAATATAAAGCCTGACTTTATATAACATATTGTTACTTTTTTGGCTAATGTGAGATACATTGTCCTTTTTAATGTCAGTGTTGATGATTAATTTATTTAAGCTACAGGGATGTAATAAATTGAAAATCTGACTACAATTACTAATGAGTCATGACCTGATTTCAGAATACTGCAGTATAATATCGGCGCAATAAGGAATTTTTTTGACATACAGTTTTGAGGTGCTGAAGACATAAGAATGTAGCCTTGTAAAAATGAAAAAAATATTGCCATATTCATATAGTTAAATTGAGCTTTTCATGTTACAAGTTAGTTTTAATTTCTTTACTTTTATACTTTTCATAAGAATCATAAGTGGATTTCTGTTTGGATAACATTGGCTTTCCTACAACATGCTATAAAAGTGTTAGATCTTAGAGGGTATTCTGCCATCACTGTTGTAGAACTACAATGCAAACATGAGCTGAATGGTATAATCAGTCACTTCAGTATTTGGATTAAATACTGCTGCATAGATGCGCTTATGGGTTATATAAAAGAAAAAGGGTCTGATTCATTAGGGCATGCAAAATGACCAAATTGTGTGGTTTGTTTGTTTTTTAAAAAAAAACAAAAACTCGCTTTATCATCAACCAATACTGGAGGTGGCTGAACCTTGGAACTGGGTTTAAAGTTTTTAGTCTTGAACACAGGTTTAAACAGTGAGCAATATAAGGCTCTAGGGATTCTTAGAGAGGGAGGAAGATTCAATTGGAAGCTTACAGGATTTACCTTCCTGGTAATCTTAAATGGACCAATGAATTTGGGTCCAAATTTATTAGAAGACTGCTTTAGTCGATTATGTTTAGTGGACAGCGATACTCTGTCCTCCTCTTTGAAGATACATTTCCTGCTATGTGTATTAAAGAATAATTTAGATTGCGTTGCAATGCGAGAAAGAGACACCTGAACTTTGGATGAATAATGAAGTCAACTCTTTGACTGAGGGTAGCCCAGGGAGAGGCACAAAATGGGCAATTTTACTAAAGTGGTCAACTAAACTAAACTACCACCCATATGGTGGTGAACCTCTTATTGGGAATAAGTTCAACAGTGAAATCCATTGAAATAGATGTCAATGGCTTATTGGGAATAGGGAGTGACAAGAGAGGTCCCATAGGGGGTCCTCTAAGGCTCTTTTTTTTAGCACAAATATGACAGGCTTTAATAAATTTGTTTGTGTCCTTCCTCATAGAGGGTCGCCCAACCGAACGAGACAGTCCTGCTGCTCTATTTTCATGCGATTCCCTAAGAACCGCTTGGCTCAAATGATTGAGGTCAAACAAGATATTTGTCTGAGTTTTCGATGGAACCTGGGATGCTTTCAACTGCATTGCCCCTTCAAGCCAGTGCCACAATTCTTCGAAGACCCACTTGATGGGCAACAATTCTCTGTTGCCTACATAGTAATTCATCTCCGCTGAGGAGAATTTTCATGAGAAGAAGGCACATGGGTGTAATTTGTTACCAAAGGGGTTAACCTGTGACAGGATAGCCTTGGCTCTGAGGTCAGAGGCGTCCACCACAATGATAAAGAGTTGCTCCAGATTAGGGTGCTTCATAAAAAACCTTTGTAATGTAAGAAAAGCTTCTGAAGCTTCTGAGGACCAAACAGACCTTTATGAATCCTAGCAGTAAGAGGAGTAACAATAATGGAGAAAGATTTTATAAATCTCTAATAATAGATTGCAAAGTCGAGGAATCTCTGCAAAGCTTTCAGGTTGGAAGGTTGGATCGACTCCTTTATTGCCTAAACTTTGCTAGGGTCCATAGTGAATCCTTGGTTGGAAATGCCCAGGAAGGTCACTTGTAAAACCTCAAATTCACACTTCTCAAAAATAATTTGAACTCTCTAAGTTTCTGGAGGACTGACTTACCGTGATCACGATGCAGCAAAGAAAGCAAGAATATATCAGGATGTTGTCCAGATAGACAATTATGTATCTTCCAAGAAAATCTCTCAGGGCATCATTAATGAGTTCCTGAAATACAGCAGGGGCATTACTGAGCCTGAAGGGCATATTAAAATACTCATAGTGCTCTGCATGGGTACTGAAAGCTGTTTTCCACTCGTACCCCTGGAGAATTCGTATGAGGTTACATGTTCCTCTAAGACCTGTTTTGGTAAAGATTGATGCTCCCTTTAGTTGATTGAACAGCTTGGGAATGAGAAGAAGATGATACCTGTTCTTAATGGATAGCTGGTTCAATCCTCGATAGTCAACACAGTCTCAAGCCACCATCTTTTTTTGCCACAAAGAATAAACCTGCACCTAACAGAGACTTTGAGGGCCTGATAAAGACTTTGGCTAAGTTTTCGGGAGTATAGTCCTCAACAACCTTGAGGTTTGGGCAGTTTAGCCCCTGCATAAGGTCAATGGCGCAGTCATACGACCTATGTGGTAGAAGTGAGTCTGCCGGTACTTTACAGATTACATCTGCAAAATCAAGATATACAGCAGGAACAGAACCAGGTAAGGATGAGGCAAGTCTCACAGGGAGTGAGAGAGAGGATTGCGAATAGGATTCACCTCAGCGAGTGATCTGCCATTGTGGCTAATTAATCTGGTGGTTAAGGTGAAAGAGCCACACAGCCCCAAAATTACGGGATAATTAGGAGACCTAACAATGTAGAAGGAGATAAGCTCAGAATGCTGACATCCCACCCGTAAGGAAAGAGGGGTAGTTTTCAGTCTTATGGGTTCTCCAGATAACAAAGTTCCATCCAAACCCGAAATGCAGACTGGATTTTCCAGAGATATGGTGGATATCAATAGGTAATAATGAAGGACTCTAAGCATCAAGCCCGAGGGCCCAGGTTTGTGGGTCATTTTGTAATAGGGATATCACAATATGCACATGCTGCTGCTCTGAGCCCAAAGAGATTGGCCAAAGTTTGAAATAAAGCTTGCAGCTGTCTCTGAAATTTCTAAATGATTTCCAGACAGGTAAGGGTTAATGCAGAGTAGTCTGGCACTTGTCTGATGGAGTGGACAGCTCACGGTAACAA
Organism: Mixophyes fleayi; assembly: GCF_038048845.1. Taxonomy (NCBI): domain Eukaryota; kingdom Metazoa; phylum Chordata; class Amphibia; order Anura; family Limnodynastidae; genus Mixophyes; species Mixophyes fleayi. The sequence goes on from NC_134404.1 coordinate 153,087,247, forward strand.
GTAGTGAGCAACCAGAATGTATTTATCAGAACTCAGAGTCAGACTGGCAGGGATAAGGAGTAGAGAAGACAGCGGAATCCTTTAAACAAGCCAGGGATCAGGGCAGGTAGAGATATGAGAGAAAATCCGTTTAACAGCCACGTCAGGAGTGGAGAAGATAGCAATTCCTATAAGCAAACCGGGCCAAACACTGATAGCAGAACAGGTCACAATGCAAGGCACACTAGGTCAAGCAGGAACTTTTACTAGCATTGGTATGCTGCCAGGAAGAGATTTATAGAGGTAGCAGCTCCAATCAGAAGTGCTTCATGATTATCTGCATGAGTGTGGTAGGTGATTGCACACTTGAGGCTGCCAGACTGAGAGCTGAATGAAGCGAGTAACTATTTGCATAGCAACCAGCTGAATCGTTGAACTACAGGAATGATCCTACACATACTAACAGCAGTAATTGCACAGATGATAGATCAAACAAACAGAACTCCTATTTATTAAAAGTATCATTATTCTTGATCACAATTAGCAATAGTTTTAGAGAGAACATGAATTTTAGACAAGCCATGCAGGTTTGTTTGTTTTTCTGTGCAACTTACTATGTAATCCTTATTGAACATAACATAATATTAATAGTGATACTGTTTGAAAGTTGCTGTAGCTAGTTTTATATATCCAGCCTTAGCGCACATCTACCACAAATGGGCGATGTGCTTATAGTCCAATGCATTATTAAAATTGTATCATTTATTTTTAGGGTGAGCGAGGACCAGTTGGAGATATTGGCTTTCCTGGACCTGAAGGTCCTCTAGGTCCATCGGTAAGTGTCCATCCATTACAATATCTTTATTCTTACAGGTAATCTCTCATTAAGTTTTTATGCAAAATATTGTATCAAATCTGAATTAATGTCATTAAACAATAATTTGTTTATATATTTAACTGGGTTTTGATAGTAGTATTTCTCTATAATTTATAGATAAGAGAAATCTATTTAGAATTACATTTATTTTTTATCTAGTCATATTTTTGCAAAGATCGATCTGTTAGTAAACTCACAATCTGCACCATTTTAGTTGAGAATCTAAAACCACAAAAATTAAACATAATGTCCAATGTGAAGTACATGTATTCCTCCTCAGTGCAGTCAGTTTGTTTGGGTTTTTTAACGCTTTAGCTTTAGGGAATACAGTTCCCTAGACAGTTCAATTAGAGACTCTCTGTCGGATCTCTCATGCTATGGAAGGTCGAGCAGTAGAAAGGGTGTCGGCATAAAAACGGCTTTATGTAAGTGCCGGGACCCTGATAATACAACATATGTTGGGTTTCCCAGTGAAGGAAACCCCACCAAAGCAATATTATTGGGTAGGTAATAAAGTTTTATATTTAAAGTTCAAAACCCTTTAATACAAAAAAACCTGAAAGTTCTATCCCCTAAATCTGCAACTACTAACATAAGCCATAAAGCTCCAGCTAGTATATATCCCTGTTTCTAAATTTTACTTTGACGTCATATGTCATTAACGCTACATTGATATAACATATTACATTGTTTAATAATATTTATTTAAGCTCTAGCTACTTCAATAAATGCATTGGTTTACATACATTTTGTAGATTATGGACAATTGAATGTAAAATTAAAATCCGGGTCTGTAATTTTGTGCAATTATGCTGTCTTATCAATAGTTTTGACTAATTCCACAAGTTACTTCAATTTTAGTGTTAAAAACAATTTCGTTCCTCAAATGGTTTCACTGTACTTTAAAACTAAATTAGTTTTAAACTGAGAACTTCGTTCTAAATTGTTCTTCTACCCATTGTGAACAGTATGTATGACAGAATGCACAAATTCAACCTCTAACTTTTTTCTTAAGTGACTCATTTTTAAAGCATAAAACACTTTTTTTCTAAAGAATTGGACTAAACTGAAAGATTAACATCATGTGCACAAAGCTGAGTCTTGGTGGACATATTGCCCACCCACGTACGCCAACGTGTTCAAAAGAGCCTCTTGTGACAGAAACCTTAGCCTGAGTCATAGTTTATACCACATCATTATGTTTCTTTTAGCTGATATTGAAAGTTCCATTAGTGATACAAGGAAACACATTCAGATTTTAGTCACAAAGCTTATACAGTTCCTTAATATATTTATTAAAATATTTAAGGCAAAATATGCTGATCTACAAGTTTTTGTTTCAGGATAAGTGTTTATTTGAACTTGTATTCTATAAATCTTAATTAAATGCCATGGGAATAAGTTAGTTTGTGCCAAGACCTCCATTTTACCCCTACTAACAAGAGTGGTAGATATTCTACGTTTCCAAGGTCAAGATACCACCAACCATCAACCAAAGCTATAGGGACCAAACACAAAATTTCTCATTGTAATGACAAAATACCCATTTGGCGTTAACAAGCAGCATCTTTTGAAAAAGTATGTCTCAACTATGGTGAAATAAAATCGTGTACTGTTTTAAAATGGTTTAATACAGTTATACTTTAAATTTACTTATTTCTGAAAAATAACTTATTTTGAAAATGCCTTGAATCAATCCATTACAGCTACACATACATGGGAGAGATTTCTTTTGATATGTCTGTGCCTCTTAAAAGATGTACTATCCTTTCTTCTTTGCATGACTGTTATGGTTTATATCAGTGTTCTGCAAACTTTTCTCACCCTCGGCACAATAAAGTCATTCCCAGAATTCCATGGCGCAGCAAGAGCAAAGATATACAAGAAAATCTGGAATTACAAATGGCATACAGAAAGAGGTTACATGGCTGCACATTAAAAGAGCAGTGTAGCAAAATGTGTATGTATTTGAACAAGTATTGTGTTGAAACACTCCTTGATGCTCCAGCAGGCTAGCCATGATTCTTTTATTAACCTTTCAAATATCTTCCTATTGTCACGTGGATACATTCCTTAGTGTAAACTCTCTTAGGTGATGATAGGTGTTTTGTTTTCCGTGGCATTGAAAAGTGCTATGTGCACAATATTTTATTTAAACATTTGACATGATTTGATAGGTCAGGAAGAAACCCCTGAAAGATTGGATGTGATTGGTTTTCCAGTGGGGATGTGATTGCTGCATACATTAAATCCTGTTGGAAGCTTGGCTGTAGTCAGAGCCGCATCTGATGTTGCAAGTGTTACACCTCTTACAAGTAGATTGTGTGCGTGGACTCTCCGGGACACAGGAGGTGTGAGCGACTTTAAATTCAAAATGCCTCAGGAACAGTTTGTAACACTGATCCTGCAATCAGACTACCGCCGGCGCCACGACGCACTTACCAACATCTGGTGGCACTCCGGTGTGCTGCGGAACTCTGTTTGCAGCACTGGTTTACAGTAAATAAAAGAAGTTTTGTGCATGGGTGACTATTATGTTGCTCAGGTCTTGCACTTTCTTTTTTCATATTATTTTTCCCACTGGATGGCAGTGTTAAAATACGATCATATCAGGCACAATATGCATGTAAATAAATGGTGAATGACAACAATCGGTGAACAGCGTAAGTTAAAGTGATACAGAGAAAAAACACTGAATGCTTAGCCAGAGTGATCAGTTAGGAATAAGCATGTAATATAAATATGTTAAATAGGTATAAAAAATAATATACTAAATTAAAATAAATACAGTCTTGAGAATGATAAAACTGTCAGGGAGATAATTCTGGTCTGGTAAAGTTAAGTGCAGGTAATTGACTTACCGCCGGTCCCGGCAGTCTACTGAAAAGGTGGTTCACCAGCTGCAATATTCGAGAGAAGAGCCAGGCTTCCGGTCACATGACCACAGTCTGCTTACTACTACTGATTCCTGTGCTAACAACTCTTCCTTAGTTCTACGTGTACCCTAGGTGGCACCAAACCACCTCCTTAGAAGAAGTGCCACCATACCCCCAATTGTTTGCCCCCCTTCCTTGTTGCATCTTACCTTACCAGACAGGAGATGGGGATGGCAACCTGTTCTCCTCAGAGTGGAAGATGTGGAGTTTAACTGTGACATCATAGCCAAGCGCCACACTCCCAGACCATCATAGACACGGAGGAGCAGCAGCTCATTCTCCTCTATGACAGCAGTCGGTACTCCATGTATGGTTGACACCGTGGCATTAAAAACACTGAATGAGTAACATTATGTCCCTCATTCAGTGTTTTAGGTGAAACCTAAACATTGGTGCCTAGGTTAGCCTAGTGGTAGTGCCAGCCCTGCATGCACTCGCTAACACAATAACACCAAGAGAAAGGTCACTGCCTCCCATAAGATCAGCACACTCAGTCAAATACTATGTGCTACCCACTCAAGACTGAGGACATCCTGCAGCAGACTCTAATTGCAATTGCAAATAAAGATTTATAAATGTCAGTGTTTGACAAGATAGAAATACACTCATGATCCATATACACATTTAAATAGAAGTATCATTGTTTTCAAGAAAATGGCAGATTCTTTTCTGCCTTTATTTTCTTCCTTGTATTATTTCAATGCTCCCTTAAATGTGCTTGTTTATTTGTGAAATCCACCCCTCTGTGGAAATGGCTCTGGATTTGCTTCATTACACATCATCCCGGTCTATGTGGGTCATTTGTTTTCCTGTTAAAACAAACAAGCAAGAATGCCACAGATTGTGTGCTACATGTATAGATATAGTATGAGAAAACATTATTACAGAGAGCACAGATCAATATCACATTTCAATTAGGCAGCACAAAGCAACATGCTCTCTCAGCTGGGAAGCAGGTGTGCAAATTGTACGGAAACAGTACAGCCAGCAAAGTGATTTTTTTTTTTTCTTTTTGTACTTTCAGTGTTACCCGCTATGCAGCTACGACACTATGATAAATTGTCCTCTTATTGTTTTTTGAAATGATGTCTAGGATAAGTCTCCCAAAATGACATTAATTTACACAGGCCTCCTCTAGACTAGCGCTTTCCAATTAAAAGTGAAGTGAGCACTCTCTGCTCCATCGCTAGACATTTGGCTGGTATCCCAGTCTGTTTCCCTCTAATCTTCTTTTTTGATCCCATCTGACATTTTGTCAGATGGGAATGAAATTACATCTCCTATTTAGTATGGGACATGTTGTGCTGCACATATACGTAGAAATTTTCAATGAACCAGTCACATGACAGAGTCCGTCGAGAGCTTAAGTGAGGCTTACTTTAGGAAAAGCTGGTGGAAAAAGGCAATGCCATATGATATTCTAATATCTGTTGCTCTCACTTACAAAGTTAAAGGATATTTAAATTTTTTTGCATTAGTAGGATTTCCAACAACATTGGCTGTATATAATTACATTTGTGTCCACATAATAAATCTTACTATTTTACTTCCCTAATACTTCAATGATAATAATATACAAAGCAGTCACCACAAAATTGTTCAAATTTACAATTGATGTGATCAAAATTGCTTTTAATTGGTATGAGAATCAGCCCAAAATGCAGACCTTTGGTTTGACCATTACTACAACAAATCAATGTACTCATGCTGCATGTGATGAGGAGATAATATATGTTTATACCGTTTTGTTTCTCAATCCACTTAGCACCAACTGCTTTTAGAATGAATTATCCGGTTTTAAAGACCAGTCATTTATGTTTTATGTGTTTTGTTTATGTGCTGTAGATTATAATCTTAGTGGATCACTGTATATGTTCCTTACAGTAGTAGGTCGGGCCTTATGTTGATTAGTAATGTATTAGTCTACATTGCATGATTTTATTGTTGATTTATAGAGGTTACAGTAAAATGGTGAGAGCAGTGAGTGCTGTTAATATTATTTTTATTTGAGCAGATAATCTGCATCTGTAAGGCAGGTTTATCTATACTGAGTTTAGCAGCTGCAGAAATGCAGGCAGCTTTACATCTGTGCCTCTCTGCCACTTAAGTACTGAAAGCTATAAAACTCAGGGACCTTACATTTCTTATTTAGCCCACAAGCGTATCAATTGATAATTTAATAGGAGAAAGTTGTAATGAACTTTGATTCCATGGTGTTCTAGCTTTTGCAGGCGTTCATATCTTTCAATTCGGAGAATCATTTTATTCATATATCCAATACTACCATCTAGTGCCTGTTTATGGGCATAAAAACCTGATGCTGGTACATAATGCACATACTATAGATTTTCACACAAGCCCATTACACATTCCTTTGTAAATTGGGTCTAAGAGAAAAGGTTTATAAAACATTGTGTTCTCTTCTCATGGTTTCCAAGTGTTTCCCCCTTGTAGCTTACACAATCTAATCATATTTTGATTAATTATATTGTATTTGCTTTTTTTCCTGTGAGAATGCAGTGGTTGCTATGACTGAGGACTGTTTCACAGAGGAGGAGCATGTGTGTTCAGCTGCTAGAGAGCAATGACAATAAAAGGCAAGGTGTCTTTACTAGATATATGAGAAAATACTGCAGCAGCTGTGTGTACAGCTCCAGACAGTGCAGGAGGCCACACAACTAAAGGGCTGTGCAAGTTATTCTGATTAGTATTATATTTTATTAATAAAGCAACAGAAATGTTATGCAGAGCTGCACATGGAGGAGCCATAATACAAATAAATGAAAGGAAAAGGAGGGTAAATATGCCCAGCCCCCAGTCTAAGTTATGTATCACTGGATACATAAGGTAATGAGTTAGTGTGCGGTACTAAATTTAGGGTTACAATATGTAAACTTAAGTGATAAATAGTTCAAGTTTGCAATGTATGTAGTTTTTCTATATGGTGCTACACAATGTACATTACATACTTGCCAACTTTACCTCGCTGGCTTCAGGGAGATTCCGGTGGATGTGGTTGTGCGGGGACAGGGCTTGACAAATCGCATCATTTTGACCCCGCCCCTAAACGATTATAACAATTTTGGCCAATTACAGCAGGAGGCAGAGCTAAGATGACGTGATATTTGCGTCATTAAGTCCCGCCTCCCACCACTTATCTATTGCGGGGCAAGAGCCGGGAGGTTGCCCTGCTCTCCCGGGAGGTCTCCCAGAAATGCGGGAGTCTCCTGGACATTCCGGGAGAATAGGCAACTATTCGTTAAAGAAAAGCAGCTAATGAATCTCTAGAGACTGAAGTGTCTTTTACATTTCTGTCTCCATTACTGAAGCCATGTTGTCTTACCTGTCAGTCTATGATTAAATCTTGGTCTCCATGAAAATGGCCACCTCCACAGGCATCAATACATGGACATAGGACACAATTTCTGAACTGTGTCATTATGACACAGATGGCGACGTCAACCATGTCTTGCACTGGCTCAGCATCAGGGAGAATGCCAGACTCTTCAGGGAGTGAGGGAGATCACCCCTATTTCAGGGAGTCTCCCTGACATTCAGGGAGAGTTGGCAAGTATGGTACATTATGCCTGATAACTTATATAATCAGACATTGGGAGCAAGAACAAATTAATACTATAGAATACAGTACTAAAAATACACTTCCAGATAACTATCTTTCCACAACAAATCAACCACTGTAGGTTTACAATGATCTTCTTTGATCAAATATCCAAATACCCCAACTTTGCTTATCAGATCCAAATCTTCAGTTTGCTTATCACTATGTTTGTATTGCAAAAATTGATGGCAATTTTAGACCATAACATTCTCAATGTAGAGTTTGGAGATGAAGTGTGGAGATGAAGAATAAATATATCACACCATATGCTTGATTTATGAGTCTAGCGGTGTGTTTCAAAAGTACTCCACAGAACTGGTTAATTAAGAGATTTTATGAAACGTGATAAAATTTTGGATATTTCAATTAAAGAAAACACCTCCTATTCAGAATTATCTGGCAGTAACAATTAAATTAAACTGTGAGAATTCACAACACTAGCTCCTAATGACAGCTGTCGGCAAATAATGTGAGGATTCATAACAATAGCTCCAGATGACAGCTGTCAGAAAACAATTCACAATGACAGCTACACACACCTTCTCCAATTTCCTGTAATCAGGACTATTCTAAGAATAGCAATCTAACTAGTCACCACACCTGGACTACTGCACAGATCTCTTTACTCTGCAATCAACACTCAATAAAAAGGTCAACTCAATCAGAACAATTTACCTCGTCTGTAGTCTTTATAAAGTACCTCAGTTCTACAAAACCTTTGCAGGAGCAAAGTTTTGTTTTGGATTTATCTGCTTGAGCTTTGAGGAAGACTTGTTTTGCTTCACTATACATCATTTTTCTACTTTCTCCAATCTTTTGACCTCAGCATTGTCCCCCACTATTCTAACTTCTACAATCCTTTGACTTCAGCTTTTATCTCCTAACCAGTCCTCTCAGGACTAAGTGACTTGGACGGATGTGCTGTGTCTCTGATAGCTGCCTCAGCCAAGTGATTGTTTCCTGAGAGCTGCCAGCACTGTGCTAAACCATAGTTAAAGCCATTGCTCATTCTAACACTTCTGTCATTCTAACACTGTGCATTGACTATTTTTTATACACCCATTCCCTTCCCCATTCCGCCCTGGAAATCATAGGCTGTAGTAAGGGTCTTTTGAGCTTGAAGATAAATTGGCCGTTACTGCATTCCCTGACGTTTATTTCTGGTCATGTGCAGAGCGATTTTTTGCGAAATATGGTACATATCGGCATTTATGTGCCTTAATGAATCAGGCTCACAATGAGTGAAAGCATTGCAGTTTGGAAGATGGAGCTCAACAGAACATGTATGGGTAAATAAAACATCACTCTAGCACATTTAGCGCAAGTAGCCTAACATCCTACTCTAACCAAGCTATGGGGAGTCCAATTTAGTATACAAAGCATTCAACTCGAGTTCAAGTCCAAGATTATTGGCATAGGCTTCACAATTTGGTAGTCGACCGATAGCCTGTTGAGCTAAGGACTGACAGCTGAGATAAAGAGAGCTGTAGTTGAGAGATATTCAATAAAAAGTTCTCAATGGGATTTTAGTGAGAAAAAGCTGCAGAGACATTGACTGCATCTACTTATATTCTACGACCTATAGTTCTCTGTGAAGCTAGGGAGCCTGGAAACTAAAAACCTATGTAATATCAATAATGGAAGAAAAGGAACACTTAAGTGAAGTAGGAAAAAAATGGATACTGGAGATCAGGAGAACTGCTAGAGCGGACAATGACCTATTAAAAGTGTCATATATGTAGAGGATTCCAGTAGCAGGAGGAAATGCGCAGTCTTTTAGTAGCAAGATGTTTTCTCCATATATGAGAGGGTATCTTAATAGGTAAAAATGTCCAGAGGATTGACAAGGGATAATAGCCAGCTGAGTAGTCATCCAGAGCCAAAGAGGTTTAGAGCCAGAAGGGCATCTGTTCTGTCAAGAATCACACAGAAACTTTCAGATTCAAAAAGGCAGACTGATTTGACTCTACTTGTAGTGGAGGCGCAAGGTTTAATAAGAGGTAGGTATTCACCAGGTATGAGCTTATTTGATATCTCTCCGCAGTTCATTGCCCTCCAAACAGGTATTGGATGTGACTGATAGGTAGATGGATGCAGTGGTGAATGCTGATGTATACGCAGTATAACGAATAGTCTGGAACTTTCTGGTTTGGAAGGAATGACCAGGAACACACTGGCGTGAATGAAATAACCTGGAACACACTGGCTTGGAAGGAAAAACCGGAAACACAATTGAGTGGGTGAAATAAGCAGGAACCCTGTCACGGGCACTAGGAGTCTTTACCCAGGGATCACCAGGTGATAGGCTTACCAGAGCAGTATAGGTGGTAATATGGTACTCTGGTAGCAGGGTGATCACGGAACAGGAAATAGCAGATGATGAGATGCTCAGGAAAGTCTATGACTAGCAGCACTGGCAATATGGAGGTAGTAATACACGAGGAACTGTATGGACAAAGGACACGTGAAGGTAGTCAGTGGTCTGCGGTAGCAAGTTGTACCACTGCTATAGTGAGGAGGAATGTCCAACAGAAACGAGGAGGTGATGAGAGTCAGCGGTCTGCGGATAGCAAGTTGTACCGCTGTCTGAGTGAAGGAATGGAATCCAAGTGAGGTATCCGGGGAGTCAGTGGTCTGCGTTAGCAAGTTGTACCACTGCTATGTGAGAGGATACTGGAACAGGTGAAACTGTAAACAGGAGTCAGTGGTCTGCCACTAGCAAGTTGTACCACTGAATATATATGTGAGGAGGTGCACGGGGAGAGACTGCAACACAATATATACACGGGCACCTTGACTTTGATCCACAGTAATATGCACAATATAAATGTATAAATGACTGAACAACACTGCCAATATAGAAAGTCTCTTGAAGTAATCCGGCATGAGATAACACAGTCAATGATGGCAGTAGAGTCAGCAGATAGTACACTCCAGAGGAGAACCAACACAGTCAATGATGGCAATAGGCTCAGCGGATAGTACACTCCAGAGGAGAACCAACACAGTCCAGCAAGGTATGCAATACACAGCACAGTCAATGGGAAGTATGCATACCGTGGTTCAGGAGGCAGTCAGACAGGAGTGCAGAGATACCTGAACGGCAGGAGGCCGGCAGGATGCGAAGTCCCTGGATGGGTGAAGCGGTGGTCTAGTAGGTGCAGCGCACGGGTAGGTAGACCAGCAGGGAACACAGGAAAGCGTGGAGAGCGGATCAGCAGTAGATGGATGAGTAGTGCTGAGGAGTAGCAGCAGCGGGTCTCTGCGGGAACACGGAGGTAGCCAATAGCAACCAGCAGGTGCAGTAACGATGGGACACGGGAGAGCAGAGTTGAACAGGCACTGTTGATCACGGAGAATAGCGGGTAGCAATAGTGGAGGCAGACTCAAGGAAACACGGGAGCGTTGACAAGGACTGAAGACTGAAGCGCACAGAGGCAGCGGATAGGAATCAGCCAAACAGTCACGATGAAACACAGACGGGTTGCAGGTTGAAGACTGTAGTGCACGGAGGCAGCGGATAGGAATCAGCTAGCAGTCACGATGATGAAACACAGACGAGTTGCAGGTTGAAGACTGTAGTGCACGGAGGCAGCGGATAGGAATCAGCTAGCAGTCACGATGATGAAACACAGACGAGTTGCAGGTTGAAGACTGTAGTGCACGGAGGCAGCGGATAGGCATCAGCTAACAGTCCCAATAATAAATGGTAGAGTAGAAGTGGTTAGAAGACTGTAGTGCACGGAGGCAGCGGATAGGAATCAGCTCACAGTCACGATGATACAGTAGATGGTAGAAGTGGTATGGGAACCACAGTAGGAGAAGTGGTTTGGAAACCACAGAGGTAGAAGTGGTTTGGAAACCACAGGAATCAGCAGGGCTGAATAAACAAGGAAACACAGGAACACCTTCAGAGACTCATGGGAAATGAGACTCCAAGATCAGGCAACGTGGTGTTGACCACAGGTGCTTAATATAGGGAGGTTGCCTGATCTGCCAATTAAGTTAAAGGAACATACACTGAAGGTTTGGAAAGGGCTGCGCATGCGCAGTCCCTCAGGATAGAGGACGTCCACGGTTCCTAATAGTCCGGGAAGAAGCACTCACAGTCCGGTGAGTGACAGTACCCCCCCTTTTAAAGGTGGGCACAGAACGCCTGGAACCGGGCTTGTCCGGATTTTTGGAATAAAACTTCTTCAGAAGGGCAGGAGCATTAAGATCTTCAGCTTTGATCCATGAACGCTCTTCAGGACCGAAGCCCTTCCAATGAACGAGGAAACGGAGGACTCCTCGCGAAATTTTTGCATCCAATACCTCAGTAATCTCGAAATCCTCCTCCTGATGAACTTGAACTGGCTGCGGTGCTGAGGGAGGAGTCGAGAAACGGTTGATGATGAGAGGTTTGAGCAAGGACACATGGAAGGCATTGGAGATCCGAAGATTCTTGGGAAGAAGAAGTTTAACACATACTGGATTGATAACTTGAATGATCCTATATGGACCAATAAAACGAGGGGCGAATTTCATAGATGGAACCTTCAAACGAATATTTTTGGTGGATAACCAGACACGATCTCCAATTTTTAGTGGTGGAATAGCCCGCCTCTTCTTATCTGCGAAAGACTTATATTTGTTAGATGTCTTCTTTAAACAGGTTTTGACCTGAGACCAGATATTTTTGAAGGTCTGACAAGCAGTCTCCACAGCAGGAACTTGGGTGGGCGGGAGGGCAGGAAATTCCGGAAAAGACGGATGGTGACCGTAGACCACAAAGAATGGAGTTTTGGATGATGACTCATGGTACATGTTGTTATGGGCGAATTCAGCCCAAGGAAGCAATTCTACCCAGTTGTCTTGGTTGGCTGAAGAGAACATCCTAATAAAGGTCTCAAGATCTTGATTGACTCGTTCCGTTTGTCCGTTAGATTGCGGATGGTAAGAAGATGAGAGTGCTAATCGTATGCCCAAGGTTTTACAAAGGGCCCGCCAGAATCTGGAAACGAATTGTACTCCTCTATCCGACACAATCTCAGACGGACATCCATGGATACGGAAGATTTCTTTAATGAAATGTTCAGCCAGAGTAGACGAGGAAGGTAAGCCGGACAGAGGGACGAAATGGGCCATCTTCGAAAATCTGTCTACCACTACCCAAATAGTATTGTGATTCTTACTTGGTGGCAAATCAGTAACGAAATCCATACTAATATGGGTCCAAGGCTTGGACGGAATGGGTAGTGGTCGCAGCAACCCTGCTGGAGTTCTGCGGGAGGATTTGAACTGAGAACATAAATCACAGGAAGCAATAAACTCTTTGACGTCTCTCCTCATTGAAGGCCACCAGTAACTACGAGAGAGAATCTCAAAGGTCTTGTGTTCACCGGCGTGTCCAGAAAAACGAGAGGCATGGAACCACGAAAGGATTTTCCTCCTCAGAGTAGGAGGCACAAGGGTCTTCCCAAATGGTAGCATTTTGGTGGATGAAGCAGCCAGAGAAATACATTTGGGGTCTAGAATAGCATGGTTGGGAACCTCTTCTACATCAGAGGACGTCACAAAAGCTCGAGATAGAGCGTCAGCTTTCTTGTTCTTAGCGGCTGGTTTGAAGGTTATAATTAATTCAAAACGGGAAAAGAAAAGAGACCATCTTGCTTGACGAGGGTTCAAGCATTGAGCAGATTGCAAATATGACAAGTTCTTATGATCCGTGAAGATCGTCACCGGATGGCGAGCTCCTTCCAACAAGTATCTCCATTCCTCTAATGCAGCTTTGATGGCCAGCAACTCCTTGTCCCCGATAGTATAGTTTTTCTCTGCGGGCAGAAGACCCCGAGAGTAGAAGGCACAAGGATGTAATTTTTGTTGCTCCGAGCGTTGGGAGAGAATAGCTCCTAAGCCCACATTAGAGGCATCTACTTCTAGGAAGAAGGGGAGTGTCACATCAGGTTGTCGCAGAATGGGAGCAGACGAGAAGGACTCTTTGAGGATTTGAAAGGCTTGGAGAGCCTCAGATGACCATTGCTTAGTATTAGCCCCTTTCCGAGTTAAGGCCACAATGGGAGATGCAATGGATGAAAAGTCTTGAATGAAGCGTCTATAGTAATTGGCAAAACCTAAAAAACGCTGGATGGCACGAAGAGTAGTTGGCTGAGGCCAATGTAGTACAGCATTTACTTTGTCTGGATCCATCTTCAGGCCAACTCCGGAAACTATATACCCCAAGAATGGAATCTGGGGTAACTCGAATGAACATTTCTCCAATTTACAGAACAACGAGTTTTTCCGTAGTCTGGAGAGGACCTCTGCCACATGTTGGTGATGAGAAGGCAGGTCCTGTGAGAAGATCAATATGTCGTCCAGGTAGACAACGACACATACATATAATAAGTCCCGAAAGATCTCATTGATGAAACCCTGGAAAACCGCGGGGGCATTACACAGCCCGAAGGGCATTACTAAATATTCGTAATGCCCATCTCTGGTGTTAAACGCGGTCTTCCATTCGTCACCGGAACGGATTCTAATCAAATTGTAGGCACCACGAAGATCCAACTTAGTAAATATCCGAGCTCCCTTGATGCGATCAAATAGCTCAGTGATCAGCGGAATGGGATACCGATTCTTGATAGTAATGGCGTTGAGTCCACGAAAATCTATACAAGGGCGTAATGATCCATCCTTCTTTTTGACGAAGAAGAACCCAGCTCCAGCGGGAGAGGTGGAAGGTCGAATGAACCCACGCTGGAGGTTCTCCTGTATGTACTCAGATGTGGCTTGAGTTTCAGGTAACGAGAGAGGATAGACCCGACCCCTGGGAGGAGTCTTGCCAGGTAGAAGGTCGATCGGACAATCCCAAGAACGATGAGGAGGAAGACGTTCAGACTGAGCTTTATCAAACACATCGGCAAATGAAGCATACTGAGGAGGGAGTCCCGGGGAGGAAGATGAGATGGAAGATTGCTGTACTTTAAGAGGAATAACTTGAGAGAGACAACGATGGTGACATTCAGACCCCCAAGACGTAACTTGAGGGGTGCGCCAGTCAATCTGGGGAGAGTGACATTGAAGCCATGGAAGGCCTAAGACAATCGGACTTGTCGTAACTGGAAGAATTAAAAACGAAATTTCTTCATGGTGTAGTACACCAATCTGAAGGGTTACTGGAGACGTACTCTGGGTGATGAGACCATTGATGAGACGTGATCCATCTATAGCCGTCACAGTAATGGGTGTTTTTAAAGTGATCACTGGTAGGGACCATTGATTCACTAGTGATTTAGAAATGAAATTTCCTGCTGCTCCGGAATCAATCAATGCCTGTGACTCAAAGGATTTGGTAGCAAAGGAAATCGTAACATCGAAAGCGCAGACTTTAGATTTCATAGACAATGGAGAGGACTCCAGGGACCCTAACTTCACCTCTCCAGAACTAGTTAGGGCCTGGCATTTCCCGATTTCTTAGGGCAAGAACTGAGCATATGTGTGGAATCAGCACAATAGATACAGAGTCTATTCTTTACTCTTCGTTTCCTCTCTTCTAAAGATAATTTGGAACGTCCTATCTCCATGGGAATCACAGAAGGTGAAACTGGACGAAATTGAGGGTTTAAACGAAGAGGTGCTTTAGCAGAAGTTGTTTTCTCAGATTCTCTTTCACGAAATCTCATGTCTACACGATGGCAAAGAGAGATCAAATCTTCTAGTGACGAAGGAAGCTCTTGGGTAGTCAGTGCATCTTTAATTTTATCGGAGAGCCCCTGCCAGAAGGCGGCAACTAATGCTTCAGTGTTCCACTGAAGTTCAGAGGCTAAGATCCTAAATTGAATGACATACTGTCCTACTGTATGGGAGCCTTGTCGCAAACGAAGAATGCTGGAAGCAGCGGAGGTCACACGACCTGGTTCATCGAACACACTTCGGAACGTGGAAATGAATTTGGCGCTATCTTGTAGAATTGGATCGTTTCTTTCCCACAGAGGGGAGGCCCAAGCCAGGGCTTGTCCAGAAAACAATGAGATAAGATAGGCCACTCTGGAACGATGGGTAGAAAAATTTTGAGGTTGGAGTTCAAAATGGACTGAACATTGGTTAAGGAAACCTCTACAAGTTTTGGGGTCCCCGTCATATTTTGACGGAGTAGGCAGGTGAAGCGTAGGAGCTGTAGACACCTGGGATGGCACTGGGGAAACGGAGGAAAGCACAGGAGCTTCAATACTAGCTGTAACAGTCTGTCCAGATGTTCCTTGGGAGGTTAACGATTGGTAACATTGAAGTAACAGCTGTTGGCGAGCATCCTGTTGCTCCACACGGCTGACCAGATGCTGCAGCATCTCTTTAGCAGTAGGTTCCGTATCTGGGTCTGTCATGGCCTGATCTTACTGTCACGGGCACTAGGAGTCTTTACCCAGGGATCACCAGGTGATAGGCTTACCAGAGCAGTATAGGTGGTAATATGGTACTCTGGTAGCAGGGTGATCACGGAACAGGAAATAGCAGATGATGAGATGCTCAGGAAAGTCTATGACTAGCAGCACTGGCAATATGGAGGTAGTAATACACGAGGAACTGTATGGACAAAGGACACGTGAAGGTAGTCAGTGGTCTGCGGTAGCAAGTTGTACCACTGCTATAGTGAGGAGGAATGTCCAACAGAAACGAGGAGGTGATGAGAGTCAGCGGTCTGCGGATAGCAAGTTGTACCGCTGTCTGAGTGAAGGAATGGAATCCAAGTGAGGTATCCGGGGAGTCAGTGGTCTGCGTTAGCAAGTTGTACCACTGCTATGTGAGAGGATACTGGAACAGGTGAAACTGTAAACAGGAGTCAGTGGTCTGCCACTAGCAAGTTGTACCACTGAATATATATGTGAGGAGGTGCACGGGGAGAGACTGCAACACAATATATACACGGGCACCTTGACTTTGATCCACAGTAATATGCACAATATAAATGTATAAATGACTGAACAACACTGCCAATATAGAAAGTCTCTTGAAGTAATCCGGCATGAGATAACACAGTCAATGATGGCAGTAGAGTCAGCAGATAGTACACTCCAGAGGAGAACCAACACAGTCAATGATGGCAATAGGCTCAGCGGATAGTACACTCCAGAGGAGAACCAACACAGTCCAGCAAGGTATGCAATACACAGCACAGTCAATGGGAAGTATGCATACCGTGGTTCAGGAGGCAGTCAGACAGGAGTGCAGAGATACCTGAACGGCAGGAGGCCGGCAGGATGCGAAGTCCCTGGATGGGTGAAGCGGTGGTCTAGTAGGTGCAGCGCACGGGTAGGTAGACCAGCAGGGAACACAGGAAAGCGTGGAGAGCGGATCAGCAGTAGATGGATGAGTAGTGCTGAGGAGTAGCAGCAGCGGGTCTCTGCGGGAACACGGAGGTAGCCAATAGCAACCAGCAGGTGCAGTAACGATGGGACACGGGAGAGCAGAGTTGAACAGGCACTGTTGATCACGGAGAATAGCGGGTAGCAATAGTGGAGGCAGACTCAAGGAAACACGGGAGCGTTGACAAGGACTGAAGACTGAAGCGCACAGAGGCAGCGGATAGGAATCAGCCAAACAGTCACGATGAAACACAGACGGGTTGCAGGTTGAAGACTGTAGTGCACGGAGGCAGCGGATAGGAATCAGCTAGCAGTCACGATGATGAAACACAGACGAGTTGCAGGTTGAAGACTGTAGTGCACGGAGGCAGAGGATAGGAATCAGCTAGCAGTCACGATGATGAAACACAGACGAGTTGCAGGTTGAAGACTGTAGTGCACGGAGGCAGCGGATAGGCATCAGCTAACAGTCCCAATAATAAATGGTAGAGTAGAAGTGGTTAGAAGACTGTAGTGCACGGAGGCAGCGGATAGGAATCAGCTCACAGTCACGATGATACAGTAGATGGTAGAAGTGGTATGGGAACCACAGTAGGAGAAGTGGTTTGGAAACCACAGAGGTAGAAGTGGTTTGGAAACCACAGGAATCAGCAGGGCTGAATAAACAAGGAAACACAGGAACACCTTCAGAGACTCATGGGAAATGAGACTCCAAGATCAGGCAACGTGGTGTTGACCACAGGTGCTTAATATAGGGAGGTTGCCTGATCTGCCAATTAAGTTAAAGGAACATACACTGAAGGTTTGGAAAGGGCTGCGCATGCGCAGTCCCTCAGGATAGAGGACGTCCACGGTTCCTAATAGTCCGGGAAGAAGCACTCACAGTCCGGTGAGTGACAAACCCACTGGAAGAGAATATTCAGCAGAACACTGGAGCAGAATTCATAGAAACATCCTGAAGGACCCAAGACCTATCAGGGTACTTCATCTACTTGCACCATCTTGCTGCCAGAGGTTCCTACTACAGTATGAGATAATTATGGAGCAGGCAGGCCAGCCAAATAGCAGCACCGGAGGAGAAAGAGATCGCCAGTGTTGTCTGAACAAGAAGAAGGAACGTGTCAAACCCTTCAAAGTGACATATCCAAAGCCATAAGGGTCAAGTGCCAGAAGGTAGTGGTACAAAGCTAGAGAGTCATGAGCACAGCATTAAAGAAACTGGTTCACAGGGAAAACTAAAAAAAAAACCAATGTGTAGCAATGTATGGTTCTCAGGAAACTGCTTATATAGGCATGAAACAAGCATCAGCAGCTATTCACTAGCAGATGCTAATTAGGTAATTTCCTGATGGAGATCTACACAGATGAAAGTAAAAAGTGTGCAGTGGTTGTTAAATGGGTTTGTTGTTGACTAAATGTAGAAGCTGCACTGCTGAAAACATATAACATATATCGAATATCGCATATCGAATCTCGCTGCACCGGATTCCCCTCAGGCAGTGCCAGGTGACATAAGAGACTCTGGGCTAGATTTACTAAGCTGCGGGTTTGAAAAAGTGGGGATGTTGCCTATAGCAACCAATCAGATTCTAGCTTTCATTTATTTAGTACCTTCTACAAAATGACAGCTAGAATTTGATTGGTTGCTATAGGCAACATCCCCACTTTTTCAAACCCGCAGCTTAGTAAATCTAGCCCTCTATGTCTATGGCAGAAAGGTGACTATTCCATTTTGCCAAAATATTGGAACTTTTACCTGCATACATAGAAGGTGGGTTTGATGACAAAGAGACACTTGGTGAGGGCCTTGGCAAACCTTTAGACAAGAACTGAATTAATAATTTTTTGATGACATCAATGTAGGTTCTGTGTACAGCCCTAAATAATGGAACAACATAGCTGGAGGTAATCAAACAACCAGCCTCTACTAAGGCTGATACTTACTGCTATTGTGCTGGTACTGGGCAGGTGCTGTGGCTGTAATTGTGCCTCTGAGTCACCTTAAGTGTCAGCAATATCTTCTCTGAAGCAGTCAGTATTACTGTCCACAGAACCGACCCTCATCACAGGAGGCTCCACCCCGTCCCCACGTCATGTGCCTGCTTCCTCAAATTCACACATCTTAAGACCAGGACCCACTACCCCCCAAAAAAAAATTGTCAAAGAGATGATTGGGTCGGGCAGAATTAAAAACTGTATTTTAAATAGCCTGCAAGCAATAGTATTGTATGTATGTAGCAGTACCGTCTCATACTGGCACACTTCGAGCAATGATTACTCTGCATGTTACTAAAGATGTGCACATTAATATAACCATGGAGCATATTATTACAACCTGACATAATATTAGACAATTTACTACATTTCGGGCAGCAGAAAACTTAAAACCAACCCTGGATGGGGAAATAACTGAAACACATTGAGGTACATTTAAAACAACACTATAGACTAGAAATTAAACACAATTGATTTATTTAATTTGTTGACACTGAATAAATGTTCTCACTGAACAAAATGTAACTTCAGATTTAACTTTTAATTAAAGTCTTTAACTATGTAACTATGTTATTATTACTTAGAACTTAATTATAAAGTAGTTTGTGATTGTTTAACTGTATATGCTTTCGTCACTTTTAAATATAGTGGTTTGTTAGAATCATTTAATATCTCGTTTGAGATAACAGAGCAGAATAATGCACAACTGGCAACTTTAAAACTACCTTTAGATGATGGGAAGGAGATTTTGGATATGTATAATTCTTATTTTGGGTAAATACAGTATTTTTGAGAAGTTTATTATTGAATTATCCAAAGACTAGGGGTTACTCCATAGCAAAACCTGAGTAGGAATTCGGAGATGCTGTTCTTGCTTCACAGAACCCTTACTCTGCTCTCAATAGAGATGGGCAGAGGGCCACTTCTGGACATGCTTGGTCCTTTAGTTTTGTATATGAATTTGAGCATGATTGGGGCAGCACGGTGGCCAAGTGGTTAGCACTTCTGTCTCACAGCGCTGTGGTCATGAATTCAATTCCCAACCATGGCTTATCTGTGTGGAATTTGTATGTTCTCCCTGTGTTTGTGTGGGTTTCCTCCGGGTGCTCCGGTTTCCTCCCACACTCCAAAAACATACTAGTAGGTTATTTGGCTGCTATCAAAATTGACCCTAGTCTCTCTCTGTCTGTCTGTATGTGTATGTTAGGAAATTTAGACTGTAAGCTCCAATGTTGCAGGGACTGATGTGAATGAGTTCTCTGTACAGCGCTGCGGAATCAGTGGTGCTATATAAATAAATGGTGATGATGATGATTAGCAAGTTCATAAGCTTTCTGCACCCCACATATTTTAGAATTCTGGAACACATCACTTCCACACTGCTATAAGTAAAGAACATTGTAACCAGTGTAAGCTCAGATTTCTCAAACATCTAAGTGGGGCACATGGGAAACAATTAGGTATAGACTGCAGCCAGGAGGGCGGGAATGTAAAATATTTCAATTTGAATTGTAGCTCCTTCCCCTTCATACCCCTTGCTTTCAGGAGCAAGGGGTTCTTTTTAAAGTGCCCTACAGCGTGGGTGGCATGTTAGACTGTTTCCATCAGTCTGATGAGCGATGATGGTGTGGAGATTGGAGGTGTCAAAGAGGTGTCTCTGCTGCAGCCTCCCTGCTCCCAGTGTTGGATTTTTCTGCTTTCGCAGGTAGTGACCAGGGATCCTGTGCAGCAGCTGTAGGAATGCAGTTGCCACACCACTGTGCACCAGAGTGTGGCCTGTGCTGGAACAGAGATGGTAACTAAAGCCTTAGTGAAGCTCCAGGACTAGGAGCTTTTTATGAGGGGAATGTACTTTTTCTTAGCCTGAGGCTGGGTCAGGTGGAAGTTACTGAAATAGGAAACTCTGCTAGGCACAAGATTGGACGTAGACTACACTGGGTCACAAGTTCCAGGTGTCCCGTAAACTGCAGAATTGTTATCCTCTCCCTGATGAGGATACAGTTACATGGGAAAGGCCTCCCAAGGTTGATGACACTGTAGCAGGGTTGTCCGTGACAACCACTATTTTCATTCCCAATGCAGCGAACATTAAGATTAGTGCTGACCGTGATGTTGAGAACATCCTTAAGTTCAACCTCGTGGTTGTGGGGCAGGGACAGGCTGGGATGGTTGGGCAGGGTAGCATCTGCCCCCCTGGCTGTCCCATAGTGGACTACCTTGGGCTAGGTCATTGGGCCAAGTGTTTTTTTTCCCCTTTAAAATAGGCTGCTGAGTCGAGTCTTGCCCCCCCCCCCCCTCCCCCCAGGCTAAAATCTGCCAGCCCTCCCCTGCTGTGGGGGCCTCCTTATGACCCAGTTAAGCTTCTGCATAGGTTAATAAAGCCATGAAGAGGTGGTCTGAACAGCTTTCAGATGGCTTGGAAGCTGGCAGACCAGGATTTGAATTGTTGCCTTTGGTGGAGCAAATGCAAGGAGCCACAAAGTATTTGGGGTATTTGGCTTTAGATGCCAGACTGATTAAGCTTCAGCAGTCTCAGCTTATCACACTGTCTGACTTAAAGGTTGGGAAGCTAATGTACGGTCTAAGCAGACTCTAGTCCATTCCATTCTCTGGAGGTTTATTATTGTCTGAACTAGATAAATGTATCAGCCATGCTTTAGGGGGAAGCATGTCTTTTATTTCTGTTCATGCTCCAAAAGCTAAAAGCCTCAGGTTTTACTACTTTTGTTTTTCAAGAGATGTTCCTGCAAGGAGAACAAGAAGTTAGTAACCCAGAGGGCAAACACTTCCACTAGGGAAAGTATGCAGATAGAGACAAGCGTGGGCTGCTATACCGCAGCTGCCAGGCAGTTATGGACATTTTGCCCACACAGAATCATCTGAGGTGTTAGCCCCTTTACTCTACGTCAGGGACCAGTTGTTAAATTCCACTACAAATGCGTTGGTGAGAGTGGTTGTAGCTTAGTGATACATTATAGATCGCCTTAAATCCCCACCTAGAAGATTGTTTACCACAGGGCTACCCTCAGACAAGACAAAATGCCTTGCTATGTAAGAAGTCATTCAATGTCTGATTTTTTTCTGGGGTAGTTGATTCAGTTCTGGTTCACCAGAAGGGTTTCGAGTCTTACTCAAACTTCTTCTTGGTTCAAAAATCCAATACTTCATTCAGGCCCATATTGAATCTGAAAACTTTAAACATCCAGCTGCGGGTGGACAGCTCCATGTTATGCTCAGGGGAATCCCTCAGTCAGTATTAGCACCAGCTCAGCAGGGCAGATGTACAGCGTAGATTCCTCCGACAGTAGTTACGGTACAGCCGGGTCTGGTACACAATAGCAGATGTCTGTCACGTCAAAGGATGATCCAGTAGAGTAATGAGGGCCAAGCCGGGTCTGATACACAATAGCAGATGTCTGTCCCGCCAAAGGATAATCTAATAGAGTAGTCTGTTCAAGCCGGGTAAAGTACACCAGGAGGTCACAGGAGATGCAGGAAGGAACACAGGAAGCAGATATAGGAGTCAGGATTGTAACCTGTTGCTCTGAAACAGGGCTTGTGTCAGAACACGATTTAAATAAAGAGGACAGGCGGAGTTTTGAATTCCTCGCCGGAAGTTACATTATTGGTGCTGCCACAACCCGGAAGTGACAGGTGGCCGGCTGCGCATGGATCGTGGAGCAGATGAGTATAACACTTCAAGAATTCCTGGAGATCTGTAGAGAACAACATGGAAATGAACAGGTATGTGATGTCTTTGGAAATCAAGGATGCATATCTACATGCTCTTATATGTAAAGAGCACTACTGTTTTCTCAGGTTTTCTTCAGGTTTGCTGTTTAGTCCCACCACTACCAATTTCGGGCTTATTCCACCAAGGTCATGGTGGCTCTGCTGCTGTCCAGGGGAGTGTACGATCTTTTAATCAAAGCCGAATCACCAACCGAGCTTCACACCCATGTGCATGAGACTGATTTAAATACAGAGGACAGGCTGAGTTTTGAATTCCCCACCAGGGGTCACATGATCAGGGCTGCCACAACCCATAAGCGACAGGTGGCCGGCTGCGTGAGGATCGTGGAGCAGGTGAGTGTAACTCACCCCCCCTTTTTAGGAGTGGACTTTGGACACCCTAAATGGCTTATCAGGAAATCTCTTCTGGAAACATTTTAGAAGGAGGGGTGTGTGAATATCCCAAGCCAGAATCCAAGAACAATCCTCCGGGCCGTAGCCTTTCCAATCAACCAAGAATTGCAGAGTTCCTTTTGAAATGCGAGAATTAATAATCTCTTTGACCTCAAATTCCTGATTTTGTACTGAGATGGAAGAAGGTTTTTACCTAAAAAAGGTAAACTTATTGATGACCACTGGCTTAAGTAAGGAGATATGGAATACATTAGGAATCTTCAAAGTAGGTGGAAGTTCTAGTCTGAATGCTACAGGGTTGATAACCTAAAGAGATCTTGAAATGGCTGATGAATCTAGGAGAGAACTTCCTAGAGGGTGCTCGTAGTCGAAGATTTTGTATGGATAACCATACTATATATGCCGTTTTAAGGAGAGGTGCAGGCCATCTCCTCCTATCAATTTTTTTTTTACTGGAAAGGGAGGCTTTAGTTAGATTTTGTTTAACTCATGCCCAGCGAGAGGAACAGTCTTGAAGTAAGGTATTTACAGCAGGAACTCCGGAAGGTAGGAGATCAGCAAATGGAGGGAGTCGTGGATGGAAACCCTGGAAGGTAAAAAAGGGTGACATTGAAGTTGATTCGTGAGATAGTTTGTTGTGGGCGAATTCGGCCCATGGTAATAAGTCGACCCAATTATTGTGTGCTGGTGATACATAACATCTTAGGAATTTCTCCATTTCTTGATTTGTTCTTTCAGTCAGACCGTTGGTCTGAGGGTGATAAGCTGGGGAGAAGTTTAGTTAATTCCACAGAGATGACAGAAGACTCTCCAGAATTTGGCCACGGTCTGAAACGATCTCATCAGGGCATCCGTGCAACCAGAAAATTTTGTTAATGAAGAGTTGGGTTAGGAAGGATGCTGATGGAAGAGCTTTTAGAGGTACAAAGTGGGCTGCTTGGGAGAAACGGTCTGTGACTACCCAAACCACAGAACATCCTTTGGATAATGGAAGGTCAGTAATAAAGTCCATAGACAAATGGCTCCAAGGACGATCAGGCATAGGAAGGGGGTGATGTAGCCCATACGGGCTTTGTCCGGGATTTTTATTAGGTGCACAGATGGTGCAGGAAGAGACATATAGTCAAACATTCGAGAGTAAGGTTGGCCACAATTAGTTGCGGAGGATGAGTTCTTGTTTTTTCTTTTTATACCAGCGTGACCAGAAAAGCGTGAGGCATGAACCCATTTAAGAAGGTTGTTCCGAAGATGAAGAGGCACTAAAGTTTTCCTCCTGGGAAAAGCTTGGCTGGTGGGTGTAGTCTCCAGAATACATTTAGGGTCAAGAATAGGTTTTAAATTTACGGGATCTTCTTGATCATTGGCGTCCAAGGAACGCAAGAGAGCATCTCTTCTTGGTGTTCCTAGCTCCTGGTCTGAAAGTGATCTAAATATCAAAGCCAGAGAAGAATAGAGACCATCTTGCCTGTCATGGGTTTAAACAAGTAGCAGATTGGAGGTATAGCAGGTTCTTATGGTCTGTAAAAATAGTTATAGGAAAGGAAGCTCCTTCCAGTAGATGTCTCCACTCCTCTAAGGCCAGTTTCATAGCAAGCAGCTCACGGTCACCTATTCCATAATTCTTTTCCGCAGAGGACAGTTTCCGGGAGAAAAATCCACAGGGAAAGAATCTTCCAGTAGAAGATCTCTGGGACAGAACTGCCCCAATCCCAACAGAAGAGGCATCTACCTCCAGAACAAAAGTCCGAGAAGTATCTGGTTGCTGAAGAACAGGGCAGAGGTAAAGGCCTTTTTAAGCTGTAAAAAAGGCTTCCATTGCTTCATGTGACCAAACCTTGTAGTTAGCAGACCGTTTGGTCAAAGCTGTGACAGGAGCAACTAGAGACAAGAATCCCTGAATAAACTGTCCATAATAATTGGTAAAGCCTAAAAATCTTTGGGTTCCTTTAGGCTTCAAGGCTGAGGCTAGTTCAGGATAGCATTGAGTTTCTCTGGGTCCATTTGGAGTCCTAAACCGGAAACAATATAACCCATGAAAGTAAGCTGATGGGATTCGAAAATACATTTTTCTAGCTTACAAAATAATCGATTCTGTTGCAGTCGCCTCAGAACAATAGAAACATGTTCACGGTGGGTTCTTAGGTCAGGGGTAAAGCTAAGGATGTCATCTAAATAGATTACTACTGAGTGATAAAGTAAATCTTGGAAGATCTCGTTCGTGAAGTGAACACTGCTGGGGCATTACATAAGCCGAAAGGCATTCCATTGTAGTCAAAGTGACCATCATGTGTATTAAAGGCCATCTTCCATTTGTCCTCTTTCTTGATTCAAATTAAATTATAGGCGCCTCAAATGTCTAGTTTCGTGAACACGGGAGCTCCTTTAATTCTATCGAAGAGTTGAGAGTTAAAAGGTAAGGGGTACCTGTTTTTTACAGTGATTGCATTCAAACCCCGATAATCGATGCAGGGGGGAAGACCCCTATCTTTTTTTTTTTCGAGAAAGAATCCGGAACCCGCAGGGGAAGATGATTTTTGAATGAAATCTCTCTTCAAATTATCTTCAATATAGGTTGACATAGCCTATGATTCAGGCAAGGAAAGAGGATATATACAACCCCGTGGAGGACACTTCCCAGGTAACAATTCTGTGGCACAATCCCATTGACGGTGAGGAGGTAGTTTGGAAGATTCTTGTTCACAAAACACACCCGTAAAGTTGGCATATTGAGCCAGAATATCCCAAATGGAAGTATTAGAACAAGCGGAAGGACCTTTTGTAGACATTGGGAATGACAGGTGGAACCCCAGGATAGTACTTGGGCTGATTTCCAGTCCAGAACCGGAGACTGGGACTTAAGCCAGGGGAGACCTAACACCAGAGAATTGACAGTCTTGGAGATTACCAGGAAGGAGATGAATTCGGTATGTAGAGCCCCAACTCGCAGAATCAGGGGCGCAGTGCGAGTCTTAATAGAACCCGCCCATGATCTTGCTGCCATCAATGGCGATGATAGCAAAGGGTTGGAGAAAGGGAACTGTAGGCACGGAGAGCATTTTAGCAATATCAGCAGGCATGAAATTCCCAGCAGCTCCTTAGTCAATAAGCACTGTGAGGAACTCGGCAATCAGAGAGACAGGGTAACTTCAATAGAAAAGTTAGTATCATGTGGAGAGATTTCGGATATGCCTAACCTGAATCGGTTAGGCTCTCTCTTAGGACAGTGATTGAGAATATATCCGGATTTGCCACAGTAGAGACATAAGTTATTTTTAAAAAGTTGCAAGGCAGGATGGGCTTGGCCGTTGAGAAACTGCAGGTCGCGGCCCTGACTTAAGCGTACAAACGTGGGGGATAGATAGAAAAGACAAGCAGCAAGGTAATACTGGAAAGGTACCTGTGGCCGTAGACAAATGTACAGCGGAGATTCCTCCGAGGGTAGATAAGGTACAGCTGAGTCTAGTACACAATAGCTGCTGTCCGTCATGCCAAAGGATAATCCAATAGTGTAGTCTGTTCAAGCCGGGTCAGGTACACCAGGAGGTCACAGGAGATCCAGGAAGGAACACAGGGAGCAGATATAAGAGTCGGGAGTGTAACCTGTTGCTTTGACACAGGGCTTGTGTCAGAGCACGATTTAAATACAGAGGACAGGCGGAGTTTTGAATTCCTCGCCGGAAGTTACATTATTGGCGCTGCCACAACCCGGAAGTGACAGGTGGCCGGCTGCGCATGGATTGTGGAGCAGATGAGTATAACACTTCAAGAATTCCTGGAGATCTGTAGAGAACAACATGGAAATGAACAGGTATGTGATGTCTTTGGAAATCAAGGATGCATATCTACATGCTCTTATATGTAAAGAGCACTACTGTTTTCTCAGGTTTTCTTCAGGTTTGCTGTTTAGTCCCACCACTACCAATTTCGGGCTTATTCCACCAAGGTCATGGTGGCTCTGCTGCTGTCCAGGGGAGTGTACGATCTTTTAATCAAAGCCGAATCACCAACCGAGCTTCACACCCATGTGCATGAGACTGAACAGACTTTAGAATCCCATGAGTGGATTCTCATTTTGCAAAAGTAAAAATTATCACTGTCACAACAGATGATCTTTCTAGGGATTTTCTTCAATACCTAGAAACAGAGGGTGTTCTTACAGTCTGACAAAATTCTGTCCTAGAGTTTTTAAAAATTTCTGTTGGCACACAGACTTATATACATTTATGCATGAGGGTATTGGGTAACATGGTCTCGACCTTCGAAGTGGTCCACTTTCCTCAGTTTAGAGGAAACTCATCTAGAAATGGAACAAACTCCCTATTTGTCTATCCAGCCAAGTGATTATTTTTTCCCAAAAGGGTGCTTCACTTACTCAGAAGTATAACCTCAGCAAATGTTGCCTGTTCTAAATTTGTGAGTGGGCTCTGATGATTACAGATCCCAGCCTTCAGGGTTGCTGTCATTCTTTACACCCGTTCTCAGGTTCTTTGGACTCTGAAACAGTCAAGACTCCACCTAAACATGTTAGAACTGTGAGCAGTGTTATGCGCTCTAGTTAGCACAGAACATGTGTTGCAGGGAAGAGCAATAAAGATACAGTCATACAGTGTCACAGACATGACATACCTCAATCACCATCAAGGCACAAGACGTTAAGTAATTTTTGCAGGGAGTATTGTTTATACATCCTCCTTATGTTTTTCCGATGGCTCAATGGGATGTCAGTTTGGCGTTAGATGCTTTGCAGCATTCATCATTTTAACCTTTAATGAAGTAGTTAAAATTACTGACTTGGAAAACGGTTTTGTTTTAGCTATTTTAACTGCTAGAAGACTTAAAGATTTGGCAGCTTTTTCCTGGAAGAATCCCCCTCTTATATTCCACTCTTCAGATTTCATCTTAACAAAGACATAGTGATTCAGGTCTTGGACTGGGGTAGGCCTACAGAGGAAGAGGGTTCTCTTAATGTTGTCAGGGTTTTGAGGACCCCTGTTTGTAGGATGATATTTGCAAGACGGAAAGTGTTTTGGTTCTCTATGAAGCCAAAAAGAGAGAATAGCCAGCATCCAAGGTATCCATTGCAAGATGGAATATGTTGGCAATCCATCAGGTTTACAGGGAAGCAGAGCAACCTGTGCCACAAATTTTCAGGGCTCACTCCACCAGGTCTGTGTCGGTCTTGTGAGTTACATAGTACAGGGCCTCGCTGAGCAGTCACGTCAAACTTCATCTTCGTCCTCAGTTCATACATTTCCCACATTCTATATATTTAATGTATTTGCACCTAGAGATGCTTCTACCGATCATACCCACCTGTAAGGGCCGCTTTGGGGTGTACTACATTTGCCCATTATAATGCTTGTGAAAATAATATTTTATGTTTAAATGCTTTTCTCTTACTCTATTGGTTGACACCGGATGCCCACCCTTTATGCTCTAGTCCTCTGTGGGGAAATGAGGTATTAATATCACCTCAACCTGTCAACTGCGGACTATAAAAACATACAAAACATATACTTTTTCCAGCCATCTGGTTCCCCATATTTATCAGTCATATTTAAGCTTGTGTATTCTATTTTGAAAGTAGTAAAATAACTGCCGGCTTGCATCGTTAGCATGCAGACTAGTCCATTATTTTAGTCTAGGCAAAAGGGTTATTGTCCACCAGTCCTGTATGAATCGACATCACACCAGGGGGTTGTCTTCATTTAGCTGTGGATCTAAGTGTGCTAGCATAGGAAATGGGTCTACAGACAGATCTCTAGGTTTAATTACAGAGGAAGGCATTGTGTATTTAAATGTAAAGGTGTCTGGATCCTAATCACTGTTTAAACACACTTTACTGTATAGCCACACAACAATATCTGATCCTAATTAAATCAGGAATGATTCATCTGCTATCTCCTGGTCTGTATGTTTACCTGTGAAAAGGTAAAGAAAGGAAAGGACCAATCAGGTCGGTCCTGGAATTGCTGATGAGGATATTTCTGGGTTTAAAAGAGAGCTCTAGAGGACATCAAATTGGCATTCACTTAAGAGTGATAGCTGAGGTCAGGCTGGCGTTGAGATATATTAATCTCTGCCCCTGACAGGAAAGGGACAATCGGTCCCTTGAGCACTGCCGTACCCTGATCTACCTCTCCAGGTCTTGGGGAGCTGTGTGTCTGCCGAAAGCGGAGTGACAGTTACTTTGGGCCACTACGTTTGCTGGTAGTCTTAAAGGAGAGAGGCAGCAGTCCCTGAAAGTAACAAGGATACTGGTGAAGTGGTTTTATTATACCCTGTATGTTGTCCATGCCAGACTGTAGTGATATTTGTTGCAAGTTATTATTATTTACATCCGTGTTGCTGTTTTGTACTACCATTTTGTTAAATAAACTTAATTGTGTTATTTTCGGATATTTGCCTAGGTGATGTTGAACCTTGGATAGGTACCGGGTAGGCCAGCTGTGTGGCCCAGAAGGTTACGTTAAACTCGGTATCCTCACATGCTCCTTGTCTGTTTGGTGTTTTGGGAGGACATAGTTGTTCTCCTCTCCTTGTTCATGTGTTTTTATTACTCTGGGGCTTAGTTAACAAGTAACTGCTCTGGCAAGTGCTCTGTATGGAAGGGAGGAGCTACAATTTAAATTCAAATGTTTAAATTGCCTGTGCTGCTAACTGCACTTTGTACCCTAATGTCTCCAGTGATCCCCAATGGATTAGGAGAAAAGGATTTAACGTTTAAAAATCCTATTTTATTATGTGTATATTTCAAACACAGAAAAATCAAAGCCTCAGAGCATTTTTTTTATAAACTAATACACCCATATAAGTCAGGCATGTACATTGGAACCTACCCCCATTCATCTTTGTCTTGTTCATCTTTGTGCTACACATGCGTATGTCAACAAATGTAAAAATAGTATTTTTTATTCTCTAATATTAGTATTGGAAAATTTCCCATAAAACAAATTGTAATTGTTTTTGTTGAATCTAAAATATGTCCAGTTGGAACTTCATTTATGTCTTAAATAATGAACAGCAATTAAAAGATATCTTTTATTTCAGCTTTACATGTTTATGTATTAGAAATGGAAACCTCTCCACAATTGCACCCACGCCACCCAGTAAAGTTCATTAGAGTATATTGTCCCACAAAACTAAATCTTATTCTTGTATTTGCATGCAGATAAGCATATTAATGTGGCAAGCCCAAATACTCATTGGCAGTCCCCAATATACCCATATCTGGTCGGCTTTCTCCATGATATGCAAGAACTTTGTTCCCCTCCAAGCTAACCTCTTCTGTATTCCATACGAAAAAACAATGATCTGTGACAGTGGCGGCCCACTAAGATATGCAGCCTGGTGTGTATCAATAAAGTATCACCAATACTTCACAAAACAAACATATATATTCACAAATGATACATACATATGGCGCTGCCTTCACGCACATTTGGATAGAATGATGGATTGACAAATGGATTCAATGCCCTTGTATAATTCTCTAGAATATGAAGTTATACAACACAAAAGAGACTGATAGTGTAGTAGATTGACAAATCAAAATAATAATAAAATATAGATTACAAAGTGCCCGTGCTTAGATAAAGAATCCACACAACACCTGTGTCTTCCCTCTAGATGAGGCCCCTATAGGGTATATGCTTACTAGAGCAAAGACGCAATCTAGCCCCTAATGGACAGACGAATGTTTCACTCGTCCCCGGGTTGTACCAGTGGCATCACATATTATGGCGCTGCCTTCACGCACGTATAGCAAAATGATCAAGCCCTTAAAGGTCAGATGGATCTTTCACTCGTCCCCGGATAACACCAGCGACATCACATATTCAAAATTAAAAAGAAAGGAAGAATCTAGCGCATTATCTTTTTAATATGAATGATTGTATACATAAACAATTATGCTCGTACCGGAAAAACAGTGAGAAAAGCAAATAATCAAAATGAGTTTGGAATCACCGCAATCCCTCACCACAGACTATCTCAAGTTTCCATATGCACTCCTCACGGTCCCGATATAGAGACAAGACTTGTCAATCCATCATTCTATCCAAATGTGCGTGAAGGCAGCGCCATATGTATGTATCATTTGTGAATATATATCTTCTGTATTCCATGTCCACACAATCCTCAAAATTGTGGGTGTTTTACAGTTTTCAAATTACCACAAATGTGTATATAGAGAATATTAAGACACATACTATATAATTATTAATTAAAATAATTTTATTAACAACATAGGGCCTGATGCTGAGATGGACATAAACCCGTTTGTGTAAATTTACACTGTGCGTGCCCACAAAGAGAGCACACGTGTGTACTTGCATGCATCTGACACTTGTGCCTCCTCACCACTGGAGAGGCGGAATGGGGGAGGTCTAACATAGACAGGACAGTAATGGCATGTTCACAAAAATACATTATTTTTACGGAGACCTTTATTAAGTGTACATTAAGCCCAACATGTATTCCACTTAGTATCAGGCCCCAAATATTTAGGGCTAAATCAAAATTTTATTGTATATTTAGCATGTATAAATTAGATCTTTTTTTTGTAAATGCTACATTAGTGCATTTGTAATTGATGGTAAATTAATGGTTATATTATAATTTCTGTCACATATAAGAGTACATATGCCTCTAAAGTAAATTGGAATATATTACAGCAGGGCTACGGCGTGTATGCTCTTTTTTTTTTGGGCAAAGTAACAAATTGAATCAAAATAAATAAAAAAATAAAAATTTTTGATACATTTTAGGTTGTTTGTTGAGCTTGGTTTCTATCAGTGTTGCCACTTCCAGACTTTGATAAATATCCACTATAATCACCCTTACTGGTACACAGTGTGCACTTTTTCAAAGCTTGATGAGGAAGGAGAACTGATGATCTGAAACTCATGTGCAGCTATGCAATGCAATTCAACGACTAAAATTCCATATATCATTTCTAGGGAAGAAACGGAAATGATGGATTACCAGGTTCACCGGTGAGTCATGTTTAATTTCATTGCTTGTAATAACTTCAGCGAACAAACAATAACATTTCTGTTGCAGACTTCAAGTTGTTTTTTTTTTCACTTTTCCAAAATATTTTGAACAAATTACTCTCTATTTTTCAGGGAAATCCAGGACGGCCAGGTGATAGAGGACCAAAAGGAGAACGTGTAGGTTTTTAAAACATTTTCTTTGTGTTAATATTTATTTAGACCGTTGTCAATTGAAAGCAATGGCACAGCAGTATTAGTGCGTTGCATTTTCTGTGTTGACCAGGGATTACACATTACTTTTATCATTGTGGAAAATATTAATTTGGAATAAGCTTACACTGTTAATAAATATGATGTATAGTTGTGGAGGCAGCATGTGGCACTCATATTGACATAACTGGAGTCATATCCCATTTATGGTATTCTTCCGACTTAATGTCGCAGAGTGAGTGCAGTGGATTTAACATAGGTAATTAGCAAGTTTTCTCATTGCTTTTTCTCGTAGCAACAGGTTAATTAATTATTTGGACCATGAGAATGCATCATCTCACCCCCTGATTGTCTATAATGGTGATATCAGACCCTTTTGGGAAGCCAAGTACCACTTGTGAGGTCCCTGAAAATATCATGTTGCCCATGACTGATCTAACCCATAGTATACCAAATAGAATTAAAAATAACAGTTCAAATGTTTAAATAATCATCATCTTTGGACATCAATGAATGAAAAGTGAATACATCATCATTGCTTTTGCTTTGCCAATGACAATAAACTGCATATCTCTATTTGAATTAATGTACAATATGCCCACTGTAGCTAATATAGGTGAAAATTCAGATAACTTTATTGCTGTTTACACAATTACAAGTAAATTGTTTTTATTTTAACCATGTGTGTGCCAAAATTGTGTTGACTCCACCCACTCACATGCAGTGCATCCAGTGGCTTGTCTTGAAGTTAACCTGCAACTAATGCCACATAGTAAATTGTTTGAAGTATCCTCACTCCATGGGGTAGATTCGATTGGCTGCGATGTGCCTGAGAACATCGCGGCCGCGCTTTATTGCCATTTATGCGGTAATAAGTAACGTTTACTTTTGCTCGCACCTGTATGGGGCTTGAGCACAAGTGAACATTACTTTCACTAATAAAAATCGCTGTGTAGTGTCTCGCGGCCGTTCCGGGACACCACCTGGCGATTTTTTTTTAGAATTGAAACTGCCCTCGTATGTAGTAATGACTTAGGGCCTGATTCATTAAGGATCTTACCTTGAGAAACTTCTAATTTAAGTCTCCTGGACAAAACCATGTTACAATGCAAGGGGTGCAAATTAGTATACTGTTTTGCACATAAGTTAAATACTGACTGTTTTTTCATGTAGCACACAAATATCAACTTTAAATTTCAGTGTACAAATAAGCTATCAAGTATTTGTGTGCTACATGAAAAAACAGTCAGTATTTAACTTATATGCAAAACAGAATACTAATTTGCACCCCTTGCAATGTAACATGGTTTTGTCCAGGAGACTGAAATAAGAAGTTTCTCAAGTTAAGATCCTTAATGAATTAGGCCCTTAATCTAATTATCATCGTGTGTCTGTGTGTATATATGTATGTATGCATGTATATTATTCTGCAGAATTTAAAATGTTCACCAAAATCTTTGTTACATACACTGCACTTATAGAAAGGAAATACAATGTGGTGCAAGTGAAGATCCGTATGAGCCTGTTGATTGAAACTAAATTCATGCAATGGTAAATTTCAGCAAATAACATCATGCTGTTCATATGCAAACCTGCTGTGAATAATTTGTATGTTCAATTCCAGGAGAAGTGATCTCATTAGATGACAGTTTGTAGCTACCATTTTAAATTAATGTGAAAGTGCTCTATTTAATTAGTGTAATTTTAAAGTGACTTTTCAAGTATTATTTCTGTTGAGCTTATTTTTTTTCCTAAAGAAGTGTTGTTTGAGTTGTCTGATTTCTTTCATTATTGACAATGAAGTTGGTAGAGATGGATGCTCCAAATTAGAAAGCTTAGTGACTCCCTGGGCTCCAATTCATGACTCATTAATTCATGACATTGAGCACGCTGATGCATGTGTAATTAGCAGTGTTTGTGTATCCCTAGTGGCTGTGGTTCTGCTAGCCTTTGTACACAGTACTCTCTTCAATAAATACTCCTTGCCTCATCAAAAAATATCAAACTTGCAGATCTCTGCCTGCAACTGAAATAGCCACAGGTGATTTTAATGTAGGTTTAAAGCCAAAATGTTTAGCATGAGATTCAGGCTTCCCACTCTGAGTGTGTATTTATCATCATTACACAGAATATTAAATAGTTGAAAAATGTAGAACTATTTTACGGATTTAGTAATGTTATATTTTGTTATTTGCATTTAAAAAAAATGTTTATTTAATTTTTTTTTACAATATATACATTTCTTGGTAGGAAACTGATATGTAGCCAAGTAACCAACCAGTATGTTTTGTGGACTGTGGGAACAAACTGGAGAAACTAGAGGAGACTCATGCAAACACTGAGATAACATACATGCTGCACACAGATAGGTCCCTGGTTGTATTAAATTCATGACCCTAGTACTGTGAGGCAGAAATGCTAACCAATGTGCCACCCTTTCTGTTAGCCTACACCAAAGGTGCTCAAACCAGTGGTTGGGTTGGGCTGGTATAAATTGGTATGTCATACCGTCACTTCCCCTACAGTCTTCATTGTAAAATTCCATTCACTTACATTTTCCAAATGTAAGTGATTAAAAAAAATCCTTAAAACATGCACTATATATATCTGTGCTTGGAAAAGCTAAAATGTTTTTACTGCCTACTGTGGAATAAAGTTGGCCTAGCGTCATTTTAAACTGCTGTGCAACTTCATAATGTGTGTAAATATCATACAGTGGTAAATTGTATAATGTGTGTGGGTCTGTCTGTGCACTGGGACTGTCAGACTGGGATTTTGGATAAGGGCTTTAATTTATTAAATAAATATACAATAGCAGTGCTTATTTAAGAAAATATTTCATAGATGAATTTATACATGTGGATATCAAAATTATCTTTAAACAAGTGTCATTTGTCCAATTTTATATTTCTCATGGGGTCAAAATACAGGGCCAATATTATTAGTATCTACCTCTGCTCATCATCTACCGGAAGACTAGCGATAAATGAGACT
The DNA here is from genome assembly GCF_038048845.1 of Mixophyes fleayi. Classification (NCBI taxonomy): domain Eukaryota; kingdom Metazoa; phylum Chordata; class Amphibia; order Anura; family Limnodynastidae; genus Mixophyes; species Mixophyes fleayi. The sequence continues at coordinate 153,122,343 of NC_134404.1, forward strand.
TTAGCATGTGCAGGTATTTTCTCTGTGATGTGGTCACATGTTTGCCACATAATGAACATATGTAGTATGCGGATGAACATAAAGTCATTGATTGTTGTGGAATACACCAATAAGATCTGTGGCTTCATTACACTGGCAAACACATTTCTAGATGATCCAGCAAATTATGCAGGATGAATCCAGTGGTTACTCTCATAACTCATTTACATATTAACATCTGAAGCTGTGCCATACTTGTCCAGGGGCAAACGCAGGATTTGTAGAGGGGGGTTTCCACACCATGCCGCCAGTGGGAGTGACCAGCATGTATGGGCGCGTGGCTATAATTTTAAACAGCGTTTGGTTGCTCTCCAACTCTTCCTATCCCCATAATATGCATGGGCAATGCTGCGTGCACTAGTGTTAGGTGCACGCAGCTCTCCCTTTTCAAGCAGAGCTGTGTGAAGCAGGAGCTGGGTCCAGCCACCTCAATGTTAGAGTGCCCCAGGCTTGGAGGGGGGTTTCCAGGCACTAAGAACCCCCCCATTGGTTTGCCTATGTTGCCCCTGCTGCAGTACACATGATTTGAAAAGTCCACAAAATTCCAATTACCCCTTTGGTGTCTTTGTGATGTAAACATAATCCAGTGTCTGCCTTTACCCATGTAGATATTACAGTGCAGCTTAAATTGAAGCTTATTAAGTCACTAATATTAGGAAAAAATTGTTCCCTGTGTACTGCCCTGCATGAGTTCTATGCTTTGATTGTTATTATTTTTATTTGTGTATGTATTTATTTTATTGTTATAGGACCATCCAGAGCTAAACATAACCATTACTTTGCAGCTGGATGGCAATTCAGAAACTATTCACAAGTAAAAGCTGACAAAATCTAGAACTATGAAACAGGTTTGTTTTTTTTTACTGAGCTCGGCAATAACAAAGTTGTTGACTGAATGTAACGTTCCATAAAGACAGAATGAACTATAGATCACTGGGGTAAGAGCACAATGTTCTGTGTGGGACATAAAACACCACAAAGGCTCAAACCAAAAGCTTGTTTGCCATTTAAGTGCCTTCCAAGTGGAATAAAAAAACATTGCAATTGCTTCACCGATAATTAATCACTTTAGAAACAGGAAATGGTCAGTTATAGATCAAAAATTTTGCAGTAAAGGTTTCCTTTTTCATATGTTATGTACAGTTCTAGGAAGCTTTCTCTGCCAGTAACCAAGCATGTCATTTTTATGTTTGCTGTAAAACAAAATTGGGGATTATATCCCCAAAACATTTTAGTGTACAACTCATACAATCATTTATAATGGCTTAACTGTAACAGCTCTGCTATAAAGCAAATATATCAAAAAGCACATTTTTAATGCAAGAGCATAATATTAAACCACCTTATATAAAGAGGTATCGTCCATTCATGGCCAATCCAACATGGGCTGTATCCATTGTGTCTGTAATAATTTTTTATTTATTTTTAATTTACCATGGTAAATTTTATTTTATTTTTTCCTCTGGAGAGAGAGGACTTTCTTTTGACATCACATTGGAATAAGTATCATATTTTTTCTTATTATTATTTTAACTTTATCTCAGAAAGATTACGGTTTGTTTGATGGGTCTTCTAAGTATAAAACTTCTGGGGAATAAATATCAAAAGTACAAATCAATAAAATTCTGTTAGGGTGCTCCACTAAGGTACACAGCTGTATATGATGATAGAATATCCACCAATATTCAAATATAAATATGTATACAGAAGTTTCATACATACACTTGCGCTCCCTTCTTAGCACAACAGGAAACCACAATTCTAATATGTTCTCCAATGGGTATGGCTAGATGTAACACAGCAACACCTAGAAAGCACTCAATGGTCCAATAAACAGAAATAACATAACATAGCGTAATATGTCAATAATTCGTCCCATTAAAAGTGACTTCCACCACCATGCAGGATTTTATCTTCAATCTTCCACCATGGATACCCAGAGTGTAAAAGGATAACCCAGCAATCATGTGTGATCCAAACGAACCCCTTATGGATTATTATTATTATTGTTTATTTGTAAGGCGCCACAAGGTTTCCGCAGCGCCGTACACAGTACGAACAGTAGACTATACAGGGTAAAACAGTACAGAACAATAAACACAAAGTACCAGTACTCCAGAAACTCCAGGCAGGCAAATACAGTAGAGACGGAGCGGAAGAACAGGTATGGAGACAGAAAGGAAGGGGGGCCCTGCTCATACGAGCTTACATCCTAAGGGAGGGTAAAAAAATCAGGCACAGAAGGGAGCCAGTGAAGCAAAGGGGAGAGAAAAAAGGGGCCAGGGGAGAAACAGAAGAGATGAGAGGTTAAGTGGCTGGTTGGTAGGCCTTGAGGAACAGGTGAGTTTTAAGTGCCCGCTTGAAGGAGCACAGATTGGGTGAGAGACGGATGGAACGAGGGAGGTCGTTCCAGTGAAGAGGGGCAGCGCGGGAGAAGTCTAGGATTCTGGAGTGGGAAGAGGTGATCAGAGTGGAGGAGAGGCGGCGATCATTGGCCGAGCGCAGAGAGCGGGCGGGAGTGTGAATGGAGAGGAGGTTAGAGATGTAAGGGGCAGTAGGCTGGGAGAGAGCCTTGTAGGTGGTGGTAAGGAGTTTGAAAAGGATTCTGAAGGGGAAGGGGAGCCAGTGTAAGGCAAGACAGAGAGGGGAGGCAGAGGAGGAGCGGCATGAGAGGAAGATGAGTCTCGCAGCTGCATTGAGTATAGAGCGGAGGGGGGAGAGGTGGGAGCAGGGGAGGGCAGTAAGGAGGAGGTTGCAGTAGTCGAGGCGGAAGATGATGAGAGCATGGATGATAGTTTTGGTGGCATCTTGAGAGAGGAAGACACGGATGTGGGCAATGTTACGGAGTTGGAAGCGACAGGCTTGTGCAAGGGATTGAATGTGGGGGGCAACAGAGAGAGAGGAGTCGAGAGTGACTCCCAGGCAGCGGAGTTGGGTGACAGAGGTGATAGTGGAGTTGTTAACAACGATAGAGAGGTTATGGTGGGAAGAGAGTCTGGGTGGGGGAAAGACAATGAGTTCAGTTTTGGAGATGTTAATTTTAAGAAAGCGTGAGGACATCCAGGAGGAGATGGCTGGATGCTTACTTAGCACAAGAGATATAACGCATCCTCAAAATTATCCTGGTCGTTCTTTAATGTGTCATAATCAATACCCTCTCCAATAAGTACTCCACATGTACGGAGAAATGACAATGGAAAAAAAAGGAGAAGATCTAGTGCATTAAATATATAAAAGTTTAATATCCATACTATATTGGAAAATCAGTATAATGGGACACGTACCAAAAAACAAAGGAAACAACAGAGTTCAAAGTACATAACCAGATGAAAAGGTATGCAACAACAAGATGGTTTTCACTACCGTTGTCCTCCGTTCAATCGTCGAATCCCACAATCAGCCAACGTGTTTCTCCCCAAACCGAGGGTCTTTATCAAGGCTCATAAAGTCCATCAAAATAAATGCTTCTTTATATAATGCCGCAATTACATCTCGGTGCGTCCTACACATCCTCCATACTTCCGGTATCCGGACGTCACATATCCAATCTCAGAAGGAGGCTTGGTCAATACAAAGATTTTATTACAACCAGTTGATATGGGCCTAATAGTGGGACCAAATGCAGGCCTTTTCTACACTACCCAGAGACTGTCCTCTGTTGAAGACTCTGCATTCACATCAAAGGGGTTCTTCATCAAACTAGAGAAAAAAGCATATAGTGAATGCCCAAGCTGTCACTGACAGGACTAGTGATCTTTTAAAAGAGCATGGAGACTATTTTCTGCCAAGTGTTTAATAAGGCTCATATTATTGTCACATTTCCTGGCCATTTAAAAATATATATGCTACCAATTAAGGAGCCCTTAGCATTAAATAACTTTCCCATCAATAATTTAATTCATATTTTGCGCAGTGTAATATCTTACAGGAGTAACAAAGAGTGAGGAAAAAAGTAGAAAACTAGTGACAAACATACAATATGAACAATTGATAAATATATTATTTTATCACTGGTCACCAAGGATAAAGATATACAGTATTCCTACCACTCAGGTATACTATCATGCTATAATTATTGTTAATATACATGAGTGGTAGGGATACTTTGAATAAACAATTTTTATCCAGATAAATGTAATGGGAAGATAAATGTAAAGGGAATCACTTTACATTTGGTTCTTAGTAATGGCAGAGAGTGATAAATATAATCTAATTCACAGTTGTTGATAGAGTATGTATTATCATTATACATTAACCGTCACTCCACCATGTTCGTTATTCTAGCAATCTATCAAAACGCTCACACTATATATTATCAGAAGGAAACTTCTTTACTGTTAAGTGCAACCTGATTGGTTGCACAAACCAAGTATATACATTTTGTCTTGTAGACATTGCTATCAGATGCAGGTGCTTAATTAGAAAATACTCAGCCATGTAGTAAAGTTTGGACAGGGAATAAAGATTTTTAGGTACAGAAGTTATAATAAAACTAACTTTGATTATTGTGCAAAACGCCCAGTTGAAAGCTCCTTTCTGTCTGCATCGTTGGAACCGTTTAAACACCCTTCTGCACTATTTTTATTTTTAACACATTGAATTATATTTGAATATTTCTATGATTTTGAGGATTACAGCTTGCTCAACAGTCACAATCCATTGGGTATTTAAGGGTTTTTATTTTTTGGCTCTTTGGTAACCCTACACATTTATTTTATGTGTAACTCAAAGGACACTTAACAATTATCGTGTTAGAGAGTGGTGACTGAGTTCAAATTCTCGAAAGGGTCATGTCGTAAATCAAAAGTTTGTCATTACAGTACAGAAATTTACAGAAATATATGACACAGCTTAGACCAAATGAGATTTACCAAAGCTGCTTTAGTAAATGTGGGGAACCTGCAAAAGAGCATTTAATGGAGGGCTCGTCCAGTTTTTATATATATTTCCAGTTAGAAATGAACACAATTCTTGCATTTCGGTTCACACACAACATTGGAACCTCTAGCCAAAGCGTTCTATTGTCACGTACCTGCAGAATATTTAGTGGATCTCTATTCTCTGTCAGTGAGTAGTACTCACTCAGGATCGCAGAGTCTAAAGGGTAGGGGGTTTTCGCCAGTGACCCCCGCAAGGAGGTATGGACTTCGCTGCTCTTATCCTGCAGGTCGCGGCCTCCCAAATGAGTATAGACAGATAAATGGTGGAGCTTGAAACAACGGGTTGGTAACTCAGGGTAACAGTAGGAAAATCACTGATACAGCAACAGTTCAGACAATCAATGAGGATGGATTAGAACTAGCTGGTTTGTAATTGGTAACCCAGGGTAACAGCAGGAGAATCATTGATACAGAAACAGTTCAAAATAGTCAATAAAGATGGATAGAACTAGCTGACTTGTAATTGGTAACTCAAGGTAACAGCAGGAGAATTATTAATACTGCAACAGTTCAGATAGTCAATGAAGATGGATTAGAACTATCTGGCTTGCAATTAGTAACTCAGGGTAACAGCAGGAGAATCATTGATACAGCAACAGCTCAGATAACAATAACAAAGATAGAACTAGCTGATCCAAGAATGGTAACTCAGAGTAACAGCCGAGGAATCACTGATACAGCGGAAGTTCAAACAGGGGCAGCCATGGAATAGAACTTTAGCTGATCCATAAATGACAATTGTAACTGCAGGTGAGTTACTGGTTACAGCGACAGTTCAATATGCAAAATAATAAGGAAGGAGAACTTAGCTGATCCGTAATGGTGATTACAACAACGGGTGAGTTACTGGTACAGCGACAGTCGTAGCGTAGAGGCAGCAGTGGTGTTGAGCTAGCTGATCTGAGAATGATGATTCTAGCAACAGGTGAGTTACTTGTTACAGCGGTAGTCCCAGCGTGGAAGCAGCGCAAGTCCTATAGAGAGAGTATTTAACTCGAAGAACAGGTATTGGACAGAGGGACCATGGGAGGTTTAAATAGCGCTCCAAAATCCTAAGCACCATTGGGAACAGATAGGAGGTAATAAGTGAGGGTAACAGGCAGCACATGCGCAGAACTAAATATAGAAGAGCCTTGATATCGAAGTAGTAACCTAGATCACTGCTTCCAGGAAGAAGGTAACAATGCCGGTACTTGTTTATGGGACCGGCGTGTGACATCTCTTTTTGTTGAATTATTCCTCAAACTTTATTTTTTGTTTGAACGTAAACTAAAAAGACATGTTGAGGTTAAAGGAAAAAAAAAATTGTTAAATTTTTTGATTTTTTAAACCATTTTTAAGAAACTCCACTTGTATCGAATAGCCCTACAAGTTGTTTTTCATTTTTTTTTCTTTTTATTGCCCTGGGGTGTTATAAGTTAACTGTAGATACCGTTACTCGTGACATTTTGAGATCCTTCACCTAGAACAGTCTTGAATGGTCTTGCAACAGGATATGGATTGTATTTCACTCAACAGGAGTCAACCTCTGCTTGTCTCAAGTAACACTAGTGCTCCACCAAGGGGTGCGGTACAAATTCCGGAGCTGGTGTTATTGACAGTTGCTAGCACGAATGGAAAAAAACTAAAATGACTTCCCCGACTTAGAATAAATGATGACTGACCTTAAGAATGACACAAGAAGTCCCCGACAGTGTGATAACAAATCATGATCACCAGTAAGAACGGCATATTCTTTGGACGTCATTTTAAATTGCGACCTCTCTATGACTATTTTTAAAGCGCCAATGCCGCTTCTTATCCAAAAATGACGTCCAAAGAACATGCCGTTATTACTGGTGATCATGATTTGTTAACATACTGTCGGGGACTTCTTGTGTCATTCTTAAGGTCAGTCATCATTTATTCTAAGTCGGGGAAGTCATTTTCGTTTTTTCTGTTCGTGGTAGTCACTGTCGGTGTTATCGGTACCGTTAAAGTTACTACCACCGCCACCAAGTAGTAGTACAAGTACAAATGGTGCATTTTTTGTTTTAACCAAGCAGGAAAGGTATGAACAAGAGTTGGTAAATGGTAGGAGCAGTAATATGGATAAGGCAATTATAGTAAAACAAAACAACATTGCTATGTAGTTTACAAGTTAGGTGTAATCAGTAACTGCAATTTTGCGATTAGGCTACTCCAACAGTATGGCAGAGCCATAACTAGACATTTTAGTGCCTTTAGCAAGAGAGAGCACTAGCGTCCCCCCATCCCCATGTATCTCACAACTTTATGGGAATAGATAGCAGTAGCGCGCCACTGGGGAGGCATAGCAAGGAAATTTCTTCAACCCTGTGCTGCTATCTCCTACCTTTTTAATGCAGTTTTGACTACCTGGTGTTGCTGCAGCTGTCTTAAGCTTTGTTGCTGCTTGGCCAGATTCTGGAACGTTGGGATCCTGTTTGGAAAAGAGTAGTTATTATTTACCTACTGGAAAGTCAAGCAGTGAATGAACAATGTAGGCCTCCTCTCCCTCAAACAGCCAAACATTAAATCAATAGTTTTTTTGTTTATTTCCACCCAATTAGCCACATCATTTAATTAATAGCATTTACATTTAATAAATATACATATTTGTGGGGCAGCACGGTGGCCTAGTGGTTAGTACTTCTGCCTCACAACACTGGGGTCATAAGTTCCCGACCAAGGCCTTATCTGTTTGGAGTTTGTATGTTTGCATGGATTTCCTCCAGGTGCTCTGGTTTCCTCCCACACTACAAAAAACTAGTAGATTATTTGGCTGCCATCAAATTGATCCTAGTCTCTATGTGTGTGTGTGTGTGTGTGTGTGTGTGTGTGTGTGTGTGTGATGAGGGATTTAGATTGTAAACTCCAATGGGGTAGGGACTGATGTGAGTGTGTTCTCTGTACAGCACTGTGGAATTAGTGGTGCTATATAAATAGCTGATGATTATGATGATGATATTTCCCATCATACAGCCCTGACATTAAATTAATAGCACCCACACTTAATAATTTGGTCTCCTTCTCCCTAACCAGCCCAACATTAAACTAATAGTTGTAACACCTTTTTATTAGGTATTGTTGAGCAGTTAGTGCCTCCACCTTAATCTGTAATACACTTAGGGTAAATACTTGAGATATAAGTACTAGGGGTGATTCAGGAAGCCCCTCCCTATAGTTCCCTTGTAACTATAGGGGTTATGATATGTGAGGTTGATTCTGCAATTGAGAGGTGCTAAAATTGTACAAAAAGGACATACTTGTTCCCAGGTCTTCCGAATTAGTTCACTGTACATTTTTCTGTGTTTACATTTTCATTGTGAATTTTACAGTAATCAAAAAAGCTATACCTAAACCTTGGCACATCTTTAGCTCTGCTCTTTACTCAGTAAAGATCTTGCAGAAATTCTTATTGTCCATACAATCGGCGTTGCAACCTAAAGAACAAAATAATCTTAAACCTATCACTGGCAGACTAACATGGCTTGTACCTAAAGATGCTATTACTGAATGTATGGGTGCATTATTTGCTGGTAAATGATAATGGGAAATATATTTTCAGATCTCTTGAGTGGAAAACAAGCATAGCATTAAAAGAGACAGGCTGGGTGCATACTACTAATAATCTCTCCCAATGTGATATCGTTAACAATTTTACCAATGACTGGAAGTCCTGATAAAAATGCTGATTCATGTGTACACTACACACTATATGCAGTTTACCTTCAGATCTGTGCTCTTCATCTGTCATAACTATCGGCTGAAAAGATTATGACTTTGTAAACGCTATAGAGATCTGCCTACACTGCTAGTCGTGAGTACATACACACTGCAGAATTTGCCCGACATCGCTCCATCATTTATAGAGATTTTTAGTCTGGTTATGTGATTGGCATGATAATCGGGAGAAAAACCTGTAGTGTGTACCCAGCTTTAATTGTGATAGCAGATTTCTCATAGATGTTGTTCTGTGTCCATTTAAAATGTTATACATTAGAAAGACTGTTCGCAAGTCTAAGGAAAGGATGAAATTAAGCTATCAAGTATTTGCGCTACATTAAAAAGCCACCAGTATTTTGCTTATGTGCAAAATACTAAACTAATTTGCACCCATTGTAACATGAGAAAATATACTCCTTTTTTGCCTGCTTTCCTTAGTGAATTAGGCACTTCTCCTATAAAGAAGGTCTTATCTTGTACTGTTGATAACTTGGATTGAAATACATTGCCAGCGGCTAGGCATTATGCTCACGCTGGACATGAATTGTTTAATATGTTAAGCTAACTGATTGTCCAGATTTCCCCTTTGCAGAGGGGAAATGATTGCAATAAGCTACTATTATGCAAGGAGTACATTGGATATACAGACTTAATATATTGGCCTCATGAGGTCTGAATGAGGATTTCCATCTGGCATGCTGCGTATGAATAGTAATCTATGAGACCTAAATAAAGATTTTGACTTTATGAGATGTAACAATATTTTATTGAATGTTTTTGGGAACATGTTTTTGAATAAATATACTGTACTGCTGTGTTATCATATATTTACTACATACAAATGCTATGCACAGAAATATATAAAAATATGCCTAAATAAATGAATTCTATTGATTATTTGATTATACAATAAATAGTATGATAGGTTGGTTAATGTCCTTTCATGTGATCATTTATACACATATTATTTGATATGAAATGTTAAATTGATAGATTAGGCCATAGATCAGGGTTGTCCAACCCACGGCCCGTGGGCCGCATGCGGCCCAGCACGCCTGTAAATGTGGCCCAGAAGTAGTTTTGGTTGTGGCAAGGGGGCAGCACTGTTAATGGAAAAAAAAAATCCTTCAAAAAAAAATAAAAATAAAATACTTACCTTGCGGTCACGCGGTCACGTCAGCTGGTACTCCGGCTCCCTCCTTTTTCTCCTCCTCCGTGCGGTGGAGAGTGCAGCACAGAGGAGACACCCGCGCGGGAAGAACAATCAGCAGCACAGAATAGGAGAAGAGAAGAGGACAGGAGAACAAGCTGATTAAAAGGTAAGTTAAGGGGGATTTTTTTTATTATTTCAAGGGACGCTGACCAGTGAATAAAATTCACCTGGTTCTGGAGCATCATGGACCTTATCTCCCTGCTACATACTTCTACTTGTAATACTAATGGGGCATTATATATTATTCTCTTTGCCCAGTATAAGTTGTTATCCCTTAACTAACATAGTGGTGTAATTAGCAAAACAGGTCACAATTTGGGGTCACAGTGGTGTATATGTCAGGTACCGCAGGCCTGGTCAGGACACCCTGATATACAATGCCTGGCTTAAATGCACTTTATTAATATTGCATCGAAACAATACAAAGTGATTATAGTATAATAACTAGAGAGGATTTTTTTGAACAGGGCAATTGAAAGGTAAGTATAGGGGGATTTGAAGAAAAAGTGATATATATATATATATATATATATATATATCACTTTTTTTCTCATATATATATATATATATATATATATATATATATATATATATATATATATATATATATATATGTTAACTATGTTTTCTATGGTTTTTTGGATGATCAGTTATCGTTATTGTTAGTGTATCTTACGTGCGGCCCAAACCAACTCGTCGTCTTCCAATGTGGCCCAGGGAAGCTAAAAGGTTGGACACCCCTGCCATAGATTATGTACTTTCTGCAGCTCTATTTGCTTAATGTGATTCATGTGAGTTTCTTGCACAATATTAAAGCTATAATCATATATGTATAATGATTTTAATCTCTATATTGTGACTGATTTATATTCCCTACAATAAATTGGTGCCACTTGTTTTTATATTCACCTATGTGTTAACATTTATAGGAAGATTTATCAATGGGTAATTTTGTTCAGAACTTGCAATTGGCCAACAATACCCGAAATAAATCATCAATTCACTCCCCAAACTCTCCAATCAATTAGAAATCAATGTATTTATTACTCCTTTGATAGACAATGCATTTTGAATGGGTGCAGAAATTTCCCAGTAATGTATGGGATAAGCTCAACAAATCACAAGCAATGTTTATATGCTGGCCACTTGTGGGGGGCTGAGCAGGTACTGACCTCTAGCTCCATTGTAAACAATTAGTTAGCAGCAAAGCAATTAATATTGTGGAACTGTTCCAGCATGCCCTGGGAGCCACATGTTTATATATGAAATTGTGCATCATCCTGGCAACATCCCTCCCAGACTGCCAGGCACTACATGCGCTGACTATTTGCAGGTGACGAATGATTGATTCTTTCATGCCGCTCAATGCTACATACTGTCATTATTCTTTCATTGTAGTAAGCACTATTTACAATGAGATATGTGACATGTTTAAGTAAACTGCCTTTTGATATTTGAATTGTTTATGTCCTTGTCACGAACACCACAGATACAGCAATCTGAACAGCTGGTCATAACTGATTTTACCTTAGTTAATTAACAATGAATACACCTTTTCTGCCATCACGAAGGATTTATTATGGTGCCCTTGCGTTCACCAGAACCACTTATTAATGTTTCACACTTACATCACATATACATGTAGAATGAGCTTCCCTGTGCTTCGTAAGTTCACAGAGAATCAAGGAGAATACGCAAGATTAAAATATGTTTAATCTGAAAAATATTTCCAGGGCTTTAATTCACAAAAAGGTAATAAACAGACATACAATAAATTGCACAATTGAGTTTCAGAAAATAGGAAATAAAAACCAGAGTCCCTACTTACAGTTCAGGAATTGGCGTGTGAGGAGTACACATTGAAAAGAGTGGCACATTTCAGTCGTGATAGACCCCCTCAAAGAAATGAACACTGTACTACTGATACAAGGGATTTTTAAACCATTTCTTGCTGGCTCTTCACCCCCCACCTTAGGAATTTTATTTTCACCTAAGTTAGATGGATGCCCAAAATGACACAGGGCTTTTGAAGTAAATTATGAATGTCCTGAGACCTGGTATTTTCAGAGGACCTGAGTGCTCGCCTGTGCTCATTTGGTCTGGCTGAGTCTAACTCCTCAGTATGCACAAACTACTCAGAGATTTTATCTGTCTCTGAGTCTAGCTACTTTCACAAGACCATTGTCAATTGCCTAGGTCAGACTCAGGTCAGTTAACAAAATACACTTTGAAAGGTTACCCAAAATATTCAGAGTGTTCCACATAAATTCAAGAGAAAATAACAATCAGTCATTAGATATACTACATTTTGAGTGTGTGTGTGTGTGTGTGTGTGTGTGTGTGTATTTTTTTACCATTTTTCTCAACCAGCATAAGAACATATAACCACGGTGAAATGTGTTTGAAGCATGATGTTTTCATAAATATCAACATTATAAAGTGTAATTTATTTTATATTATTTTTAAATCATCAAGCTCAAATTTTTCATTGTTTATTTTGTTGGTTAAATATACAGATTCCTACATCGGGTTAATTTAGAGCTTAACAAGAAGTCGACAGTTGAAATGTATACATCATTTGTTTGTGGATTTTTCAAGTCTAGTCATGTAAAAAAAGTTTAACCAATAATATAGATCTAGTTGGTCAATAAGTTACTGCAGTATCATAAGGGAATGCTATTGAACCAACCCATTAGCTGATTGCAGGTGTTATCTTATAAAATCCAGTAAGAGCTGCCAGCAACAAAACTGGTACTGTATATATATCCTGGAAACTAGTTGTTCCCATAGGTAATTATAGGGATGTGCAGCTCAAGATGATCCTCAAGTTCAAATTCTGTCACAATACAATAACATTTGCAGGTTTGCAGCTTTAAGCAATGGATTTTACACAACACTAGTTATTAGCCATGCATGTTTCCATTGTTTTGTTTTAGGCTTGTATTGAATTGCGAGGAGACGCATACAAAATGATCTTTTATCACAAACCATTCCCTTTAAGTACATGTTTTCACAGATTGCAGTTTGCTTAGTTTTGATTTTTCTTTGTTTGTTTTTCCTTTAAGGTTTGTAGTGTACCTGTAAACATCTTAATATTGCAATTTTGAAATTATATTGACTAAATTGCTAATTTACCTGGGCTTTTTTTTAGTAATATTGTATTTTTCATTGCAATTTTAAGCTCTCTTCTGTTTATACACAGATGTTAATTATTATACCATATCTTTAGGGTGATCCAGGTATACCTGGAGATCAAGGTCCACGAGGAAAAACGGGTCCGCCAGGAGAAAAGGGGGATATGGGACCTGTTGGACCACATGGAGATAAAGGTCATCCAGGAAATGATGGTCATCCAGGACCACCAGGTGCACCAGGAATAATGGTTAGTGATGGTTGAATGTAATCAAGGGACTAAGTCCGAATACAATGATAATATGAGAAAATAGTTGTCAAAACACAAATAAGAGATTTAAAAAAAAATATTTTAACTTCTGCTGTGAGTTTTATGTGTATTAATGTGAGTCAACAGGGTTATGGCCCCAACAATAATGTTATGTTTAAATTGAATGTCAACCGAATATATGTACTATGTACACTATATATATGCCCCATAGAGCTAATTTTTTAGCTTCCGAGTAAGTACAATAAATACAAAAAATGAAAACAAATAAATGCAAGTAAATACAAAAATTGAATTCGAATTTGTTTCTAAAGTCACCAAATAGCTGTTTGAGTATGGTTTTTTCCTCTATGTATTTTTGAATGTCTAACATAGGATGAAGGTTACTAGTGACAAATCATGTTGACTTTACAATTAGTACAGCATCTAGATATAGCACCAACATTTTACGCAGTGTTTTACAGAGAATGTTTGATCATTCATAACACAGAAACACACTCACTAGAGTCTATTTCATGCAATTAACCTACCAGTATATTTCTTGGACTGAGGAGGAAACCAGAAACCCATGCGAACATACGGAGAATAGAACAAGCTCAGTAGGATCTAACCCATGTACCCAGTTTTGTGAGATAGCAATGCTAATCACTCTGCCACCATGCCACTATGCCTTCCTATAGTATATTCTCTGTAGAATCAGACATTGTGGCATGAAAACAGCAGCGGGGGCTCATTTGGTCCTGAGGCAGGAGTACTCTTTGTACTGCCTTCATTGAACTCTACCAATCAGTGGAAATCTTTTTCCTAAGACCTGTGGATAACTCTGCAGGGAGGGATTCCCAGTGTGGGAAATGTTGGCCCTTTCAAAAGGCTACAGGAGAGGCTTCTGGGGATGTGTGTCCTTTTGCTTCTGAAAGTCACTGATGTTGGATTCTTATCTGCTGTTGGTGTGCAAAGGATTATGCCTGGGAATATCGTGATTACTGGACTACAAACTTTTTCTTGGACTTGCTGGCTTTGATGAAGATTGGTTGCATAAGGCTCCTGAGGTCCAACTCCATCATATCTCATCTGGATTGTTTGGGCATTAATCACGGACAGATTGGGAAAGTTCTGGGAAGTCTAGCAGTAAACTGGTCTTTATTGGGACCTGTTAGTCTGGTTTATATTTTTATGGTTTCTCATTTTGCTAATTTAGAGACCTTGTATTAGACAACTCTCTAATAAAGATATTGTTGTATATTTCCCTGTTTCCTGTCTGTGTGACTTGACCCAGAAGTCCCATAGGAATGTTTTATTGTTCGCACCCAAACAATTGGGGAGTATGAAGTCAAATCTGAAAATGAATAGTCTGTCTGTCTTGGTGAGCATTCAGATGCTTGTCACTTTTAATATATTTCCCATGTCTATGATTAGTGTTCATTGTGACAATTTTCTTTTTGCAGCCAGATGTCCATATTTTGCAACTTAATTTAATTGTAGAACAGTGAAAAGGATAGCATCATAAGCTACATTAGAAGGATCACCATGCAGCAGTAAAGGCAAATCAGTTTTAGTATGTCAAATAATTGGAGCTGAAGAAAAAGAATGATAGAATTGTTTCTTTATGCCTACAGTGATTAAGAAACCGTTAGAAAAGACTGTATGCTGCAAACAGTTCAGGATTGAGGCCAATTTAGAACAGACGAAGTAACTGAGTAAAGTTAAACTTCTCGGTAGAAATCTCAAAGCAACAAGTGCACTGGGAGTCAGTAGAAGTGAATATAGTCACAGTTCAAAAAATTGTAAACACGAGGAAGAGCGGCATTAGAACCCTTGTCAACCTCCTATGGTATTTATGGGTGGATCCCTGTAGCTAGAGACAATACAATGGTTGGTGAAATAATAGTAGATATTTCACATGAATACTTTGACAGAACAGATTAATCCACTGTGCAAACACAAATGTTAGCAAAAAAAAAAATCTCGATACCCTTGATACTGTAATGCCCATAATGAGGAAGGAAAGCAAGTAATCAATTGTGCAAAAACAAAAAGCAATAAAAAAAAGTATTTGGACCATTTGAATATTGCAATGTCTACAGTGTACAGAGTCACAGGAACTCCAGAGATTTAATGGAGTTGAGAATTGTCATTGTCCAGTGCCAAGAATGGTTTGTCCAGAGACACACAGAAAATCAATCCACAAATTTGTAATATAGAAGCACAGGTTGAATAAGCCGGCAGTTTGCTAGTTCTAGGGAGCTGTTTATATAGAATGTTTATATACCGCACTGGGTGAATCCACTATCCCTTGAATTATTGCATTTAAACCAATGGTATTTGTAAACTTGGATATAAGAACTCTTAAGGGAAGGTGCTCCTCCACTTATTCAACATATAATCATACAAAAAGAAGAGAAGGAAAATGTGTTCAATGGATAATAAGAATTTAATATTTTAATAAATAACTTTTATTGATATGCATTAAAATCATTTATCAAATGAGGAGTATTGTGTCTTCTCAAATATAAAACCATTGTTGATGGAACCTATGTAAAACCAATGTGTTAAAAATAGCAGTAATATCTGCTATACCACGTCACTGCAGGATTCAATATATAGCATCCAATTATTGATATTACTCAGTACTCCTAATTTCAGTATTCAATTTAGTTTTACAAGGCAGGGTCTGGGAACCAGTAATATATATTTTTAAATCATATGAACAGATGTATAATATCATACCACTGACAATAGATTATAGGTGGTAAGCCACTCCCCTAGACCTCTCTCGATTGTAAAGTACTAATCAGGAGATGAAACTATAATAAATTCAGAGTGTATTGTACCACAAGGTCATTATCAAAGTTGAATAACTCTATGAGGGCATTAACTCTGATTTGTGGTTGAAAATAAAAAGGTCACTGTTTATACGAGTGATTTTAGACAATATTCGTGTGGGTATCTCCCCTAGTTACTTTCATAAACCTATTACTAGTCAGTATACAATATATAGATAATATATTCTTATGATGGTATTGAGATATTAATATAAACAAATCGCTGCATAGAGAGATAATGTGCATACGATACTTGCACGAGTACCTCCTAGTATTGCAGTTATCAAATAACCTGTGCTGGCTGGTTAAAATTGTCAGGGTATTGTGTTATTGATTTGATACTGGTGAAAATTTAGCTGCTTTTCACAGGATCATATATTGGTATGTCTTTGCTTTCAACAAGATCCGTGTGTAATTCTATCTGAATACTTTGCCCTATAAAGCCCTGTGTGGATGCTAAAAAAGAATCCAGTTATAAAAACTGCAGTCTCCTATACTGTGTCTTTTTTGGTTGATTACTAAAGCATATTGGAAAATATAAAATTATCAGAAAACTAAACTACCTACCTATCATACCTATCATAGTATAAAAAGGCTAAGGATCGTATTATAGGGTTTTTATAACTGGATTCCTTATTAGCATCCATACTCACGTGACCGCGGCGCCGGTACCCCTCCTCTCTGCTCCGTCTGCACTGAATGTCGGGCGTGACGTCATCACGCCCGACATTTAGTGAGGAGCAGCGCAGAGAGTTTGTTGGCAAGAAGACAGAAGAGAAGAAGGAAGCCGATAGAAAAGGTAAGTGAAGGAACGGAAGCAAGGGGGAGTAAAGGCAGCATGGCAGAGAGTGAAGGGAGAGCACAGACAGCATGGCAGAGAGTGAAGGGGAAGCACAGACAGCATGGCAGAGAGTGAAAGGGGCAAAGGCAGCATGGCAGAGAGGGAAAAGGGGCAAAGGCAGCATGGCAAAGTGTGAAGGAGGGCCAAAGCAGCATGGCAGATTGTGAAGCGGGTCCAAAGCAGCATAGAGGGCACAATGTGATCATAAGGAAGCACAGCATGGTGATGAAGGGGCACAATAATGTGTGTGTGATGAAACAGCGGGCTTGTGGCAATGTAATGTGTGTGTGGTAGATGGTGGCTAACTAATGAGTGCTATTTTGTTTGTGGGGTGATAGTGGGGAAAATTAATTTTATAGTGGGGAATATTAATTTAAGAGGAGTGGTTTGGAGCTATTAATGGAATGTGGGGCTGAGTTTGAGGAGCATGAGGTCTATTTATTAAGTATGAATATGAATTATTTAATGACAGTGACAATTGTGGGAAATAGGTATATTTATTATACGTAAATGCTATTAATTTATTGCTGGGGCTGTTTGGAGGAAGGGAAACAGGTTTGTTTATTTAAATGGGAATACTATTACTTTAATGTTGGGGCTGGAGGAAGGCCTCAGTATTAATTGTGGGTCCTATTGATTTAATGCCAGGGCTGGTTGGAATTTTCTAGATGTACCCATTTTTTTTTCCCAAACAGGGCCCTCAACATTCCAGGATCTAACTAAACAAACCAGCAGCCACAGGTGGTGAACGTGACAAGAACAGATAAGATAGTTTGTCAAATGTTCTAGTGAGACCATCTCGATTTTTGGTGACTGTTCTGCCCAATCTAAGGGGCAGGTCAAGACTGTGTAATCTTTATATACACACTGCATCCTTTATATACTATACTATGGTGCTAGCTGTCCTTCGTAGGCTGACCACTCCCCCTCTAGTGGCTTACCACCTATAATCTATTGTTATTGGTATGATATTATACATCTGTTCATATGACTTAAAAATATGTTCCCAGACCCTGCCTTGTAAAACTAAATAGAATACTGAAATTAGGAGTACTGAGTAATGTCAATAATTGGATCCTGAAGTGACGTGGTATAGCAGATATTACTGCTATTTTTAACAGATTGGTTTCACATGGGTTCCATCATTCATTTCATTTTATTATTTCACTAATAACTGTGGTTTTACATTTGAGAGGACACAATAGTGGGCCTGATTCATTAGTGATCTTATCTTGTGCAAAAGGTAAGATGCTTATTTTTAAGAAGAAACGGGGAGATAAGAGTGAAGTTAAGATGGATTTTCATCTTAACTTAAGAAATTCTTCACTTACGCAGTGGATTTTGCTTCTTATCTCCCTTTTCTGAGCATGCACAGAGTGGATTTGCTCAAGATAAGCAAAAAACGGCAGATAAGATCACTAATGAATCAGGCCCAGTGTTCTTGAAGTCAGTAGAAGTTTTTTTACTGACATAACAAAAAAATATATAATCACTAATATTAATTTTGTATTGGAGAAATTTGAATATACCTCTAGTCAAGATATATTTTAATGTCAGTAAAAAAACTTTTACTGACTTCAAGAACACTATTTTTGTTAGGATGTTTAAGTAACACAAATAGCCAGTGGATGGCTTCGAACATCACAATGAAAGCTGCAGGGATGTCATTGCAATAAATACAGTTATCTGCATGGAATGGCACTATCTATTCTATTGAATGTTTTCCTACTGAACGGATCTAAGGAAAGGACCCTTAAAAGCGTAATCGCCCACCATTGAGATCTTTCTTATCCCTGTGCTGAGCATTTTTGGGCTCATCGCATATTTATTTAATGCCTGCTTACCAAAATTAAAAAAGAGTCTTCCCTTATCCCTAGCATTGCTCATTGACTTTAATGGACTGTGTGCGTACAGGTGCCCGCAAGATTCTAATAGTGGAAAGGATTCCTTTCCTCCGGCAGAATCAGAAAACCCACAGATCACGGTGGGTAGTGATCTGCAGGTTTGTCAACCCCTTACAGGCAGAGGACGGATAGGACTCATCCGTAGCACTTTAGGAGGTCATGTAGAGGATGAATCCCACTCGTTCTTAGCACTCAAGGGTTTTTTGTGTTTTTTTAAATGTATTTCAGATAATGCCCTGGTTCGCAATACATAGTCCTCCACCTTTTCTCTCTGTAAAGAAAAAAATGAACAGGTAAATACTTGGCTATGTTCTCCTGAATATATTTTGCCATGGTCTGCAGTTACCAATTAAATCACAAATTGTGACTGTAATTGGCATATTTGTAGGAAATTAGGTAAACAAAAGTAGTAGCAGTGAAAACAAGACACAATATAGCAGGCATAACTCTATTGCTGTTTATATTTGATCTCTAAATCAATCAGAAGATTATGGGGCCATAAACAAGAAAAGGGGGGGAGGGGAGAAACATAGTTATGCTGAGCCTAGTTGTGGCCCAGACGAACTGACTGAGGTTCATCATTGATCTGTCAGATTCAAAAGGGAACCTAAGGACAAACAGCTTAAGCAGAATTAGCAATAATAAGTTCACTCTGGTTTCAATACCAGAAAGGTCTTAGTGAATATGGATTTCATGCCAAACTGGAGGTTAATGATAGGTAAGAGAATTTTTTAAAGCAGGCACAGAACTACAGCAGTCACACCTTGTCATATAAGATTGGAAGTCTTCCTTATCCATCTTTTGGAACATTGCAGGTGAATATTATCACTGCAGTGCATAAAAATACCAAGAGACTTATTAAGTTGCTCTTCAGATATGTTGTAGCTTCTTCCAAATCACTTGCAGCAGCTTTAGGGATAAGCAGTAATGTGCGAAAAAATTATACATTTTAGCATAGTTTCCTCATTGTCTCTTACAAAGACATTGATCTTTTGTACCAGTTCCCCAGCCACTAAGGACAATTGCTAGATGTTCTCAGTGCAGACGGGAATATTTTCTATCACATGTACCTATCTGTTCTCTCCACTTTCTTCTGTTCAACTCTCAAGATAATTTTACTTACTTGAATTGTTATTGTTTTTATTATTTTTCTAAGTGGTTTTGAACTATCTTTTGGCTGTCCCCAAAGCATTGTGCAAAAGTACAACTATCTTCCTATTGGTATAACTTCATATTACAATGAAATCGAAATTAGAGATAATGTAATTAGGGGAAGTCAAGGATAAGGGAACTAGTGTTTGGAATCTAGTAGATGTTAATAAACAAAGTTCACTAATAGAACGTGCTACAATTCTATACTATTGGTAACACTAGCGATACATGTATATGTATTATGCAGTATGTCTGCATTAATATTGCTACTATTAATGATGTATGAGATATTTTTTTTCTAAACTGCCTTTGTCTAGAAAGAGACAGACGTACATTTATATGCTAAGCATAGATGCAACCAAGCAAAAGTGTTGTATTAGACAGTAGGTTGATTTATGTATGCCTGATGGTTTACAGCACTGATAAAAAGGCGGTGATTATAGAACAGGGAGTTGTGTCCATTCACTAGATGTACTCTATTGATTCCATTGACCCTCTATAGTATAATACTGGTAAAAAATACATTATGAACCATTATAGGAACTATATTGTATATACTCTAAGCAGAACCTTTTTAAGGAGATCTCCAAAAGAGCAATATGGTACTGTAGCTTCCCTTCAACAGAGTTGTAAAACATTTATTCCGCTGTTAAAGGGATATTTCACATCCTAAGTTTCGTTCGCACATCACCACATAGTGTAGTTTAAAATCAGATGGTGGGAATTGTAACTAGCAGTAAGTAAGGGATGTAGCGCTTTCCAAAGTGGGATACAGAAGAAATCTGCTCAAAGAAGGTTGTCTGTGTGGGTTCTCTTTCTCTGCATACTGAAAAAGTGATGTATTTGATTCAAGGGGAACTGTTAAGATGAGATGTGCTAGTATATTTCTTGTATTCTAGCCACTGACACAGTCACAGTAGCTGAAATGAGTTTGCTCTTCTGACAGACATATAGTATTTTGGATATTTGCAACTGTCAAAACTCCTATTCTCTTATGAAGATACGTTTTATTTGAGATTCTAGGAAATGTATTTTCCATATAAAAACATACATCTTGCATAGTAAGGTGAAAAAAATCACAGCTAGATTTGCCTTTTCCTGTAAGAAAGATCTTCTATTGATTTTTAAAGTCCGTTATTTTACCTTGACCACCTATTGTTATAAGAATTTCCAGAGAACCCTTTCCTATGCTGATGGCAAAACACTCTTTGGAAGACCCATTGGACTGTGTATGGTCTTTGGTACAAAAAGGTCATTAAATAAGTCTTTGTATTACACTTTGATATATTGTATAAATATTAATTAAGTCACCTCCCAATATGCCCTTTATCCAAAGTAGATAAACCTAGTATTCCAAACATCTCCTTCTAACTGAACCTTTCCATTTGCTTTATTAATGAGGTTTCCAATCTATGAACTCAGATGTGGTCTAACTAGGTCCTTATATAATGGTATATACTATGTTCCAACACACTAGCTGCTGCCTGTCACTGTGCTTATCAGGTTTTAAAATTACCGTATATTCTATTTAATGTAAAAAAAAGTTGTGCCCAGTTTGTCATTTTGTCTAAATATTTCTTTAGCAAGTTACCATCCTGCTTTGTGTTAATAACTCTATATAGTTAGCTAACATTAGCAGATATGGACACAATATTTTCTAGGTCATCTCAAAGTCATGAATAAAAAGATTTAAAAGGTCAGGACCCAATACTTATATCTGTGGTAAACCACAAACATATTTAGTCCATTCTGAATAAGTTCCATTTACAAATAGTCCTTGTCCTCCAGCTTTCCAGCAGTCCTCTACCCATGTACATACTTTCCCCTACACCTAGTATTCTCATCTTATGTGCCAGCCTGTTATGTGAAAGAATATTGGACACGTTCACTAAATCAAAATATGTCACATTAATTGCACTACAGACAGGAAATTTGAAATGTAATTGCTCATAAAACAAACTAATAGCTAGAGGGGGAAGATCTGTGGATGTCTATGCAATGGATCAGAACAATAGCACCTCCTCAAGTATTATGGTTATATACGTAAATAGCAAGTAGAAAGCATATAGATTTATTTAGACTTCTTCTACACAGGTCAATGAGAGAATCTTAAATAAAGGTAACACTGTTGTTGGATTTTGAGCTTAGAAGGTTCTATTAAAAATAAATGTGTACAGGTTGACTTAAAAAGAGCACTAGAAGCTGACTGTAATGCTATATGCTGTAGATAAACAATTCTACAGATAATGGAGTTTTATGTCCTTAATATTATTATTATTATTATTATTATTAATTTTTATTTAAAGAACTTCAAGGATCCTAAAGAACTCTGGCTATGAACCCTTGCTTATGTACATTATTATCGTTTATTTATGCAGTGCCGCAAAGGGTTCGCAGCACCGTACATAGAACAAGGGACAATAGTACAGGGTAACAGTACACAACATACAGGTATTACAAAGTACAATAAGTAAAAAGTGCAAATAATGGGCAAACAGCACAAAATCGCCAACTCAGCAGAGATCAGGTGCAAAGGCAAAGAGGTAAAAATGACTACACATAGAGTGGGAAGGCAGGGAGGGAGGGAGGAAGGAGAGGATTGAAGAAAGGAATTTGAGCCTGAGCCTACATGAGTAAGGGCCACTAACAGGATCGGGTAAGGGTGGAGATATAGTGACAATGGAGAAGGGGAGAGACAGCAGCAGGAGTTGAGTGACGAAAAAGGAGAAAAGTGGGGGCTGGTGGCAGAGGTAAACAGGAGGAAGAGGACATGAGGATAGAAGGCCATGCTCAAGGGAGCTTAGAATCTAAGGGAGAGGGAGAGACCCACAGGAGACATAGAGGGGGAAGATAGTTGAGGGGATGAGAACACTAATGGAAGAGATGAACATGAGTAGGAAGGAGAGAGGAAGAGTGAGGGGGAAGTAATGTAAGGTAAGTATAGAGGGATAGTAAAGAGGATTAGAGGAGGACAGGGTTAGATGGAGAAAGGATAGACTAATCTGAACAGATGGGTTTTGAGGGAACTTTTGAAGTGAGGCAGGTTGGGGAGAGCCTGATAGAATGGGGTAGTTTGTTTCAGAGAAGGGGGGCAGCACGGGAGAAATCTTGAATTGCGGGAGTGAGAGGTAGTGACCAGATGGGAGTGGTTGTTGGAAGACTGTGGAGGGCGAGAAGGAGTATGAGTGGAGATAAGATTGGAGAGATAAGGAGCAGTGGCATTAGAGAGGGCTTTGTAGGTGAGGGTGAGGAGTGTGAAGAGGATTCTGAAGCGGAGGGGGAGCCAGTATAGAGCTTAAAAGAGAGGAGAGGCAGATGAGGATCGGTGGGAGAAGAAGCTATGTCGGCATGCAGCGTTCAGTATGGAATGAAAAGGAGCGAGGCAGGAGCAGGGGAAGTCAGTGAGGAGAAGGTTGCATTAATTGAAGCGGGAGATAATGAGAGAGTGGACAAGAATTTTAGTGGTATCATTGGAGAGGAAGGGTCTGATCTGGGCTATATTGTGGAGGTGGAAGCGGCAGGATTGGGCAAGGGAATGTATGTGAGGGGTGAATGAGAGGGAGGAGTCAAGAGTGACCCCCAGGCTATGAATTTGGGCTGAAGAAGAGATGATGGTAGAACCAATGGTAAAGGAGATGGCGGGAGGTGGGGGAGGGGTCTTTAGAGGGGGGACAATTATGAGTTTGGATTTGGCCGAGTTATTGAGTTTGAGGAAATATTGGGAAATGCATGCTGAAGAGGAGCCAGAGAAAGAGAATGAGCAGTTAGAGAGATAGGAGGTGAACCAAGATAGGACAATGTCAGAAAGGCAAAAAGAGTAAAGGGTGTCAAGCAGGAGAGGGTAATTGACTGTGTCGAAGGCTCAGAAACGTCGAAGAGGATGAGAAGGGAATAGTGGCCCTTGGATTTGGCAGATAAAAGGTCATTAGTAACTTTAGCTAGGGCGGTTTCAGTGGAGTGTAAGGGGTGAAATTCAAGCGGCAAGGACGGAGTTGTCGGAGAGGAGGTTAGTGAGATGGCGGTAGATTCACTGTTCAAGTAGTATAAAGGCAAAGGGGAGGAGAGAGATAGGGTGGTAATTGCATAGGATGTTGGGATCAAGATTTGTTTTGTTTAGAATAGGTGAGACTATTGCATCTTTGGAGGAGGAGAGGAAAATTCCAGGTGGAAGGGATCAAGGTTGGAGGGCTGCAGAGGGGGTGAGGCGCAGGGGAAAGAGAATTGTGGGAGGATGTACATGCATGAGCTATTGTTAGCATAAATTCACTATTTATATACATGACCTTATCAAATGAGCTTTGTATGTGCAAAAGGTTGCCTTCATCATCATCATCATCATGATCATCATCTATTTATATAGCACCACTAATTCCGGAGCGTTGTACAGAGAACTCACTCACATCAGTCAATGCCCCATTGGAGCTTACAGTCTAAATTCCCTAATATACACACACACAGACTAGGGTCAATTTTGATAGCAGCCAATTAACCTGCTAGCATATTTTTGGAGTGTGGTAGGAAACCAGAGCCCCCGGAGGAAACCCACGCAAACACAGGGAGAACATACAAACTCCACACAGATATTGCCTTTCAATATCTTTTAGTTTGTAATTATAAACTGTGCAATTCTTTACAATGCATTGTAAACACATGTAAATTATATTTTACTACATGTTATACTACATTTTTATTCTTTTCATAATATTACATTTATTAAATGTTGATATAAAATGATTTAAATAACTATCAATGTATTAGTTCAAAGGAGCAGCAGATTTCCATTCATTACTGTAACAATATACATTGAATATTCTATATGATATACTGTAGCTCTAACTCTAATATTAATTTGATGTAAGCTTTACCTGCTACTTATATACCTACATGTGTTGCTATGGCAATCTTTCTTTTGTTGATATATTGCATGTAAGGATTGAGAAGGATTATTGATTTGCACCAAGCAGCATATTTATTGAACATTATATTCTTTGTGTAGTGATGGGTTTGTTAAGCACAACCAGACAAGGATTTATTTATTACAAATGTTTTCCTTATATCTTAAAGGACCACGGAACATGAAATATGAACGGGTCCAATATGAATAGGCATCATGAAATATTTCAACGGTCACAAAGTTAGAAGTACAAGCAGAACCAATATGCTTTGTACAGTTAAATTGGCTTTATTATGACAGAAATAACAAAGATCTACTAAGGTCCCTGAAACATAGTGTGCATTCTCCCTTTGCTTAAATAAAGAACATTCTTAATGGATTTATTTCTAACATGAAGATCCATGTGTAGCTCATGAATTCTATTGCTGTGTCTACATGTGAACCTGGAAGAAGGTTCAGCTTCTGATTAGCTTTGGTAAAATGTATTGTGTGTGTTTGTATATTTACCTGGTGTGCACCCTGCCTTTATATTATTTACTTTTAAAAATGCAGCAACACTCTTTCTATTGGGTAGTTAGTTGGGATCCCTCTTATTTTGTGCTGGGTGGATCCTTGAAGTAATCATTTCTACCCGATGGAGGACCTAATATGCAGAGCAGGGTACAGCCAACCATTGTGTTGGGCCTGCCCCACCAAAGTCATGTCACTGCTTCTTTAGGGTGACCAAAATCTGAGTTCCAGCAAGGTAACTGTTGGCACTGGGGCCTTGAGATGATTGCTGAAATTAAGGTACTGTAGGCCACAGTAGGATCAGACCTAATAAGAACTATCCTCTATACTGGAAGCTCCATTGTGGAGGACCAATGTCCTCATGAAAGCCAAGTATGCACATATCAGAAGGGATCTGTTTTTTTTAAAAGACATTTTAAATAGGGCAAATGTCCTTTCATTTATGTTTTCCTTTAAAGATGATTTCAAATGTATGAAGCGTGCCCTATATGCAGGTAGTTTTAACTTTATGAAGTGTGGAAAAAAAGAGGGTGGGGCCTGGAGGACAAGTTACAGTCCGCTCTGTGTAGCTGTGGGTGCTGACCCAAGCTTTACCCGCAAAACTGAAATTCCAATCACCAATACATACATGTTAGCTACATAAGAGCTGCTCCAGGTAACTCACTAATATCAATCCAGTGTAAGACCCAAATAAATCAAGTGCCCACCCAGCAGTGTAGGGTTTCAACATGTTTCCTTTTCACTCAAGTATCAGGTAATAAACTAGGACATTTCCAAGTGTCCTATGGGAATGTGTGAGCTTGTAAACACTAGTTATGGCAATGTACAAAACAAGGTATCCATTGTTTATAACTTGCTGATAACTTAGTCATATAGCTCTCTTTTTTTTTTTAAACTTCTCTCAGTTTAATACAGACCACACACAGAGACCTCTAATGTAATATGACCAGAATATGCAGCAAGCATACAATCATTTATCTCTGTGCAAATACACATCAGCCCTTCACATGGTGAAAGACTGATCACAGATCAAATGGGATAATATGGTACAGATAGAAGACTGGGTTGGATCTAAGGGGAAATGTTATTTCAAACATATCTCCATTACCAACTAGAAGTCACAAAAATGAACATAACAGGGTCTGCATAGGACTCAGAAGCAATTACTGTGCAGCATTTTATTTTGTGCTTACTACCTTCCATTCATCAGAGTAGATTCCTCCTCACATCATAGTAGAATATCTTACTGAATAGGAACCTGACAAAGCAAATATCAATCTAGAAACTGACTTGATATAGTGGTATCCTTTAAAGATAACACCAAGCTATCTCCGATACAAAGATTTATTGCATTTCATGCTGTACTTTTGTTTCAATTATGCAAATAACCACAATAACTTTCTCCGCAGACACAGAATATTTCATTTGAAGAAATGAAAAAATATATTAAACAAGAAGTTTTACGAATATTTGAAGGTAAGAAAGACCACATGTAAAAAATGAATATCTAAGCTACCTATCATTACATCCTTTATTCATGTAGTTTCAGTACTCTGCCATTAGCTAGCCCATTTGTCAGACTAGTCCTGACTTATTATATACCGTACAGCATTTGTTTTCTCTCTTTTTCTTCTGAGTTTACGCATCCTTTTTATACTCAAGATCCTATTTTATGTAATTTAGCTCTTTAATCACCCTGGGCCTGATTTAGAGTTAGGAGCAAATCCAGCTAGAATATGTAATTTTGCACATTGGCAAAACTAGAGCTAGGGGAGGTGGGCAAATTTATAATGTGCATAGAGATTTAGAGTTGGGAGAGGGCATGTACTAGCTCAACTCTAAATCACAGTCTAAAAATAAATTTTCCAGTATTTGCTTGCTACATGCAAAAGCAGGCTGTATTTTCCCTGCATGCAAAAAAATAACATTTGCACCCATTACTTGGGAACAGTAGCTAAAATACCATTATGTCAGGGGTTGCACTTATTACAATATCCAGAGTGGAGAGGGGCCTGGCAGTGTCAGGTCGCCCTCCCAAGAGAGAAGAGCACAGTGGGGGTCTTACTGGGCATGTGCAAATCCGCAATGAAGACCTGGGGGTAAATGTATCAATCTGCGGGTTCTTCAACACCCGCGTGTTCAGCCTCTTCCGCGATTAAATTTCAAGCGGCGCTGCATTGTAAAGGGTTAACTTCCCTTTACAATGTAGCGCCGCTTGAAATTTAATCGCGGAAGAGGCTGAACACGCGGGTGTTGAAGATACATTTACCCCCTGATTTCTGGTCCAGGAGGTTGGAGTTGTCCAAATTTTGCTATGAAGCCTGGCGATTTCAGGCCATACATTGCAACATGTTTTGTGCAGTGCAAATTTGCACTCTTTAGTTGGATTTGCTCTTAAGTCTAAATAAGGTCCATTGTCTCCTAATGTGTCCAGTCAGTCATCGTTTTTATATATCATATACCTGTGTAGCAATAACTTTGCTATTTACTGAAAACAAAAAAAATATATATTTTTTTTTTTTTTAATTTTCTTTATGTTTGTGATGTTTTCGCTTAAATATAATCTGGTATCATTGATACCCTTAGAGTACAGTTTCACATGATATTTTACTGCTGTGGAAATATGTCTATGTAGGTCACATGCAATACACTCTAACTGGACATACAACATGACACTGTACCCCCAGGATAACATGATTATTGGACTTGATTATATACACACCTAGGGGGTCATGTAGAGTGGGCGGAAAAGTGCAGTTTGCTGTGTATAATATGCTTTTTTGAATATGACACCTACCTGTATGTGATCTGCAATATCAACATATGTGACCAATCTTTGTGGGTTTCCTCTGGGTGCTCTGGTTTCCTCCCCCAGTCCAAAAACATGCTGATAGTCTAATTGGTATGTGACAAAAATGGACCCTTCTGTGTTATGTTGCTCCAAAACTACTAAGACTTAGATGAGATTGCTTGGTGCAGGATTACTGTTTCAGTAAAGCTTAACTGTGATAAATATATTAAAATATAATCAAAATCATTTACAAAGTGACAAGATAAATTCTTTATATTGTTATAGTATATTTTTAACTGATACATTTCCTTTTATAACCTATTAATGTATTCCTTATTTACATAGAAACACATAGGCAATGCGTTTGCATATCTTTATAAAATAAGCCTATTTATGACATTAGTGATTTGCAGATTAGCTCTTTTACGTACACTTTCTCCTATGATGGTCATCCTCTTTATACATTTGTACATTTGGATGGTACATTTTATTTTGATGATTTTTATTTCTGCATAACTTTTAATTAAATGAAAAAAAGCAAACATTGTTACATAAATAAACAGTGTTCTAGATTAAGGGAACCCAAGGCATTTCTTGTTTACTAAACCAAAGAAGTCTGACGGGTTGTGGCCAAATTATGATGAAAATGGAACTTTGTATTGTATTACCAAGCAAAAAAATATTTGAACAAAATATGCCTTTATTTACTCAACAAGAAACTGGCTACAAAACAAATTTTGATTTCAAGCTATCTGAACTTTTAGTATAATCTCCAATTACAGTATGCATGTCCTCTTGTATAAATATAAGCACTTTCCTTTATAAGTCTAGTTGTAGAATCATGCAGGCACAGAAATAATATAGAAAACTACTGATTATGTCCACAAACTAACATTTTGCATGTAGTTGAAGCATTGCCATTTCCGTAGTCTCACCAAAATTACAGACCCCTCTGAAGAAAACGGACAGTGTTTTCTGTCTAAAGCGGGGGAAAGAAAAGGAGTATTTTCAAGGCCAATTCATTTTGCTTTACATCAAATTGACTAACCTGAGAAATTGTCAGTTGATTTCATTTTAACCTATTTTTAAAAGCAAAAAGCAAGTCTTTAGCTAAATACAATTTCTTGCTTCATTGTGCAGATAACTGTTTAATATCAAAAATTGGTTGCTTCTGCTCAAAAAGTCCATTCTTGCTGCCCTGTGGGATTTTAAATTCCATATTTAAATGAAAATTAAGTGAAAATAATTCATCTTTTATATGAGATGTTGTTGTAGTCTTACAATCAATTAGTGTGTGTGTGGTCAAAGTATCGTGCAACAAAGAGGTTTTAAAAGCCTCCAATTGCAGTTCATTTTGTAGTCTGTGAAACCCATAGCTTAGCACAACTAATTGACAACTCTGGTAGCACATTAAAGAAATAACTCAATAATGCAGAGCCAAGTGCTAAACAGTTATCTCTAAAAGCATTTTAATAGCAGGTAATTACTGCTTCAGGCATTGATTTAATGAATGTTGCTCAAATCAATTGCGCTCATACCTGACTGTAGTCAACCAACAAGCTACATTTATAAATGAGGACCATGTATTGTTATTGTTGTCATGTATAAAAGAGGTATTTGTACTGCTACATCCATTATTCTGCCAGTAGCTCTTCTACCTGTGTTTGTGACGCTGACTGTATGTTTATTATAACCTATTAAATACACTGGTCCAAACAAATAGTTGGCTTCCAGGGTTGTACAGTAATTATGGAATACAAGGATCTGACAATCAGCACAGTGCACCGTTTCCCATAGTTTACCAGTAAGGTAAATTTTACACCACCCTATGTTCTTTCACTGTCATGTCACAAACTGCCAGAAATGTTAACAAGATATTCTATTATTTATTTTGGCTGTCAAGTGAATTAAGGCAATAGGGAGATAAGAGTCTATACTCACTAGCCTTAAAAGTCCAGATATATAGATGCAAATGTAACTATGGATGTGGATACCTGCCTAGGTAAAATCTAAACTAAATGTAAAATCTAACATTTAAATCCTGTCTCTCACATACCACAGATGCTCTGTTCACCTGATCCACCATGGCCCCTATAATCTCTAACTATCCCATACCTGTCTTTTGTACACTACTCACGCTTGCCTAGTTTTTACAGTTAGTGGTGTAGCCAGTGCCCTGATCTGATCTATTTTGCAGTGTATGTGGCTAAGAATTTAATGTGGGACGGGGATGCATCGACAACACTTCTGCATGTATGAATAAGACCAGTGGGATTTGTTTACAAAAGAGCTTTGGGGGGACATTTCAGAGGCTTTGGGGACCCAAGGGATCAGCCAAATGGGACACAAGTGGTCAGCAGGGACAGGCTGGGCTGGGGGGCAGGGGGGCATCTGCTCCCGGGGCCGATTTCATAGTGGGCTACTTTGGACTTGATCACTGGGCTCCCTGCATTTTTTTGCTTTAAAATAGGCTGCTGAGTTGAGACTTGCCCTCCGGGCTAAAATTTGCCAGCCCTCCCCTGGTGGTCAGTACAGGATTTAATGTTAACATAGTAAACATCATCAGATATTTGATAATATGTTCTACATGCTCAATCTAAATGTAAATATGCAGACCTATAAAAAATGTATTTATAGTGTAGATCATGTGCAAGTGCTGTAGTGTATTTCAAATGGGATGTGGTTGTCTTATATGTGCAGTTTCTGTCTACTGCACACAAATTCTGATCTAATGGTCCACTTGATTACCTGTCACTAAACATGCTCTGAATATGATGTCCTATTTTATCACTACCCATATAGCTAACTACAAGTAGAGATGTGTGTTTTTGGAATTGCTTGTTAATATCATAACTGAGTTTAAGGAAATGATCCTTAGAGACATGATTTTTCCCCAAGCCTTAATCATGTATGCAGTTGCTGCTGCTGAATACATAATCTACCACCACCTTGAAAACGTATGGGGATAAGTAATGTACTGCATATTTCATAATGCTTTTTAATCCCGGGGAGAAGGCTGTCCACTTAAACAGGATATATTCCTTCCAGTACCTTAGGGAGAGGTGCAGATCAAAGCTTCTTTTATTTTTGTATTTATCCCCAGTTTTCATAGAAAACTTTAGCTTTGCTAACATCCTATGCAGTACAGTCTCAAAACCTCCATACAGTATACGAAAATCAGTAACATATTTCAATGTAACATTTTCTCCCAAACCACAAATTGATATACATATTACTATTTACCAAACAAGTATATTGGTAGTGGAGAACTGTCTAATAAATAATATTTATTAACCTTTGTTCCCAGGGCCGCCAATACCATTAGGGGACCATAGACAGTGTTTTTAATGACCCTCATTGTGTCCCCACATGAAGCGCTGTCCACGGACATGAAAGCAGCCAGAAGCTTCTTACATGTGAAACTGCCCAACCCTGCTCCTCCGTGCCAGTGTTAAGCTGGGAGTGTGGCTCTTGGCTATGATATCACAGCAGATGGGGACAAGTAGAGGATGCTGTCCCCATCTCCTGCCTGCCAAAGTAAGGGGCAGTTTGGGGTTGGGGCACAATGCACATGAGCCAAAAGCACATTCCTTTTAACTGCTGTATCTGATGGCTGCTAAATCAGTTTGAAGCCATGCTGGAACACGGGTTGTCTCATGGGCTGCTTGAACAGAGTTACACAAATATCAGGAACCTATTTCAACATTACCATTTTTTCTGGTCTTTGAGAAGTATAATTTGCAGCCAGGGTAGCAAGCTTCAAAGTTGTATGTTTTATTATTATTACTTTTGCCTATCGATGAGACATAGACAATTCAAAACAGCCTAAAATACTACACTTACAATGGATTCATAAAAATTGCATTTTATCTGCATTCTACGATTCCAAGAGCATACATACCATAGTTTCATGGGATGTGAGTACACTGCAGCTCCTCTGTGGGTACAGATCATGAGTTTTCTATGTTATAATAGTGAAATGTATTTGTTTTAATAATCACTGTGCTGTGATACCATATGCTGACCTGTTAACTCTTTGTTAAGCTACATGTTTTTGGCAAATCATACAAGTCAGTCCATCTAAACATTTTTTATCAGGTGAAAAGCTCTTGCCCAGACTCTAGCAAAAATTGGGCGATCAGAGATCTAGCAGTTTCCAATAAAACCTCTGCCTTCACTGATAATGGTCCCTTCTTCATTTGTAAATTGTAGAGAATATGCTGTTCGGTAGCTGCTGTACAGTCTGATTTTCTGGTACATTTACAATGAGCATGGCATACTCATACTTGCCTACTCTCCCGGAATGTCCGGGAAACTCACAAATTTCTGGGAGTCCTCCTGGATTCCCGGGAGAGCAGGCAATTCTCCCGAATCCTGGGCAGCGCTGACCCACCCCCTGATTTTATTGGCCCAAAATAGTGATGCTCGTTTTGGGGCGGTGGCTAATGATGCGATTCTTTGAGCCCCGTCCTCACACACCCACTACCCCCCAGACCTCCCGGGAGAACACTTGCCAATGTTGGCAAGTATGGGCATACTTTTAAGGGGGAAAAGTCTAATTGCAAATATTGCACCAGGTCTCAAAAAGCTCAAGTTGTTTTGCTGCCTTCAAATTTCTGGGGCTCTATTAATCTAAACATGTTTTGTTTTAAACCCATATCATGGGTTTTAAACCCGTTATATTTCCATTCCCAGAGATATGTCCAAGACATCCTTTATAATAGGTATGCTAATTGTAAATATATCAAAACATGTTTGTCTAATTTTGAAGACTGTTTTCCTCTAATTTAATGACAGCAGCTATAGAAAATCATATGTGGTTGGAAGGTCTATATAAATATATTTGTTTGCTATTATACAATTTTAACTACATTTATTATCAGGAGAAAAAAATCTGTAAAAATGTCATCTGACTTTCTGTGATAATGAAATCTTGAGTTCGCCCTGTGGTAGATGTTTTTTCTCGCAGCTTTTGACTTTATATAATTTATGTGAATATACTGTTCATCTCTTAATCATGAGGTTGAGCTGTCTTAGAAATCACTGTGTGCAATGTGTGCCTCACTGATGGAGAAATTGAACTTTAAGACTTGAGAGTGTCATGTAAATAATAACAAGAAAAACTCATTAAAGTCGTATCTGTTATTTTTCTTTTACTGATAGCCTGGTGCCGAAACTCACGTTTCTGCCTTTATTTCTGCAGAAAAAATGGGTGATTTCCTTTCCCAACTAAAAACCCCAGCTGCCTTATTAGCTGCTCAAGGTAAACCAGGCCCACCTGGAAATGATGGACTTCCCGGACCACCTGGAGATCCCGGGCCACCAGGCCATCAAGGTAGGAAGTGTTGCAGTTATTATAAAAACACTTATAAACTCCCCTGTGAACTGGCTCTAAATCTAAAAATTAAAATTGTATTTTACAGGTACATGTAACAGGTATTTATTTACATGTGATTAAAAAGTACTATATACTAACATACATTATTTCTACATTCTCAGTTTTTGCTGGTTGTAAGCTGCCAATGTGACGTCCCTCAAGCTAGGTGGTGAAGTGTTCTATACACAAAAACATGATGGGTTAATGCCATCCCATCCTAAATTAAAACAAAGACAAAAAATTGGGTTGAAATAAGTTACACTTACAAAATGCTCCTGACCCACCTAAACGTAAGCAGCGTTGCTCAACCAATGCCATTATTCCCATAAGACCTCACCCCTTTTTGTATTTTAGCATTGGAACTATTGGCTGCTATGATAATAGGAAAGGCTGCTGTACCATAGATTACCGCTATTAAAAATGTATAAATTGATCTAAACATTTGTATCACCTTTGTTTATATGTATGTATGTATGTATGTATATATATATATATATATATATATATATATATATATAGTGGTGTGCCTTGAGCAACGGCTGAATAATTTTCTGAGTAAACATAGTTAGCCAAATATGTATTCATTATAGACAAGACGATACAGTTCACCCTCCCGTACAATTTATCATAATAACTTTTAGGGAAGATGGGGGTCATCTAACTTTCTAAAATAAACACTCTTTCTGTCTGTTCCAATGGTTTATCATTGTACGTACCAAACTGATAAAAGGACATTTATGTACCACTAAGCATTACATACACAGCTAAAAATAGACTTACATTAAAAATGTTTGCTTCAAACTACCACACAACTCATTTCCATTTCATAGGAGGAGAGCCCCAACACGATATCTAATCATACATCTACATTCACTGCAACTTTATAATAATATTTTAACTTCGAACTCTGTTTCTGAATATGTTTCATTTGTGCATTAATATGTCCAGAGTCTGATTTTTGCTATGCCTTAGAGTATGTTAATTTATCTGCTCTTTAATAATTAACACAGTAAGAAAAAGAAATACTAGTTCTTAATTAGCATTAACAGATTCTTTCTACGTGCAAAAAGTATCTAAAATTAATGAGAATATCTAGGACACTGAAATAAATGATGAACAAACAACGACCTCTAAAGAAATATATTGTGCCCTAAATTGTGCTAAAGGTGTAGTCTGTTGTACTGCCATGATGGGCTTTAAAATGTTTCTTACTGTAGTTCAAAAGGAAAAAATCACATCTCTAAATGTCATAGTATGGACTGCAGTACATTAGTGTGTTCATTTCAAGATTTATATCTATGTTACGCTTATTTATATATTCTTTGGACTGTTATGTGTTTATTACAGAGTCTTCGCATAAAATGCTGAGTTAGAAAATGTTTTGGATCATAACCACTTAACATACAGTGTGAAAGTTCAATGTATTACTAGGGAACAAATTTTAGCTACCTTTTTATATTTTCTTTATGCATTGCACCAGAATTTTACTGTACATGTGTTTTAGCTGGTTTAATAAGAAATAAGAATGTCAGTCTTTTGGTAGTTTCTTGATAGGTGGTTCCTATCTATTATTTTTTCCGGTAGTTTGGTCTTCTCTGGGATCAGAATAAGTCAGACTGGACGAAGACATGGAAAAAGTTCACTGTGAAGATGTATGGAGTCTAACTGTGGGACGAAAAAGACAAATAATATCTATTTGAAAAATCTACTGTTTGTAAACTGAAAAGAATGTGAAGATTGAAGTAGTTTGAGGATAGTAGAATTTAATGATGTAGACATAGGCATCTTTGTGCATTAGTTGTGTTCTATTTTATTCATTATAAAGTATTTGCAAATAATTTAACTGTTAATTCACTTTGTTTCAGCAAATTTTATTAACCACGTGGGGGCCAGAGATTTTCATTATATTGTTTGTTTTTGAGTCAACAATGGTAAATGGGAACTCTGCTTGCCATGGTTAAAACCACAATGCTATTCCTTTCCCAGCAGATATTTTAGAAAGAGAGGGGGGACATGGAGTCTTAGGGGCCTATTTATGATAGGGAGCAAAACCCTTTCTCCGGTCACTGGGTTTTGGGCTTCTCCCTATTTACCAAAGCCCTCTGGCTGGTGTTAGGTGTCAACTGATGATAGCTTTCACTGGGGATCTCTGCTGAAGCCTTTCCCATGCCTTTCTTTGCTCCACTTCAAATCAGTGAGACAAATGTGTTCAGTATAAAAGTGTGTTTGCTGTGGGTCCTAGTATATTACGTTTGAATTGAATGTATTCTAAAGAGGGTAAAACATACATACAGTTTTTATATTTATTTTATGAAACAATAAAGTAACAAATATATACCTATATATATATACCTTCATAAAAAGTGCCTACCACCTAAAATATAATGTTCATTAAAACATACCTTTCAACATTCGAGAGAAAACAACGTTTCTCACTGGAAGCCAAACTTGCTGCAAGTGATTACATAAATAGACGCACTTCATGTCTGTAACTGTGTACTTCAGATGCTCTTATCTCACCATCCATATGTATGATTCAATAAATAGCTAGCTGGAATAGCAAAGTTACACAAAATGGGAAGGGGGGAGGAATAGAACAATGTGTCTACTGTCTTATGCTTTCTTAGGTGCATATAGTGAATACTGCATTAAAAGTCACTAAAAATAAAATATGTAGGTAGTGTAATTATGTATTTGTGTCTGAAATCTGAGCCATTGGATGATTCATCTTTGCCCCTTATGTTGCTGTATCCTCAGTGTCAGTGGGACATGACAAATATCACACAGGAAATACCTCAATATATTAATCTACAAAATCTGTGCATTAGTATACAAAACATATTGCATGCCAAAGTTCGATTGACCTACTCATTTTGCGAGTAATTGTTTTACACATTTTTTATTATATATTATGATCGAAATATAAATGAGTCATGTTCTTATGAATGTGTTATACAGTACAATTAAGCATTAAGTAATCACTTATATTTTATGTTACCACACTTATGTGCACATTGCCAATTGCGTAATATTTATATTAAGTGGCACGGTAGTTAATGGGTGTAAATGCATGACATTCTCCAAGAAGCAGTGCAAAGAAATGTTCGTACATGTAATCATTTGCTGAAGAAATCTGAAAACTGTTATTTATGAATATTATTATTTTGCTGTATTTTACAAAACTAGTTTACATACAGGATGTGGTGATAAATTCATTTTGTGTTTAAAAACAAACTACAATGCCCCAGTTTCTAGGACTGGTGTGAACAACATTTTATGCGCAAATGTGCCTGATTTTCTGCAAGGCATGTCAAAATGGCGGGATCTCTGTGGGTAAAAAACACAGGTTCCCTTAGACGAAACAGGGCAGATGGTAGGTACATGTAAGCTAGGAGCATTAGTGCATCGCAATTTAAGGCCACATGCAAAGATGAGATTTTGTTTTGCGGAACAAGATATTTAAATAACATTCAAGGGGTGGAGAGGACACGTTTACAGGGGATTTCCCTGTCTAGGAATGGGGGCCAGGTGACATTCCTTCAACCATAATAGAATTTAGTTTATACACTTCCTTGGGGTTGGGTACGTTATACCGATGCTGATAATGTAGACAATCGGTATAGCAACAAAATAATTATCCACTTCGGTATAATGACTTCCACCCCTTCCTTGGAGGTGGTGGAAGTCTGGCCTCCACCTGTGTTATATGGGAAAGCTCATTTGTAGACAATTTCCCCCAAATGTACAAGAGAAATCCTTTAAATGCATTATAATGACACATGAAATAAAGGCATATCTTTCATATCTTATCTTTTCACTGTCCTGATTAGTTACTTCAAAGACATGTCACCCAGTCCTCTAGCATTACTTTTTTTGCTTTACTGTAAAGTGCTTTATGCACGGGGGATATTCTGTCCAACAAGCTATGCTCTTTCTCGAACAGGCTTCCTCCAGCCTACTCAGCAGTAGAGCTGTGAGGTGCAGAGTAAGCTGGCCAGAGATACGAGCATTCTAATCCGACTCTATGGTCGGCTTATATTTATTTTAATTTAGAAAATGCAAAAGTTATAATTAATAAAGGGAAGTAGTCCTAGGGGTAAATGTAACATAGAAACCAAGAATTTGGTGACAGATAAGAACCGCTTGGCCCATCTAGTCTGCCCAATTTTTAACCTATGGTAACCTCAAACCCTATTTGACTCTTTAATGTATCAAGCTGCGAGTTTCTGATGGGTTTGAAAAGTGGAGATGTTTCCTATAGCAAGCCATCACATTCTCATTCTCATTTATTTAGTGTATTCTACAAACTGATAGCTAGAATCTGAATGGTTGCTATAGACAATATCTCCACTTTTCAAACCTGTCTAAAACTCACAGCTTGATACATTTACTCCCTAGAGTTTTAATAGACTGAAACTTGAAATTATGTTTTCACTCTTTCCAGCATGCATGTTTCCAGCCAGACCCACAATTGATAAACTAGATGCAGAGTACTGTTCCAGGGGTAGTTCCAAAACAAAAGTGTGGGTCTACTACTATGTTAGATGAGCTGGAGAAATAGACTTATTTGAACAATATAAAAATTACTGCTGTTTTTTTGTATATATATTTTATTGTTTTTTATTCATAAATTATTTCCATTGTATGTAGAATACTAGAGATATGATCAGTAAAACCCAATCAGGTAATTGCTTTCATTGGTGTGATTGGTTTCCAGAGGCTTCAACACATTTGTGTGTTTTGTATCATGTTATTAATTATGCCCCTCTGAATTTTAAATATATCCTTCCATTTTGAAAAGATAATGCAGTAAAATCAGTTCATTGTTATATTTATAATTCTACTATGATCAATATAGACATATACTGAATGTTATTATTCTAGGCAATATTACCATCGCATAAATGCTTTTTCTTTATTAGGGATGTACCAGATCCACAATTTTAGGAGTAGGTCATTTCCTCTGAAATTGATTTGGCTGAATCCCAGACATCATCAGATGAAAAACTTGTTGTTGGTTTTTTTAAATACATTTTAAAGTGAAGCAAATATGCATGAGACAGCATAATAGATTGTAAGCTTGCGAGCAGGGCTCTCTCACCTCTTTGTCTGTATTACTAAGTATTGTTTATTACTATGTTTAACCCTAATTGTAAAGCGCTACGGAATTTGCTGGCGCTATAGAAATAAATGTTGATGTTGATGTTGATGATGTAGCACATCATACCTAATAATGACTGCATTCTTCTACACAGCAATTGACTGTCATTCTCCTAGCCAGCAAATTACCACCATTC
Organism: Mixophyes fleayi; assembly: GCF_038048845.1. Classification (NCBI taxonomy): domain Eukaryota; kingdom Metazoa; phylum Chordata; class Amphibia; order Anura; family Limnodynastidae; genus Mixophyes; species Mixophyes fleayi. The sequence goes on from NC_134404.1 coordinate 153,161,249, forward strand.
ACTAATCCAGCAATTAGGCCATCATCACATACTCATATTGTTCAGTGATAAGTAACCATTGCCAGTCTTATAGTGAAGAGAAAAAACACATATTGCATAGAATAAGCAATAGATACTCGCACATCTATCATATATTGCAAAAGAAATACTCCATCTATGTCATATTGCAGCAAAATATCCCCTACTGCAAATCAAATACTGCAGGGAAATATCCTCCCCCCATTGCAAGACGCAGAGAGAGCAGAGAGATACACTTGACTGCCAGCCATCTGTTGCACAGAGACCCTCTATCCCTATCTCAGCAACTTATCTGACCTCTTCTGAATATCTCAGCAATTCCACTTCACTCTGTCAATATTCAGAGGTCATTCACAATGGAATGAGCGCTCATTGGACTGTGAGTGCTTAACAATCATATGACCTGATGACTGTGTCGTACTGCATTTGCTGTCACCTCTATTGTCAGTAGACAGTGGCCGCTGTATGGGTGACTTGGATCAATGTACACAACTTTTAGAGAAATCATTGTTAGATTCTGTTAGGTGTTAGATCCGGCCAATGATAGATCTTTAAAATGAATGGATTCCGCCAGAACTCTGAACCTATTGTAGGATTTGGTACATCCCTACTTTTTTATGCTTTATATAAAATACCATATTTTTTTTACTTCTCTGATTCTGATGCAAATTATAACAGACTTTTATGAGGCCCTTTGGTTATCTTTAGAATAACACATCATAACCATGACATGTGTAGCTTGGACTAGCAATTTGCAAAGGTACAACACAAGAAATATCTTTTTTCAGTTTATTAGTATGGATTATTGCTTTGAGCAAGGTTTAAGATGACTTAGCTTTGTAAACAATAGTTTTTTTTTATTATTTCGGAAGAGGAAATATGAATTACAGTTCTGAAATTTTCACCAGTTGTGGATTTTTATTATGTATTTATGGTAATCCCCAGTGTGATGTGCCAAGGGACCTCCCTACTTGATTACAATATACCTCAATCTGTTATTAAAGTTAAAAACTGTGTATTTTAGTACATGTGCAGAATTCTCCTCACATGCTTTATATTACATGTTTTTACTTCTGTTAACACTTCATGAAATAAACTCATTTCTGTGGAATAAAAAACAAAATTATTGTTTGTAATGATATATTTTACTAAATCATATACAATATGTTTCATTTTATTTATTTATTTTAAGTCCACATTGACAATGATTGCTTGCAAACATCTAGTTGGTGATTACCCCACAAATATGTCCTAATTTATTGAAGTATTTTTTAATCAGATTTTCAATGGATTTATACATAATTATAAATTAAGCAATTATACATAACTAAGGACAAATTCTGAGTAGCATGTATTGTTATAGTTTTTAAAATTGTTTGTATTGGTATTTAGTCCGTCAGTTGGTCATTTGGTAGTATATCAGATTAGCTGATAGAAACCATTATCACAATCCAGTTTATCACCATTCTTCCATTTAGGTATCAAATCCGGCATAACAGTCATAGGTGGAAATACCAAATAAACCACTGGAATAATCTGTAAATGTCATCCACTTGTAATTATGAGTAGTGACACAATGACTTTTTTATAGGTGTCAGAAAGACTTATCATTTATATATTTATTATACAGGTCATTACATGGATGGTAGAAGTCAGTAATATAAAACAGCCTGCACATGCAGTCCCTTGCCTTTATATAATCATTAGACTGTTCTTTTAATCTTTAGTAGAGTGTATTTGATCTCCCAAGCAAGAGGTTAAACGACCACTAAAACAAAACATTGCGATTTTCATGTGTGAACCATGAAGTTAGAATACATTTTTCATTGTTAATTTGACATTCTACCAATCTCTCTTAAAAAGTAAGGAATGACTACCCCCAATTCATTAGACTGCTAATATCCATCCTACATCCTACATCTAGCACAGTGTCCAAATGGGATCTGATGCAAGTCAAAAAGTTGAGAATTAGTCATCTGAGCTGCTGTGACATCACTTGTCCTGCCCCTGGTAAAAATCCACCAATCTATAAAGATCATTTCTGCAATCTGTCAGTCATTGTCTGTTTAATAGAGAAGCACCCCCCTCTTAACATGGCAACTATGGATAGCATGGTGGACATATTAAGTTAAGTAGAGATACTTATACGGTTATTTTGTCCAGTTTACTTATACACAGCCTGTCATATAGATTAATATCAAATAATAATTTGCTCTTTAAATAATTTATTGTGGAAGATCTACAAGAGATCCCTGTAATGCCAAAGCCACCATTTGGATAGATCTGTTCTGTAGTAGTTACATTTTGAATTGGTCTCTAATAAATTGCTTCAGGAATATCTCTTTCCAGATTTTCAATTAATGTTCATTGGCATCTTCTAGAATCTGCTTCTGCCTCATAGAATTATTGCAACACAATCAAAGCCATCCATATCTATGTCATATAAATAATTTATTTTAAGTGCACAACAATTGTTCAGTGCCTAGTATACATGTATGCAGAAGACAATCCTATGAATATCATCCATTTATGCCACCTTACTGTATAAAACATTTAGTATGCTGTGCGTTAACTATCCAACTGTGGGGCACACATGTCAGTTTGTTGGCTAAGTAAATGTCACATTATCTTTCTTGCATTAGTTTACATTTATTTATTTATATTTGGAGTTTTCTGTATTGTTGTGAAGATGTTATTTTCTCAAGAAATGCGGGCAAGCAGTGTGACAAAGTACATAACCAGACCTGAATACATTTTTATCCCCTCAAGGTCAGAATTTCAAAAACAAAGGCAGTATGCTTTCTTAATATGCAAACGTGGCCTATGTATACTATAGGTGTAAGAAAATTGTGTTTCCACTACAAACAAATTAATCTTTTTTGCACTTGCCTACTCTCTTTATTGTAGTTTTACTTGTTATCTGTATCTCATTCTCCTGAATTATTAAACACTCACTGTGAAAATCGAAACCATATTTTTCAAAAGTTCTGACAATAGCTTGTACTTGTATTTTCCTAAACAAATCTTACACAATGTCTGCCTGTGGTCTGGTATACTTTTAATAGTCATTATGCAGAGAAAATATGGGATGGCACCAAATAAAATAATGTTCAGAAAAATTTAGTAAAACGCCCCAGTGGTTGTGTATTATCTCCTTCTATTAAATGGGGTTATAATCACCTCCAAAAGGCACAGATTTGCAAAATATTTAAAGTTAAGATAGAAGTATTCGGTGTGCTGATTGCCAGGTTAAAACTACAATGATACCATCTAAAGACCATATTGAGATTGTGAAATACTACAGATACAAATTAAAGACAAAAGAAAACTGTCATAATTCTTAATTCTCATATGTGAACATTTCAAGTCATCTTTCAAATTATTTCGTTAGAAAAACTGAATAATTTTGACTTCAATTAAAATTTAGCTTTTACACTTCTCTTGTTCAGTATATTTTTAATGAGCAAATCAAGTCATTCAACACCTATACATGGATATTAATGTCTATATCAAGCTATAGGTGAAGGGTTTACCTAAGCAAATAGAGGAAACCATAGTTGCAATATAAGAAACATGACATAATGAGTTTGTTTCTGACAATCAATTTGAATTGTAATAGTTAAGAACTGTACTGAATCTTGTACTGTATTTTGTTTGTCAAATTTTATTAAAATATTAACATGATTTGCCTACAAAAGTTTCTTTATTTTTTTTTTCCATCATGGAAGTAATTTAACCATACAGCCAGTGGTCGAAGTGGAAATTTAGAAGTGACGGCATGAAATATGTAAAGGGAATGTAACTGATAGTTTTACAATGAAGGCAGTAGGAGAAGTGGCAGTATTGTCATACCACAGTATACACCCCCACTTCGACCACTACAGCTATATATTGTTTAAAAAGTAGTTTTTTCTTTAATAAAAAATGTAACATAATATACGTTTTGATTTCTCCACTTTTTGTCATTGTCTGCAACAAAACACCATTTTTACTACACTGCAAACTCACCCCGCTCTCTATTTTAGTTGTACCCCAATTCTATAAAATTAACTTAGTATAGGCTGTTTATCTAAACCAGACTGACACTAACCCCATTTCACCTCATTAGCCTACATTATAATTGACATGAATTTAAATTGGTGTAAATGTTTATTGGATGTGAAAGCAAACATCACTTTTTAAGTCAATGTTGCTCCACTTTGGCTCTTCTCATAGAATAAACTCTACAGGTATATGAGACACCAATACATTCAGTGGTCATGTCAATTTATCAGGCCACCAGATGTTTACTATTAGAGTGATATTACAATTCACATCAGATTAAAAAAAGAAGTGTTCCTAATGGATATGTAATTGGTGATATTACAATGTGCCTGTTATAAGTAATAGCATCTCTACTGCTCATTTATACATTATTTACAGCTATTTATGCTTAAATCAGCTTGATTTGTGATTATACATATAATATAGGTGAGTGCTTACTTTTATTTATGAAATTCATGTAGCAATAGCACTGTATTTCATAAGCATGGTCCAAGCCCAGCAAGTTAATCTTTTAAAAATATGACTTTTTGTGTTTTCCTGATTCATCTCCTTGAATTAATGATGTGTAACATTTATATGGAATTTCTTAACATCACTAAACATCAATGTACATAATTAAAAAGCAATACATGAAACATACGGCTTCCAAATATATTGTACTTTACTATTTATCTAAACATGTTGAAGCACATCTGTGTTTGGAGTTCTGGGGGTAAATGTATCATACCCCGGTTTTTTCAACTCGCCGGGAATCAGCGAGTTGACAGCTAAAATTTAAAGCGGCGATGGCTTGCAAAGGCAGCCTTTACAAGCCAGCGCAGCTTTAAATTTTAGCTGTCGACGAGTTGAAAAAACCAGGGTATGATACATTTACCCCCTGGTGTGATATAGTGATGGGAAATATAGTTCATTTTGAAGATTAGTTCATTCTGATCTAGTTCACACAAAAGATTAGTTCTAAAAATTAGTTCATTTCACTCATTTGACTCAGTAGTTCATTTCACTCATTTCACTCAGTAGTTCATTTCACTCATTTCACTCATTTCACTCAGTAGTTCATTTCACTCAGTAGTTCATTTCACTCATTTCACTCATTTCACTCAGTAGTTCATTTCACTCATTTCACTCATTTCACTCAGTAGTTCATTTAGTTCATTTAGCTCAGTTAGTTCAGTTAGATCACTGACTCTGGAACACTGCTGAGAGAATATGTCAGATCATTTTTAATATTTTAAAAAGGACAATCACTTATACAAAAACTAGTAGTGACATGTTGAGCTCTGCAAAGTTAATTACATTTTCATTATTTTTTTTTATTTCCATAATATGCAAATGAAAAAGACCCAAATTCAGAGTATTATAAAGTGTCACTATTTTGCTTTTAAAATTGAGATCAGTGCAATCAGGATATAGGGGAGATGTATAAAACCTTAGGGGGAATTTTTACAGCTGTAAAAAGACCCAAAATAGGCATCACGTAACTGGGGGTGGGGCCAAAATGGTGCAATTCACGAAGCCCCGCCCCCTACACCCATACCCTGCTCCAGGAACTCCCAGACGTAACCAACATAATGTTGGCAATTATGACTAATCAGCTTCTGTCATTTATCTAGTCGAGTCTATAAAATGGCAGAAAATGATTAGTTGCTATGGGCAACGTTTCCACTTTATCTCTCTTACATCTCCCCTGTATATATGGTGCAGTAAACAGAACTACAGTATATAACATGCAGCACTCAGCAGTGCAGTGTGTCTTGAGCTGGCAGGGAAGGGAATGTATCCTGTGACTCATGAGCTAAATGATTGAAATGATTCGAAGAGTGAAATGATTTGGAGACTCGTATGAGTCAGTGAGTGGAATGAACTAGATGAACTAATGAACTCCTGAGCAAAGAGAATGACTCATGTCTCATAGTCAGTGATCAGCTCCAGAGTCTCACACAATGTCTGAGCACAGCAGTGCCACCTTTGGTAGTTTAGAGGTACTGACTCATGAGTATTAAATGAGAGAGCTGAATAGAAACAAAAGAGCCAGTGTGAATGAGACAGTGAGTGAGGCTGCTGGAGCTGCTCGGCTTTATCTCTAACTCCTCCCACTTGTTTTAGTTCCTGGTGAACTAATCTTTGCCAGAGCTGTGAACTAAATGATTTAGTTCACTTTGAAGATTAGTTCATTTGAACTAATCATTCGTGAACTACCCATCACTAGTGTGATAAACAGTTCTAACCTTATATGTCATTACCAGATGGTTTAAGGTGCTTTGTGAAACTTGGGAAGTGTCTGCTTGCTTGATTATTATATAATACTATGCGTGTACTTTCACCCTGTTAGCAGATACCAAGCTAACAAATACTTTAAAATGCATTATGCTTGCATGAGGAATGGGGTTTGTTACACACACAGCAGAGATGAATGTAGTTATCTGTAAGTACTGTTTTTAGCTCCTAAATTCACAAGCTTTCTTGCTTCCTGGACTACGCACACACTGGGACTGCAGTCAGTGCTGCTGTAGGCTTCACTTGACAGAAATATGCCAGAACACATCTTACTTCAAGTTACATGGATTGACTGCACCGCATGGTCACTCACAGCGTTTCACCTTTAATTTTCATCTGTTCGCTAAGCGAGTGCTCTAAAGGCCTGCAACTTTACTTTGTTATGTTGGGGTAAAAAAAAGATTTATAGAAACCAGTCACAGAAGCGTACTGTGATGCTCTAAGGTTTCATAAACTAAGGGGGGGACAACATGAAAAGACAGCATGGATCAAAAGGTCCCTTTGTGGTTGCAGATTAAAGGATTGTACTCAGAGATAATATATTATGAAATGTCCATTTCTGTTCACTTAAACAAACGTTTATACAGATAAATGTTAGTTGTTAATTAACAATGTTTATTGAGATTTGGATTATATGTTGAAATGTGGGATTTTCTGTTTGTTGGCATGCAAAGGGTCTTTCTGGGGATCTCCATCAGGAGTTATCCATGTGCTCTCTGATCTTCCGATAAGTATGCTGCAGGTAATCAGGGCTCCCATGTGCCCCTGTTTTTCCCAGGATAGTGGTCTGAAAATCTGTGAAACTAAAGTTGTATTGTTATTGAATTCAGACACTTGGGGCATGATTCATTAAGGAAAGTAAGGCAAAAAATGAGTAAGTTTTCTCCTGGACAAAACCATGTTACAATGTAAGGGATGCATATTAATTTATTATTTTGCATATAAATTAAATACTGGCTGTTTTGCCATGTAGCACACAAATACTTGATAGCTTTATTTTTACACTGAAATTTAAAGTTGATCTAGGACATGCCCTATCCCAAATATAAGTCTGTCCTCACGTTTTAAATTTAGCTCCAACTCCAATGTAACAAGGTTTTGCCAAGGTGCAAAGTTACTCATTTTTTTGCTTTACTTTCCTTAATGAATCAGGCCTTTGATGTTCCTAGATTTACTTAATTAGTGGGGACAACTTTCAATTGTGTTTATAGTATCTGACACCCTAAAGAAAGCCATGGGGATTTTTATAGAACTTAGCAAATGTCAGGTCACATAGGTTTACTGCTTCAAAATCAAGAGCGCTAGAACTTGGATCCTTAACAAATATATGAATGTCTTTCTGTTAAACAGTCCTGTGTTCTGACACGTCTTTATCCTCTTCGTCTGTTTCCTATAAAATACTTTATAACTGTGATTTACCTAACAATCTATAAACAACATTAATAGAACCACGTTCAGTTATGCTGTATTTGTTTTTGCAGGTTGCTGAAAACAAAGTTGTCTCTTCCATTTCATCTAATCTATGATATTATTTCCATCAGTAGTATCTTACAGGTCTTCCATTCCTAAAAGTGCTTTAATGATGTATAACATTTTGAATGTGTTCAATATCTTAGGAATTTTTTTTTATAGTTGCATATATTGCAGGCTATGTATTTGTTGTGACTATAATTTTGAAAATGGCAAACACCTCTAACAAAACCCCCCTAGCAGACACAAGACTCTAAACACTTGGTTCTCCTTATTATGTTGCTCCATCAAGTTTTGAACCTTTCATCATGAATCTGCATCTTACGGCGAACAATAAGGCTAAATCAGGGGTAGGCAACCTGCAGCTCTCAAGGTGTTGTGAAACTACAAATCCCAGCATGCATTGCCACCTATCTGCTGGTTACTGGAAAAGTATGCTGGGACTTGTAGTTTCACAACACCTGGAGAGCCGCAGGTTGCCTACCCCTGAGCTAAATGGTTCATTTATATTTGTGTGTTTTAAAACTGCCTGGCTTCTTAAATGTTACTGTGTTGTAAATGCGTAAGTCAGTCGGTTGATGTATATTGCACCTTAGTGTTGGCCCACAGTGCGTTTTATTTACTACCTCATAAGCTTTTGTTATTGTCAAGTTACATTACAGAAATATGGAGGCAGGTAAAGAGGCATTCAATTCACATTCAGTGTTCATGTGTTGTGTCTTTATTCTTTTTAATAGGTTTACGAGGACAGAAAGGTGAGAGAGGTGAATTCGGAATTGGTCTTCCAGGGAGCCCAGGCCCCACAGGACCTACAGGTAATCGCATCACGTTGATTTCTATGTTTTTCTGTATTTTTTTTGCTGAATTGTCTGTATTGGCTTTTTTTTTTTAAAAAAACCCAATGTTATTGTGTGTCAAATACTATGCTCAATATAAATACATCCTTTTCTATCCTATGGTTTCATACCTCTGCAAAAATAATGTTGTGTACAAGTCCTTTGAGCTAATTATTTAGAACAAGCATCAGTGGCATGTAGGATTGTCCTGTATAGCAGATTGCTTGGTGACAATGTTCCCAAGATCAGCTGTCCCATGTCCTGCATTATTCCTTAATCATTTCTACAAGGGAGATGAAGGGAAAAAAATAGACTCTACTTATAAATAGTGTATTTTCCATTTAAGGGAAAATGTAAACTACTGGGCATCCCAAACAGATCTATGACATTTAACAAGTAATATATTTGCAAATTTAAAGCTGAAAAATACAGAATGTATTCACTAGCTTCAGTTCTAACTCTGCTGGTTGTATTGCCGTCTTTAATTTGGAAAGAGACCTGGACTTCTGTATCCCAGACTTATTTCCTCTACCTAACGTGACCCCAGTAAAGAATCATTACTGAGGCCTTGAGCAAGCTGTCAATTTCTCATTCAGGGGGCAGGGCTATAGAGACAATATATGTGGAAAAGGAAGAATCAGAGGATGAAAATGAGCAAATAGCTGACAAAAGGGTGATGTATCCGAAAGGTTAGTAAACGGTACACTTGGGCTTTAAGGTGCTCTGCTAAAGCAAAAGGTAACATCTATGAGGCAGTGGAAGTTCATCATAATCTATACTGGTTTGAAAAAACCATCTGTTAGGTAGTCTTTATGTGTATTGGGTGAGCTTCCAATAACCACTAAGAATGACAAAGTATAGAAAATATTTAGCAATAGTGTTAGAGACTACTATATGAATGGATTGCATGCATAATATGTGATTTGTTGATATATAATTCCTTTATTAAATTATTTTATTTTTATTATGTTGAACTATTGCTTAATCAATTTAAACAAATTCTTTGTTAGATAACAGCTTTTGATACCAAATGTATCATAGCACTTGTTCAATGGACCAAATGATTGATTCAGTTTCCTAAATGACCAACTCTTTTAAAGGGAAGTATTAAAGTTTATGTGTAATCATGTTTGATAGAAAACAATATTTATTTTTCTTTAGGTGAACAAGGTCCTTCAGGAACTCAAGGCCCTCCTGGCCCTCCTGGCATTAGTGGAAGGTGTAACCCAGGGGATTGCTATTATCCCACCTCCCATGGGCGAGCGAGATTGAATGGAAAGTAACCTTTCTCGCATACATTATCTGATGAAGATACCAGTTCTACCTGTAGAATGCAGCACATTGAAGATGTGGAGGAAACACCATGCAATGCTGTCCATGCATTGCTGGGCGGTGCAATGAGAAGCAAAGCAGTTGGAGTACTTTTTGTTTTTAAGAAGTCAACATTGTGGTGATACAACTGCCTCAAGGGAGTTTCTATATTTTATAAGACTCATTTCTGCTCTCATCTGCAATTTTTTGCCATGGAGCAATGCATATCTGCCACCTTAAGAATGGTGTTTTATGGGAAGTGCTCAACATTACAACATCACTTTAAGACAGATGATACAATTATCAGTTAAAGACCTTTTATTAACATACATATTTTATGGGCTTTTTTGTAATTCAACAAAAAAAAATCAGTGAATTTTACCGTACCTTGATCAGGTTCCATGTGAACATACTGTATTTTGATAAAGATTATAATTGTGTTTATTTGAGCCATAAAGTATGCAAAAGACAAGACTACACATCTACAACTTCTATGATGGCAAAGCCAAAGTCTTTACAGGATTATGCCTTAGCCTCTAAGTTACTTTTCTTTACAATGTATTCTTTGTCGTTCATCACAGACAACATAAAGGTGTCCTGTGACATTTGGTATGCATATAATGAATATATAATATAACTAGATTTTGGATGTGTATGCTATATATACACCATAGTGAACACAGTGTACCTCACATCAGTGGCTGCAGAGTTTCATGCTACACCTTTAAATCAGATTAAGGCTAATGTCGCATGAGCTACAAAACAGAAGTTTGACAGCTAAAAAAAAACTGAACCTTTTTCTTAGCTACAAAACACTGGAACAAGAAGCAGGAAGAACGTCAGCATCCAATTAAATAAATAATATTTTTTGTAGATGTAAATAAACTGTTACATGGTTCCACCAAAGATTTAACAATACTTGCACAAAATAGGGTGTTGCTGACTTTTTTTGTTGTGTGTGGGTGTGTAAAAAAAAAAGAAAATCATATATATATAGCTTTACTTCAAATTGATTTTCAAAATCTACATTTCTCACATTTAAAATTACTATTATTTTTCTATGAAGAATTATATTGTTTTTAATTTTGTGACCATTTTCTTGGAAAATTCACTGTCATTTTTTTAAATGTGATATATATTGCACATGACCTACTATAGTCTTAAGTTTTCTACTCATTTATAATGTCTGTCCCATGCATAGTATTTAAAATACTTAGAACTTACCAGCACAATGATTTAAGTATTGTGCCTGTGGCTAGGGTAGCTTCATCATGTGCCACTTTCCTCTCTATTGATATATGCAGTGGTATTGGTAAATAACCATTATCAGTATAGCAATCTTCTCTTTCATATTGATGTACATTAGTATGAATGGACAAACTTAAAGTGAGAAAATTACAATGAACAAATACTTAATTGATCTCTTAAAATTCACAGTGATCCCAATATACACAGAAGTCCTTAATACTAATCACTGACATTATTATTATTATTATTATTATTATTATTATTATTATTATTATTATTACCATTTATTTATATAGCGCCACTAATTCCGCAGCGCTGTACAGAGAACTCACTCACATCAGTCCCTGTCCCATTGGAGCTTACAGTCTAAATTCCCTAAAACACACACAGAGAGACAGACACACAGACTAGGGTCAATTTGTTAGCAGCCAATTCACCTACCAGTATGGTGTTTGGAGCGTGGGAGGAAACCGGAGCACCCGGAGGAAACCCACGCAAACACAGGGAGAACATACAAACTCCTCACAGATAAGGCCATGGTTGGGAATTTAACTCATGATCCCTTTGCTGTAAGGCAGAAGTGCTAACCACTTAGCCACCATGCTGCCCATGTTCTCTTTAATTCCTATCAATAGAAAGTTGTAGGTGTCATGGCGTCATTGTCCATTAGCATGCCTCCCCATTATAAGATTGTCTGGATTGTAACAAAACCTAATCTATACAGAGCTGTATAGTCTTGGCATGCAGGGAATGCATCAAACATGTAAAAATGGCACACCACAAGACTTTGCCGTGGATGTCAGTATTTATTGTGATGTCAGTATTTTGATCACCAGACATTTCAAAAAGATTCTCATCAATACATTTTTTCTGGGCAGAGAGTGGTACCATGGTCAATGGATGAGAGCTACTTAGGTTTGAGGTGTGCATCCTCTTAACTCAATGATAAAGGACTAAATGGTGTTATTATCCTTTACTATGGTACAATATAAATGGAAGCTGAAGAATATTTAATCACAATCACTATTTTTTTGTTTTTTCTGCTGCTTCAAATCTCAATTTATTTGATTAGTTGAATGAGGGTACTATGCATGGGTCAGATGCTAACTGTAAATTTTTCCTTAAAGTCTTAACCTTTTCTAATTTTTATTTTTCTGATCATATCTTCTTCATATTTATGTTCATAAATAAAAGAAAGGTGCTGTTTTTATGCATGAGTGCAAGGAGTTTACATATACAATATAGAGAAATTTTGTATTGTGTATATTTTAAGATTTAAAATGTTGAAAACCTTGTAAGTTTGCATTCAGCTTTATTTTATCCCTTTTTACTGCTTTAGTCCAGTAGTGGTGTTAAATAGTGTACAGCCGGTTGGGTGTGTTTAAATTTATTCCTTGGCTAAAGAGTATATAATTGTATCTTTTTTCAAAGTGCAGCATTTACTGTAATGTGCACTAATTTAATATAAAATTAAAATCTTTTATACTCAAAATTGTAAATAGACTATAGTTTGCATTAGTTTTCTAGATCTTTGTAGGTTTACCTAATTCAAACTTAAACACAAAGTTTATATACGTGAACATTGAGATTACTGAGCCTGGATCACTGTTGAACTCAGATTGCAGTAGTTTTTAAATGGGCTCAATTTCAGTGCTATTTATGTGTCACATTAACCCATTGTACAGCTAAGTCGGAAGCCAGGGGTCCTTGTGCTGACTTGCTGTTTATAAATGGCAACATAGTGGTCGTGAGCTGCAGTGTGTGTACCAGAGACTGACTGTCTGTAACGGTCTTGGTTACCAGTAAAGCGGCCATGAACTCTAATTTCGTGGCCACCTGATCGCTGTACATAGCTTTCAAAGTTGAACGTTATGTACCGCTCAATGGGGAAGCCTAGACTTCTCCATGGAACACAGGGAATCGCGTGATGTCACAATGGTGATGTCAACAGGGATTTTCCCAGTGTAGGGGTGCCCAGGCTGCTGCAAAGGAGATCTATGGGAGATGTGCAATTACAGATACTTTTAAAGGGCATCCTTATTGTAGCTATACAAATATTTGCTATTATTGGAAATGTCATCCCTGAGAAACACCATTTAAATGACAACCCATTAAGTAAATATTTTTCCAACTGGGTCTGATATTGGGCAAGGGATGATGACGGCTACAGACAGCTTTTTTCTGTTTGGGCCTCTTACTTGTAGGGGACTTCAGCTCAACATATTATGTGCTAAAAGGACATTTACACTGAGAAAGTGAAATTCATTTTAAGTTTTTCCATAGGGAAAATATGGAAACCAGCATCTCAGATACAGTAGCCATCATGTCGAAAATTACACATTGCATGGCAACTCTTTAAAACTCTCCTTATTTGAACTATTCAATTCTTTTTCAATGACATATCATATGAAACAACTTGCCACTTTGTGCTTCATTAGTATAACAATATTAATGTAACAAAAGGTTTCTCGGAAAAGTCATCTTACCGCACCCTTTCCTTTGACATGAGCTATTTGGATTGTATTGAATTTCTGATCATCTTATTTTGCACTCTTCACTTGTCATTTACTAGAGATAACAAGATACAGTTGCTTACATCTGTCATCTACAATAACATTATAGGGCTTATATTGCAGAGTTTTCATTTTTAGTTGGGATAGTGAGTTTTTATTACTTTATTTTAATGGTTAAATAGCCTTGTTATTTCATCACTGTATCCCTTAGTAAAGTTGTATGTATTTACATATAAATTGCTGCTTATATTTTGACAGCTGCTGAATTTTTATTTTAAAAATAGTGTCTCTCAAGCCTAACCCCAATAACAGTGAACGTTATCAGTGAATGGACATAGGGCGATTAACTGAGAACCATTATGAAACTTTTATCCTAAATATAATGTGCATGTTAGGAGGTATAAAAATGATCAGTTTCCTAATTGGTCCTTACAAAAACAAAGCAAGATTAAAAACAAACTAATCACAGATCAGTCAATTAGGGCTATTTATTGACATGGAAACCATAAACACCGTATATGCAGTATATAAATTAAAGGAGAGGAGAGTCAAAGAGCAGGAGGGAAATCAATTTGTGTAAGTAATTGTAATTTGTGATATTAAGATGCTCATAAATATTGGTTTTTAATATTTTGTTACATGTTACTTTGAAATAAAGAGGCTTGTAGAAAGCATATTAAATGTAAGTCCTCTTGTCTGGTCAAAATAAGTGTTGTTTTATTTCAGTACTTTACAGTAGCTCAGTGATGGGCAAACCACGGCCCGAGGGCCAGATCCGGCCCACTTAGAGGTTCTATCCGGCTCGCCAATATTTAAAAAAAAATCATTAAAATATGCATAAAATTATTAGGGCCGACCCTGTGTGTCAGAACCTTCATTTTTATGCCATCCCAGCTATTTCCTCCATTACACTTCATCCTCCTTCCTAAAAGGAACTTCGTATGTCAATCACTCAAACACCTGCCCGCCTTCTAATGGCTGAAAGTCATGTGAGAAGAGATGGGCTGGGCCATATACTAAGGCGGATTTCGATTGGCTGCTGTGTTGTCAGTTAGTGGCTCACCAGAAAGACGGATCTGCAACAACCTGCTGAAATAAGTGCTGTGTCTGTACGATCGCTGCACTTATAGAGGTAACACTGCTATATAACACCCTCCCGTCCCATTCAAAAAATTTGTATTATATATTTCGATATTTGAGTTTTTTAATAAATTATATTGGCCTGCCTAAGTTTTTCTTTTTTATTTGGCCCGCTCCTGAAAAAGTTTGCCCATCACTGCACTAGATCATAGACAGTGCCAGCCTTCTAAGCAGGACATTCTATTCTGTTAGTGCCAGCTATGGTACCCCAATTGCCTAGCCTTACTATCAGCAGCTGCAAAACTGATATCTTCCTATGCGCGATAACACAAAATCAGATGCAATAACATCACAACCAGGACACACCAGCTGTAAGTGTAGCACTGTTTGTGCATATCAGAGATGTTTTTTTATTATGTAACCAATCTTACAAAGCAACAGAATGTCCGTACAACTAGAGTACACGACTGACATAGTGCTCCTATTATGTTCCAATTTAATCTTTTGTTATAAAATAAATTATTTGCCCAGAATTAAGAATACTGTTAGAAGAGTGGAGTAGCGAAGAATGCTTCATATTGCTGTATTCATCAATATACAGCTTGAAATAGCCATTAGGGACCGAACAAAGCACATTGCATTGCCTCCTAAAAATATGAGCACAGAATAAACAAGGTACATTAATCACCCAGACAATACAAAATGGGGGATTAGAGAAGAGATGCTCTTTGCAGCTTTATCACAGTCTGCTATAAATAAAATAGAGCTAAAAACATTTGTGAAGCAGACTTCACAGAACCCCCCTTAGCATATACTGTATTGTAGAATATTGAATTCAGTACAATATTCCCTTTAAATTCTAAACAAGCACTGTGCATCTAAGTAGATATAGACCTATTACATTTCTCTGTGGTCCTCAATCTCCCCCAAAGTGTCTCTACTGATTTTGTTTATGATTCAGCACAGATATATTGTAATGTATATCCAGCATGTCCCTGGAAATACTGTGCCTTATCTATAAACATATCCATTGCGTGTGTTAGTCACAAAGCTCATCTATTTCACACCAGGTTTTTATACTTCTGCAATCTTCAAGCGTTTAGTCTGTTCTACAAACCGAGTTTTAAAGGGTTATTTAAGCCACTTGCTGCAAAGGATAAGTAAATATTAATCATGGAACGGCATTGGTTGTAAATTAATAAAATAATTTGAGCAGTGCAAAATGTGATCAGGTTGGACTAATAAACTATGTTTTCCACATTATATTGCCTTTATTTGTTTCCCATTCCTGTACTACTGTATATAATAGACAATAGTTTTTTTGATATTCTATCTAGAGTACTTTTGTAATTTGTTGAAAAAGGTCCGGTGATTGAGCACTGAGGGCTTCATGTATAGTTTGATGCAGAAGGAAATTGCATCCCAAAAAAGACAGATTTTACACAGGTATGTTGAGCCAGACACATCTAAGCTGATTATTATCAATATCAGTTCGTAACTTACACCTGTGATCAAGTACACAGAAGTTTCCCCAACTCCTGACAGATGCATATGGGTCTGAGTCTCAGTCTACATAAGTCGTATTTGCTCCAACACGCCCTTACAGCGACCCTCCTCCCCCATTCTGCTTCTTCAATTATAAAGGGTCGCAAGTGACCATAAGTGCAAGTTGGGATTCAGTCTACATATGACTGCAAATGTAATTAGTGCTTTTTTGGGTATATGCAAAAGTTAAAAACATATTATACGCTGAAAATGCAGATTGCGGCCAACTCTACATGAGGCCCTGAGTCTCTATAGATTACATTGGTGACAAGACACTGTAAGAGTTTGAAGACAATTAAAAAAGTACACTGAGCCTTTAAAATTACAGTTCAAGGCACAGTGGGCTTAGTTTATTAAGGAACGTAAATTGCGATACTTGCCCTATTTTGTGTTTAATTGTACTGCGCATTCCCAGAAATTAACTATACGCCAGAGAAAGTAAGTGCATGCAATGCATTGTCATGTACAAATGACAATTAAGACAGGCTACGATGTCATGATTGGAACGGGGAGGGGAATGGGCGTATGCGAGTAGTCAACATACAGTCGAGAGTGCCAAGGTTGAGACACGCAGCATCTGATACAAGCTTTGGACATCTCTCACGTGGTTTTCAGCTGTATCACTTACACCAGCTACAGGTCAGGTGTAAGTGCAGAGTGACAGTGATGAGGGTCACATAAGCAGGCTAGAACAATCAGGAGCAACTGTGAAAATGCATTTTATGTACAGGAGACATTAATAACATATGATTAATGTTAAAGACAAATCCTATGCACTTTTCCCTGTTTGACAAAATGCATTGATGCCATTGTCTTTCTTTCATTCGTTTCAAATTGACGCGAGCTCAGGGAGGACAGAAACCTCCCGAGGACCAATAGGGGAATTTGAACTTCAATTTGAAAAATCTACTTAATATAGATACATTCTTAAATAAAAATAAATGTTAAGTGCACAAAGGTCTTTTACAGGTTGGTCATTATGACTAGTGAGTGGCAGTAAAACAATGTAATACTTTATTTCATTATTACTCTTCCGTGTGTATATAAAATATCTGTGGACATAGCTGTACTTAAAGAAATTATTAGAAAAAATGTTTTTACTTGCATTAGGAAAGGACACTCTAAACAAATGCTGGCATTGACTTTTATGGAGCATTTCCAGAAAATCTATTATTGGTTGTATGTGCAGCAGTGCTCCAACTGTGCAAGTTTAAGACATCATCCTAACTGCTTGCTAAAAGCTTAACATAGGAATTGTCTTTCAGAACATCATTTTTGCTTCCTGCACTGGTTTAGAGAAAACTACCTCCTACGTATTTAGTTACAGGCATGTAATTAATTGCACCATTAGGAAAATCTATTAACTTGAATTCAAAAACACACACAAACACACACGTTAAAGATGTCTTATAAATTAGGTGGCTGGCTCCCAGCCAGATGTCTTAGCAGAATAAGCAGACATCTTGAGAGGGTGAAATCTGTGTTATTTTTATTTTATTTTTTACAATTATTTTTTTTGTGTGTTCGATTTTGGAGTCAAATTATGAAACTATGTCCCTATTTTAGCTCTAGGTGTCTGGATTCTTTGAACACGTTCTGTTATAATTGCTGGTGTTCTCTGTGGATGTCTAGACAAGGCCATATAATATTGGCCCTATAATACACTCTCCATCTTTTTCAGCAATCTTCTTACTCCATTGGGAACACAAGACAGACAGTAATTACAGTGTGTATATATGACAAGATGTTGTTTTTTATTTCTCACATCAAGATGACTCACAAATACAACCTGTGAACGTAATTGGCAAGACCTGTAATTGTTTGCCAATTGGATTAGATAAAACTTCTTGTTTTTGCTATCTACACTTATGCTAGTGAATTATGACATAAGAAAATGTTCACATTTATGCAATAGGAGGGACATCTTTTCATAAATGTATTTTTTTCTGCTGTTAATCTGTTTGTCCTTTGTAATTTATTTTTAACAGAAATATAATTTTTTAGTTCATTTGGATTGCAGTACGATTGTGTTTTCTGCTTATGCTTTCTTACAAACAAATATATAAATGTGTGATGATATATAACAATTTATTTGTAACTACACTATTCCAAAACCTGTGAGACTTTCATTTTTAAGAATGAAATAAATCATCTCAGTTGATGGGAGTGAAGAAGTGAGTTACGCCTTTTGGTCACCAAAAGTTGTCAAATACTAAAATGAAAACAAAATTAGAAATTGCCACAACAGCTGTGGTTACTGTATGTTGTTTAGAGAACGGGTTTAAGGATTATAACAGTTCAAATGATAATAAGCACAGTATGCTTTACCTCATTAATGGGAATGTATACTATTAATAAGTAAGAGTTGTTATACTGTTCTCTTTGCTAATGTGGAATGTCATGCCAATAGAACAGTGCTTCCATTAGCGACATTATAATAATTTTAGCTTGTGTTTGGATTTACTAAATTATATTCCAACAAAGCACTTCTCATATGGGTGATAACATAATAATTCACTTACTTCTAAATATCCCAGACTTAAAAATTTGGATACCTTGGCAATGCCCCTAATCCACCAGAATCCTTCCCATAAACAATTGTGAAGATTGTTTTGCAAGGGGACAAAGTGGGAAAAGGGAGACCATTGAGTGTCTTAGGCTGGGCACACACTACAGGAAATTTCTCCCAATGCCATATAGTTAACAATTTTAGCAACAACTGAAAAAGAAAAAGAAGAAATTCCCGATCAGCATACCGCTTCAATGTGTACAATCTAGAAACGATTTACAAGATTTACTTTCAGATCTGTGCTTTTCATCTGTCATAACCATCGGCTGAAAAGATTGTGACTCTGCACACTCCATAGAGATCTATGGACACTGCTAGTCTTGAGTGCATACACACTGCAGAATTGTAACAACATCGTTCCATCATTGAGTACGGTTTTAAAATCAAATCAAACGTAACAATGTACTTTGGAAAGATAATCGTTCATCGTTAAAGCGTTAACACTAATGCAATATCGGCACGAACGGTAGTTTATCGTGTGATTGGTCCAATAATTAACTGAAAACCTGTAGTGTGTACCCAGCCTTACATCTATTGAAGGCATGCATTGCATTGTTTTCCAATAGTCAAGTAAATAATAATGATGGGTGAATGCCAATATAGTTATTTATAACCCCTATCAGCTACAGTTAGCTTCGGATGGATTGCCAATGAATGCATAATGCTGTCATACAGCCATATATCGTCAATGCACAATTGTTTTAATAAAGTGTAACATTTTACTAGTGCAAACTTAGCCAACTGTTTTATCTGATGCAGTGGTCTTTTAATTCTTCTTGCTAAACCATGCACAGAAGTGCCAAACTCTGATTTAAAATTTGTTTTCTTGTTTTCATGTATCCCTTGTAGTCCACAATAATTTCTAAAATAGGATTTACAATTACTTTACTTCAGAGCAATGCAATAAAAAATGTTACAAACATAGCGTCTTTATTGTTTCCTCTTGCTTTATTGTAGTCTGCGAGTGTAAGTATACAGAATATAAATGTATTTGTTTATTTTATCTAGGGCACTCTTATTCAAACTGCAAATTATTTCAGAGCGTTATGTACCTTGAAGTTTAAAAAGAACAAGATTCCTGTTGACAAAGACACAGTATTTTATTTAAATGCTTTTTACTTGACCTGCTTATGGAAGCTGGGAAGCCGTGTTAATTGGGGAGAAAATGTAAAGTACCAAAGCAGTTTATTTTTCTGTTTAGTTTCCTGTTTATTATTGTTGCCATTATTCAAATCTGATGCATCACAAGTGTTACAAATTATCCAGTTTCTCACTACGCTTAGAAAAAAAAAAACATCTTCATTTAGAACCAGCTTTCAGGAATAGAACAAAATAAGCCTAAGTTTTTTGTGAGGATATCAATTTACATTAAACAAATTTGCATTGGGTGAGCTCTGTCGGCATTGGACTGGCTCTACCAGAGGAATTTACTTTGAGGGTCCAATCTTGAATTTAAAAGGCCAATAAACATCAAGTACTAGTTGCTTATTAATTTATTAAATTTTAAAATGCTTATTTTATCAGAATTGAAGATATTTGAGATATGCGCCATTGTGGAGAAAGATATTTCCATTCAAGTAATCCCAGTGAAGGACACCAAAGCCAGCCCCCCACCAGCCTGAAGCGACTGATAATGCCAACGGATAGTTTACTGCGGTGTGAGATAGCTCATGTTCTGTCAAGTAGGATAACTTTTACATATACCTCTTTGGAACTAACGAGTAGCTTCATTATGCATGGCAACTTGGGTTTCTGGTTTATTTACCCTTTAAAAAAATAATAATTGGGAATAGGGAAGACCCCCCCCCCCACTCACCCCCACTCACCCCCTCCACCCAATAAAGTTAAATAGAAAAATCCTCTTTTAGAATTGTGCATGCAGCCTGGGACCACAAGTGATTACTTGCATAGTGTGCCCACATTATAGCATCCAACATGTATAGCGTGCCCAGTAGGACTAATATAAACACTGCGCACAGCAGTTTCTAAATTAATTGCATACCCACAAAATTATGCCCAACTGTGTCTGCATGCATAGCGTGCGCAGAAAATTGCGTGCAGCATTAGCTTCATGCATAGTGTGCGCTCAACATTGTGTCTAACTATGATTATATGCGTAGTGTGTCCACACCATTGTCCCCAATAGTGACTATACACTGCATGCCCAGCAGTGTCTACAAACAATGTGAACAGCAACATTCACCTATGCACTGGTCCAGCAGTACACACATATATTTACATGCTGTACTCACACACTTGTTTTTCGCAAAATAAATGAGACGGAGGTGATGAGATTATGGATTATTGGAATATACCAGTTTTCTGTCTGTTTAGCAAATCTTAAGAATGTAAAACCTACAGCTCGTGCAGTTGAAAGAAAGCAATAAATTACATACATACATATTTTCAAACCACACATTTCCTTGTGACGAGAACAACAAATATGTTTATTAACAGATATGCACGGAAAACAGCCAAGAATAAAAACAATGCTGCTGATTTGTCCTACAGTTTATCAAGATATTTAAAAGTATTCAATAGATATAAGAGGAGGTGTGGTTGACATTATCAGAATAAAGTTTATACCAAATGTCACCAAAAATTATCTGTTTTACAAATGCTCTTTTTCTTTCTGAAATAACTCTTGGGCACCCGGTATTGTCTCTTTAAAACCAGTAATAGGACGGTTGTGCCGTGATTTGCTGTGTTCGGAATGTAAGAAAACGCTGTCGGATAGTTGAGGCGTCATTATTATGGTGAATCTATATTTCTTTGTTGCCAAGCAAGTCAGTATTGGACATGTCATGTCGTTACACTAACTGTTGGTGTTATCAGTGTTGTGTAAATGTACCCAACCCACATTTAGGTATATTTCAGAGACTCTATAGTGTTTTCTACACTTTTAGAATAAGATTTTAGCAACAATTAAAACTTAAATTGAAATTAAAAAGTGAACACTATGGGGGGATAATCAATTAAGTGCAAAATGCCTCCGTAATGAACCCAAAGGTGCTTCTCATTACCGAACACATCACAGATTTCCCTTAGGATTGCGAAAGGTAATCCATAATGTTGTGGTACTGTATTGACACTTTAAATGCACAGCAGCGATGTGCCGGTTAAATTTAATATGCCCCCATGGGTCTGACTCAGAGTGGAATGACGGTGTATGTTTAACTTGCGATTGAAGAAGATGCAATCAGGTGTTTGCGTATGTATGCTGTATTCAGACTAATTACAATTGGTTCAGGTGTTCATCATTATTCGCTACTTACACCTGCCCATGACCATCTGCAGATAAACCCACTTCTTCTGTTGTATCGGTGACTACATCCCAGTCTGAATCTGTACACAATTGCTCCATCGTGCTCTTACTGTACAGTACTTTTGTTACAAAACCCCTTCCCTCCCTGCCACGCCTCTTCAGGCATATGGAGTCATAAGTGACAAACAGATGCAGGTCTGAATTAGAGATGCTTGGGCTCGGTTCTCCGAGAACCAAGCCACCCGAACTTCGCCGGATCCGTACTTTCATGCGTCCTCAGAAGTGAAAACGAGGCAAAACATCATCGTCGCATCATCGGATCTCACGAGTTTTGGATTCTATAAGTACCGCCCTCCATGGCGATACAGTGTCATTTCACAGAGAGACACAGAATGGGTAGCATGGTTCTTGGCAGTCTCTAGTACAGTTAGGCAGCGTATTATTTAAAACATAAAGAGGAAGGGGTGGTAGTTTTCTTAAAAGTCTCCAGTGACATTCCACTGAGTTATAGCTCACATAGAAAAAGGAGAGGTCCATTGCTAATTGTCATTGCTGAAATATAAATAATAGGGCTGTCAGTGTTCTTCAAGACTGCAGTCACATTGTACTGTGTTATTATAGCTCACACAGAAACAGGAGAGGTCTCAGTTTTGTTGCCAGTCTACAGTCTATGTTGCATTGCTCCATTGCTAATTGTCATTGCTGAAATAGAAATAATAGGCCTATCAGTGTTCTTCAAAATCTGCAGTCACATTGTACTGTGCCATAGCTCACCCAGAAATAGGAGAGGTGGCAGTGTTTAGCGCTGAAACAGAAATTCAAATATTAGGGCTGGCAGTGTTTTTAAAAGTCTCTAGTGACATTCTACTGTGCCATAACTCATACAGAAACAGGAGGGGTGGCATTGTCTGTGTCACTCTCCATTCTCCAGCTACATTGTTCTTGTCACTGTCCAGTCTTCAGTAACATTGTTCTTCTCGCTCTCCAGTTTCAGGGCCGTTGGTCACACAGAAACAGGGGTAGCAGTGTTCTTGTCACTCTCCATTCTTCAGTCACATTGTTCTTGTCATTCTCCAATCTCAGTCATGATGATACTAATCTCTCTACGTCAAGTGCTAACGCCTATGTTTAAGTGCACAGTGGTTTTAAGTCAGGGAAACAAAAATGTAAAAGAAAAAGCTTGTACCCTTTTAAAGAAAAAAACACCTCTCTAATAAAGGTGAAAGTTTACTGTAGAAAAACATAAAATTGCCAACATGCCATTCTACACAAAATATTGACAAGCATACCAGCATCAGCTAGCTCCCTTCTCTCAGCTAGATCCCAGCACCTGCAATCTACACTGTCATCATCCTCACCCTCATCAGTGTGTACATTATCCTCACACAATACTAATTCATCCCCTCTGGAATCCACCATTACAGAAGTCTCTGTACTTCGATGTAATTGCTGGTAATGGCCTTCCCCGTGGAATTTGTAGTTTATTTTATGACAGAGCTGTCACGATTTTTGGGCAATTCTTTTACATCAGACCAAATGTCAAAATGTTGTGCTGACTCATGTGCATCACCACTGGGTGTCTTGGGAAAGCTAAGTTGCCAAAGAAATTTAGGGAGGATGAGTCGTTGTGTCATCCAACTTCTGGAAATCATATCACTACATTTTGGCGACTATGCTTGATCCTAGGTTTAAGAGCTATGACTTCCCTTTATTTACCACTGTCCAAGATCACAAGAGAGGCAATGAGCTCCTGGTGAGCAAGTTGACAGCTGAAGTGGTACCTGACACAACGGCATCCCCTCCTTCAATTTCTCAGGCTACTGCTGCTAGAAAAAAACTAAGCTTTTCTAAGAGACCCAAGGAAGATGCAGATGATTCAGCAGAACATTTTGACATTTGGTTTGGTCTAAAAGAATTGCCCGAAAATCATGACAGCTCTGTCGTAAAATGAACTACAAATTCCTTCCTTCCTACAAATTCATTTAGATCAAAGTACAGACACTTCTGTAATGGTGGATTCCAGCCGGGATGCTTGGTTAAAATGTACATGTCCTTTTCAATATCTTACATAAGGGTGGGTGGGAGGGCCAAAGGCAATTTAATCTTGCACCACTTTTCTTTTCTGCCACTGTTGTGTGACAATGTTTCCTAGATGTGCTATGAACTGCTGTGTCTTTGTGTCTTTGCTCTTTCGCTTAGCATCCAGCCAGGTTGCTGCAGACTTTGTCCGAAAGTGGATAAAAAATAACATTGTGACCTATGTTGTGGTCAACATTGACTGCAAATGACTGGAAATTAGCGTTATTGAGGTTAATAATATTGTAGGAACAAAAAAAGAGCAAAATTATGTGATTTTAGCATATTTTAGCTATTTTTCTAAAAAAATACAAATGCAAAACCAAAACACGCGAGGGAGGTTTTGCCAAAACCAAAATAAAAACACAAGCTTATTCCAAATCCAAAACCAAAACCAAAACACAGGGGGTCTATTTAAATGGTGGCACATCTCAGTCTGAATCAGGCCCTATGTCCCCAGTTCATGATAACATGATTTTCAAGTTATTGCCAACTTTTCTGCTGTCTTCTGGTAGAAAATAAGCATTTCTAAGTTGTATTAAACATATCTCTTAGTGCTGCAGAAAAGCAATGGAAAAGTGCATCTGAAATCTAATTTTTTTCCTAGCTTCTTTCTTAAAGAAGAGAGAAGGTACAAGAGACTGTTGGGAAATCTGACACAGAAATTGGTCCCATGCTGTAGGTAGGCTAGATTCTTACACATGCCTGTAGTTTACATTTCTGCAGAGGTGATTGTATCATCAGCTCTAAGTAACAATTTTAGTATCTTCTCAATAAAAAGTTGGATGTATGAACTACATTTTATAGGGTATTTGTGATACCACAATCTTTCTACATCAGTTTGACAAGAGCCTCATCTATACTGGCTGTACATGCTGAAATATCGCAGTTAATAATAAGAAAGTGCCCTGATCTTGTAGCATGTTTGTACTGAATAGGATTGAGATGTCCAGTAATGACCCTGTTCAATAGTATTATTATCGGCATGTTCATAAATGTGGTCCGAAGATAATCACAGATTGTTCCTATCGGCACATACAGTCATTTTGTTACTGCACTAACAGGCCCTAATGACGCAGGAAGTGATATGACTTCTTGTCTCTGGAGACAAACGGTCAGATGTCATCCAATTTGGCGCTTACATGTGTGGCCAAAATTGATATTAATCCTGTTGTCCAGCGCTTACACTGAGAGACAGGATCTCTCTATGAATAGTTTGATTTACTTAATCCCACAAGTGGAACATTTTGATGGTATGATACACTACATTACACTTCATACAATACATTATTAGATCTCTCCTTCCCCATTGCTTGGAAATTCTGCATTCTACTTTTCCAGTACTTCACTATCCATGTCTCTCCACTGCTCTACTGCGACAGATTTATTTGCCATTGTTATACTTTAACTGCATCTGTTACTGCCACTGTCCTACTTCATTGTTCAATTTGACAATGCCTTTATTGGTGCTACTATATTTGCCTTCATGCTATTCCCAGTGCATCTATTATAATAAATCTCTCTTCTCCACCCCACCCATCCATCACTGTCCTAAATTACCACTATCCTAATTGACATCCCCTCACCTTGGCCTTGTCACTGTTTAACAATCCCTGTCTTACCTCATTGCCTTTGTCAGATATCCTACCACTCTCCAACTCTCTCCCCAATCTTCCCTCAAACTGCAACTCTTCGCCTGTCAGGTCCCACAACCACTTCTCTTCTCCCAACTACCCCCTACATGCTCCTCTCTCCTGACAAACTTCCTCCCCATCATGATTTATGTCCTATCGCCACCCTCTATACCACGAACCAGCATTAATTTCAACCTCATTCACATGTATCCCTGTCCCTACTTTCCCCCCTCCTGCGATCTCTCGCATGACAGTTCTTTCAGCAACAAAGTGACCTCGATCTAGGACCTCTGCACTATCACTGAAACTTGACTTTCCTCATCAAAAGCCACCTCTCTGCCTGCTTCCTCCTTAAAGGATCTCTCCTGCTCCTACACCCATAGACCAGGGAACGGCAAGGTGGTGGCATGAGTTTCCTTCTCTTTGTAATGCTGCCCCTTTCTGGTCATTCCCCCTGAGCTCTCTCTTAACATCTCCTTCAAGGTTCATTCCTTATGCATTTTCTACCCAGTTCACCTTTGCGCTGCTGTCCCATCTCCCAATTCCATAATAACTTTACCTTCTAACTCACTCACTACCTCTCTATTTATCTCCTCCTACAGTTCTAGCCTATCTCTCTCTAAAAAGTTATAATTTAAATCTCTCATTTCCTCCAAAACCTCCAACTCCTGTATCCTTTTTGCCCCCTTCAACTCCCTCCTCTCAAATTTACTTCTCAATCCATGACCTCTCCCCTTCCCTCCTCCTTTGCTTCTGTAGTTATTTATCTACCATGTCCTTCTGGATGTCCCAGCACTTTCTCAAACTTAGCATCTCAAAGACGGAACTTTTGTCTGTTCCCTCCCACTCCCCAAAATCTTTTCCCCTTATTTGCTCTGTTACTTTTATTCAATGCCTGGGTGTCATTCTCGATTCTTTCATCTCCTTTACACGCCTCATTCAGTCCATCTCTCAATCCTATGGCTTCTACCTTCACAATATCAGCAGGATAAAGTCCTTTCTCACCTGAGATGCAACAAAAACTCTCTTTCATTCCCTTATTATCTCCCGCCTCTACGATTTTAACCTTCTCCTCTGCGGCCTCCTTCTCACCCACCTCTCCCCAATTAAATCCATCCTTAACACCACAGCTCATCTTTTTTTTCCTCTTGCTGCTTTTCTTCTGCTTCCCCCCTAGGCCAGTTTAAACTCCTCACCCTCTCACCATTAAGCCACTCCAGTTCACCCTACATCTCCAACATCTTTTCGATCCACACATCCTGTCTACTTTGCCAACAACTGCCACCTTAGCTCCCCAATAATTACCTCTTTCCACTTCTTCTGTGCTTCTCTCCACCACTGGAATGCACTCCCATGCCCAGGCTATTGAAATGTGCTCTAAACACTCATCTTATCATCAAAGCCAGCCAGGCCTCCTAATTTATCCCTGCCCTTCCAAGCACTTGTAACCCAATGTTAGGCTAACCCTCAATGCTTTCAACCTTGCTTCTCATGCGCACTCTCCTGGGGACTCCTTCCCTCCTCTTCACCCCCCTCTTTACCCTGCAACTCACTACCAACTGCTCATAGTTTTATCTGTAGATGTTTTATAAATAAATACTAATATTGATAATTAAAGTTGCAATAAGAGCAAAGATGGCAGCATGTTATCTGAGCAACTGACTGTCATGTAAATACTATAGATCTCATATGTGCCATCTATTTACATATCATTGCATTTACAAATGTCTGAAATGTTGGGAACATAAAAAAACACAAATGTGTGAAGTAAAATGAAAGGAGGTTAAACAAAATAAAATAATATTGTGATTGTGATTTAAGTAATTGGGAAATTGTATGTGGGTGTAAGCATGCCCGCTGTAAAGCTGGTATATATGCAGAGCTGGGTGTATCTTAAGATGTGTGCGACTCAGCATGTGGGTATGAACATGATATTTTTGTACGCACATTTTTGGATAATAAATTATGCTCAAGTTGCGTTATACTCTGTGTCAGGCTCCCTGTGTCATACATGCTTCAATTCAGTAAACAGGAAGCATCAACATCATCATCATCATTATCAATCTTTATTGCACTAAATGCATGAAAATAGTAAATTCAGCACTTTTTTTTTCTTTCTGCCCCTTATACTCTATATAATCTAAATAGAATACAGATATAGTTATTTCAAGATGCTAACAAAAGAATGTCCTATTCATTCTAAATATTAGTAAAACTATTGCTTTAAAATATGACCTTCTCTAATGTGAAATTTAGCCTTACCTTCTAAAATGCAAAATCAGCACAGAACAAGGCAGTGAAAGGGATAAATGTAAAGAGTTTGATAGCCTAACTGTGTCATTACATATGGAGCATATGTTTAGAGATACTACTAAGTCCTATTGTTGTGACTTACTAGTATTTCGGACCTTTCCAAGTTGAGGCCCTGTGTGAGTTGTAACCCAGCTGTTATCAAGATGTGTATAGATATATATGATATATTAGGCAGATTTTATGTGGATAAAGACTATGTTGAAAGTTATAAATGATAAATGATGATGATGATGATGATGATGAAAGTTCTTTTTGTTGTCCTTATCTAATAGTGCAGTGACATCACTTGTGTCACATGACCCAAGTGCACCCCCTTCTACTATGTTACTTACACTTTGATGAGGATCACTTCATACAAGCATCTTGCTTGCTTATGTTTATATTGAATAACAGATGCTCTACTGTGAAAATAAAGGATATTAGTTATCTCAGAAGTTTCATGACTTGCATAAAAATACTCAATCTTCCCAAGTTCATGTAGTAGGGGCATTAACAACAAAGCAATTTGTTCGAACCAGGCAAGGCAACTGGAAGCAAAGAGAGGATCACAGCACTAGACTATAACAGGAGTAGGGATATTTCCAGAGTGCAAGTAAGATTTTATACTTCAACTGATTTTACTTAACTTCTACTTAAATGCATCTAAGGTGATGGTCATCTGTGGCAGATAGAGGATTAAAAAGCAATATTTAATGCCGGGAGACAACACAAGCCTTTTTCCTATGTGCAGATGTTCTACTTTTGGATCTGGTCTCAGTCAGATTGCAGATTAACACTTATGTTCCTTATCTTCTCATTAAAATTACTAATTTTGGTTGATTAAGTTTAATTTTTCATTATTTTGTTGTCTGTTGCAGTATGAATTCCTCTTTGGCATCACAGTGGTCTTGGCGGACAGCATCAAACATTGAACATTTTTAAAAATGCATTTAAATATTTAAAACATTCTTAACAATACACTCCAGAAGGCTTAAGAAGCCAGTTTGCTAAGAGGAACCCTACTTACAAGGTATAGTTTTCTTGCTACAGCTACCTGGTGTAACAGTTGCCAGATTGGAGGTGGTTTCTGCTTATTTGCTAGAGATGAAGCAGCTCCTCCTGAATATGGCTGTTGTTATGGGTATCATCAGCTGTGTTATTCACTTTATTTTACTGAAATAGTAAAAAGCTTATCATAGGTTGAAGTGAAATAAGTCTGTATTCACAGCCATAAACAGTAAGGGCCTGAATCATTAATAAACACAAAAATAAACTAATGTGCATTTCTTAAGACGCACATACATTGTGCATACGAAGGTCCGTAATCAACAAGGAGTGGATCTGAAGAAATGTCTGTTAATGAACACAGGTCTAGGTCCACTCTGCTCTGACAGACAATACACTGCAAGATACGTCCAATACATATGTGGAATACAAAGTCACAAAAGAACACACAGAAAAATAAATATTCATTTAATGTCACCTGTTAATAATATAGCCATAAATGACAAAGCACAAAAAAAGTGTTTACCCCTCTCCTCCCCATTGTAAAATACATTTATTAGGATACATCCCTTCCCCGTTACATCACTGAAATCGTAGGCTGTAGTAAGGGTCCTTTTGGAATTGGGCGTTGCTGTGTTTGTCATCAGTGGTGTTAATATGTAATGAAGGTTTCTGATATGACTTAGCACCAAACTGCATTTTTCCATGGGGTTTAAGGTACGCATTTCTTAATGTTTTATTTTTATCACAACTAGTGTATTTTTAGTTTCATTTTTGTTCATTTTGTCTTCTATTTTAAAGCATTTTTTCATATAACTAACTTTAACTATACGGTATATCCTGGTCACCATGCCACTAATATAAAATATTTAGAAATATGTATTCTTATAACACTTATAATTTGTGAGTAGTGATGTCATTGCTACTGTATTCTCCAGGAACACTTAGGGGGGAATTCAATTGACTGCATTACTAACGAGTAACACGACCAATTAAATTCCCCCCTTGGAGTATACATTGTATGAAATAACAGTCAGATGTAGACCAAAACTATATGTCTATTGCTAAGATTTAAAAGTAAAACACCTGAATTACAGTAATATAAAGCTCAGTGTAAATGTATCTCATATGAATAATTCGGAATAGTCCTAGAGAGATGTGGAAGATCAATTGGCTTCACAAATAATGAAATAAGCT
The DNA here is from genome assembly GCF_038048845.1 of Mixophyes fleayi. Taxonomy (NCBI): domain Eukaryota; kingdom Metazoa; phylum Chordata; class Amphibia; order Anura; family Limnodynastidae; genus Mixophyes; species Mixophyes fleayi. Next base: position 153,191,629 of record NC_134404.1, read on the forward strand.
CCAGCACATTTCCAAGTACATAAAACATAAACATTATTACTTGCACATTAAAAATGTACACAACTCACTGGAAACAATTAAAGAAAGAATACAATGTGAGGTCAGGCAGAGTGGGAGACTCAGACTTAATGAATTGTAATAAGTGATTTTAAAAGCATAGCTAGGAATTAGCATGATAATGTCAGATTCTACTCAATATTCGGAATGGAATGTGTTATAAACTATTTTCCCATTGAACAGTGTCATTTTTATATGGATGAGCATGTGAGACTATTTTCCTAAGGGGAGGCATATGAAATGCAGGCTAAGGAACCAAATAGCCCTTGTTATATAAAATAAAACAGTATTGTATACTATGGTATTCCTGGTTCTGTGACTTTGTAACTGGACCGAGATGCTGAGAACCAGGGGCCTGATTCATTAAGGATCTAAACCTGAGAAACTTCTTATTTCAGTCTCCTGAACAAAACCATGTTACAATGCAAGGGGTGCAAATTAGTATTCTGTTTTGCACAGAAGTTAAATACTGACTGTTTTTTCATGTAGCACACAAATACTTGATAGCTTATTTGTACACTGACATTTAAAGTTGATATTTGTGTGCTACATGAAAAAACAGTCAGTATTTAAGTTATGTGCAAAACAGAAAACTAATTTGCACCCCTTGCATTGTAACATGGTTTTGTTCAGGAGACTGAAATAAGAAGTTTCTTAAGTTAAGATCCTTAATGAATCAGGCCCATGGTTCTCTTTTTTTCTCTAGTGCTTCTATTGCTATATCTGTTGGGGCATTCTGAAGACTGACATTTATACTACCATGAAGGAAGAAATACACAGCTTTGTGGATGTGTGTAATAGCATCAATATCCTATAAAATTACAGATTACTTAAACAATTGTGCTGCACATGAATTGTTTCTATTTTTTTCTCCTCATTGCTGTGTATGCGGGAGTATTCATTTTAGGAACACCAAAAGAATAAACAATTACGCATTGTAACATGGTTTTGTCCAGGAGACTGATATAAGAAGTTTCTCAAGTTAAGATCATTAATGACTCAGGCCTTAGATGTAGGCAAAGTCCTGCACTATTTTTCACAAATTTGAACCATTTGCCCAGTAGTTTTATTATATATATTTATTTATTACATTTTTAAAACAGATCTTTTCATATGGACGAAATTTGGCTCTGTCAAATCTGATGAATTATAAAGCTTGCTAAATAGTTTCACCCATCACTAGCTACAGAAGTATTATCTAAACAGAACTATATGAGAGCCATGATATGGGTAACACAGGGACATGCTTGTTTATTTTTTGCTTTAGAAATAGAAATAGAAAGTTTCTAGTTCAACATAATATCTCATACCCAATATTATGTATTCTCAAATAGGGACACCTTGATAATGACTTAACAACAGTGTCAGGTCTAAAAGTTTGTTACCACAGCCAATATTTGCTTATCTTACATCTGACCCTCATCTGCAGTCTGTGCATTTTACAATGTCAGTAACCATTATTACCTGTATTAAACTGTTGATCAATGATGCAGATTTTATGACACCATCCTAGCTAGATTGCTATCAACCCAAAGCTTCATCACTTGCATCTCTTTGATCAGCTGACCCATCTGCTCACATGTGACTTGGTTTGTAAATCAGCCTAACTATATCTTAATATTCAGTTTAGGGAGGATACAGTTTTGCTGTTTATATAGGGGGACAGATGTGCTTGTTAGTAAATCCATTAGTTCAGGAAATAAAGAAAAGAAAAACTACTAATTCTCATCAGCTCCATCCTGCACCTGCACTTCTCATCTCACTACTTACTATTTCTATTATGTATTTGCAATAGTCCTCTTTTTCATAGATCTTTATCAAATTCCATAATGCTTAAGACATTGTTTTTCTTACTATTCTTCCATGACAATATCCTTGTAACATACCCCTCCCCCACCCCCTGAATCACATCACTTATCCATATTGATCCCTCACTACTCCACTCACCTAAAATTAACATTTAAGAATGTATTTCCTATCTTCATTCCTTAATTGTAACATCCTCAACCTGTTGCCACAAAATTAAACATTTTGGGCCTGATTCACTAAGTAACATAAGTCCTGTTGTGTGCCATATTTTGCATGAAATTGGTCTGCGCAGGGACGGAAGGGGTCTATGCACATATGCAATGTACAGTAAGGGAGTGCCAAGGTCGACCTCACGCACATCCATCCAATTCAAGCTCTGGGCATCTCTCAGGTATGTGATTTTTAGCTGTATCGCTTGCAACAGCTCCAGGCCAGTTGTAAGTGCGGACTGATAGAGGTGTGACAGTCATGCATGCCAGAACATTTGCAATTAAAAGCAACTGTAAAAAAAGCATTTTATGTACAGTAGGCATTAATAACATCACGATAAATGTATTTTATATTTAAAAAATGATTTTAAAAAAATGACAAAAAGTATTTTTAGTAATGAATATTGTATTAACAGGTGTTAATGTATTTAATTTTTTCTGTGCATTCTGATGGGACTTTATATTGCACATATGCATTGTGCGTATCCTGCAGGGTATTGTGTCAGTCTGCGTATGACAAGTCTCACATAGCCAGAGTGCACTTACACCCATCAGCCACAACATTAAAGCCACTGACAAGTGAAGTGAATAACATTGATTATCTTGTGGCACCTGTCAAGGAGTGGGATATATTAGGTAGCAAGTGAACAGTCAGTTCTTGAAGTTGATGTGTTGGAAGCAGGTAAAGTGGGTATGCATTAGGATTTGAGCGACTTTGACAAGGGCCAATTTGTGATGGCTAGACGACTGAGTCAGAGCATCTCCAAAATGGCAGGTATTGTGGGGTGTTCCCGCTGTGCATTGGTTAGTACCTAGCACAAGTGGTCCAACTGGTGAATCTGGGACAGGGTCATAAGCGTCCAAGGCTCTTTGATGTGCGCGGGGAGTGAAGACTAGCCCATCTGGCCCAATACGGGCGCGCGCAATTTCCATCCTTTATTTTTTAAAATGCAAATTGGATTCACTTTCCATTCCTTGATGAATCCATCCCTTTATATCTTATAATCAATTATGTTTTCTACCTCTCTGCTCCTGCTTTTAATAGCTGGTAATATCACAAAATCTAGATTCTCCCAAACATTATATTGTGGTTCTGCACACTATAGAAATCTTTCAAACCTCAAACACATTAATGCCTTCAAGCTGTCCTCCTCTACTTTAAACTCATTGCTCTTGAACTCTATAAAGCCTCCTCATACCCTCAAAAATTTCAGTACAACTTAATTTTCAGCAACATTCAACATCTCTGAAACATTTCTCCACAACTTCTATATTCTCATCTCCTGATCTGGCAGTACCACAACTTAACTAACCCATAGTAACAGCCTTTGATCAAGTGGCACCAGCTTCTATTTATTCTCTGTATCGACCACAATCTCAACTGTGGCATACTAAACAAATGTGACGCCTTCAAAAATTTTCTTTTACAAATACCATCAATGCTTACAATCTTTTTCCCTAATTCAAAGACAAGATTGAAAAGATTCAACATGAAATGGTGTCTTCTTCTTCTAACTCAAACTCTCTCTCAGATCATTGTCCCATCTCTTAACTCCCATGTCCCTCCAAGCTTCTTGAGATGCATTTATACACTTGCCTGACATGCTTTCTTTCTGCATATAATGTTTGGACTATCTTCAGTTAACCATTTGTTCCCAACTTTTGTCAGTGGTCAATGAGCCACTACTCAATTCTAGGTCTTCAGGGCACTATTCTGCCTCTTCCTACTTATATAATTTCTCTTTCTTTATTTCCCTGGATGCACCTACTCTCTGCTAACTCTATCAGTTGGAGTACCAGAAGGCTCAGTCATAGGCACTCTGCTCTTCTCTAGCTATACCCTGTCACTCACCGGACTGTGAGTGCTTCTTCCCGGACTATTAGGAACCGTGGACGTCCTCTATCCTGAGGGACTGCGCATGCGCAGCCCTTTCCAAACCTTCAGTGTATGTTCCTTTAACTTAATTGGCAGATCAGGCAACCTCCCTATATTAAGCACCTGTGGTCAACACCACGTTGCCTGATCTTGGAGTCTCATTCCCCATGAGTCTCTGAAGGTGTTCCTGTGTTTCCTTGTTTATTCAGCCCTGCTGATTCCTGTGGTTTCCAAACCACTTCTACCTCTGTGGTTTCCAAACCACTTCTGCTACTGTGGTTCCCATACCACTTCTACCATCTACTGAATCATCGTGACTGTGAGCTGATTCCTATCCGCTGCCTCCGTGCACTACAGTCTTCTAATCACTTCAACTCTACCATGTATCATTGGGACTGTTAGCTGATGCCTATCCGCTGCCTCCGTGCATTACAGGCTTCAACCACATCCACTCACCTGTTCATGATTGTGACTGCCAGCTGATTCCTATCCGCTGCCTCCGTGCACTACAGGCTTCAACCTGCAACTCGTCTGTGTTTCATCATCGTGACTGCTAGCTGATTCCTATCCGCTGCCTCCGTGCACTACAGGCTTCAACCTGCAACTCGTCTGTGTTTCATCATCGTGACTGCTAGCTGATTCCTATCCGCTGCCTCCGTGCACTACAGTCTTCAACCTGCAACTCGTCTGTGTTTCATCATCGTGACTGCTAGCTGATTCCTATCCGCTGCCTCCGTGCACTACAGTCTTCAACCTGCAACCCGTCTGTGTTTCATCGTGACTGTTTGGCTGATTCCTATCCGCTGCCTCTGTGCGCTTCAGTCTTCAGTCCTTGTCAACGCTCCCGTGTTTCCTTGAGTCTGCCTCCACTATTGCTACCCGCTATTCTCCGTGATCAACAGTGCCTGTTCAACTCTGCTCTCCCGTGTCCCATCGTTACTGCACCTGCTGGTTGCTATTGGCTACCTCCGTGTTCCCGCAGAGACCCGCTGCTGCTACTCCTCAGCACTACTCATCCATCTACTGCTGATCCGCTCTCCACGCTTTCCTGTGTTCCCTGCTGGTCTACCTTCCCGTGCGCTGCACCTACTAGACCACCGCTTCACCCATCCAGGGACTTCTCATCCTGCCGGCCTCCTGCCGTTCAGGTATCTCTGCACTCCTGTCTGACTGCCTCCTGAACCACGGTATGCATACTTCTCATTGACTGTGCTGTGTATTGCATACCTTGCTGGACTGTGTTGGTTCTCCTCTGGAGTGTGCTATCCGCTGAGTCTATTGCCATCATTGACTGTGTTATCTTATGCTGGACTACTTCAAGAGACTTTCTATATTGGCAGTATTGTTCAGTCATTTATACATTTATATTGTGCATATTACTGTGGATCAAAGTCAAGGTGCCCGTGTATATATTGTGTTGCAGTCTCTCCCCGTGCACCTCCTCACATATATATTCAGTAGTACAACTTGCTAGTGGCAGACCACTGACTCCTGTTTACAGTTTCACCTGTTCCAGTATCCTCTCACATAGCAGTGGTACAACTTGCTAACGCAGACCACTGACTCCCCGGATATCTCCACTTGGATTCCATTCCTTCACTTAGACAGCGGTCCAACTTGCTATCCGCAGACCGCTGACTCTCATCACCTCCTCGTTTCTGTTGGACATTCCTCCTCACTATAGCAGTGGTACAACTTGCTACCGCAGACCACTGACTACCTTCACGTGTCCTTTGTCCATACAGTTCCTCGTGTATTACTACCTCCATATTGCCAGTGCTGCTAGTCATAGACTTTCCTGAGCATCTCATCATCTGCTATTTCCTGTTCCGTGATCACCCTGCTACCAGAGTACCATATTACCACCTATACTGCTCTGGTAAGCCTATCACCTGGTGATCCCTGGGTAAAGACTCCTAGTGCCCGTGACAGTAAGATCAGGCCATGACAGACCCAGATACGGAACCTACTGCTAAAGAGATGCTGCAGCATCTGGTCAGTCGTGTGGAGCAACAGGATGCTCGCCAACAGCTGTTACTTCAATGTTACCAATCGTTAACCTCCCAAGGAACATCTGGACAGACTGTTACAGCTAGTATTGAAGCTCCTGTGCTTTCCTCCGTTTCCCCAGTGCCATCCCAGGTGTCTACAGCTCCTACGCTTCACCTGCCTACTCCGTCAAAATATGACGGGGACCCCAAAACTTGTAGAGGTTTCCTTAACCAATGTTCAGTCCATTTTGAACTCCAACCTCAAAATTTTTCTACCCATCGTTCCAGAGTGGCCTATCTTATCTCATTGTTTTCTGGACAAGCCCTGGCTTGGGCCTCCCCTCTGTGGGAAAGAAACGATCCAATTCTACAAGATAGTGCCAAATTCATTTCCACGTTCCGAAGTGTGTTCGATGAACCAGGTCGTGTGACCTCCGCTGCTTCCAGCATTCTTCGTTTGCGACAAGGCTCCCATACAGTAGGACAGTATGTCATTCAATTTAGGATCTTAGCCTCTGAACTTCAGTGGAACACTGAAGCATTAGTTGCCGCCTTCTGGCAGGGGCTCTCCGATAAAATTAAAGATGCACTGACTACCCAAGAGCTTCCTTCGTCACTAGAAGATTTGATCTCTCTTTGCCATCGTGTAGACATGAGATTTCGTGAAAGAGAATCTGAGAAAACAACTTCTGCTAAAGCACCTCTTCGTTTAAACCCTCAATTTCGTCCAGTTTCACCTTCTGTGATTCCCATGGAGATAGGACGTTCCAAATTATCTTTAGAAGAGAGGAAACGAAGAGTAAAGAATAGACTCTGTATCTATTGTGCTGATTCCACACATATGCTCAGTTCTTGCCCTAAGAAATCGGGAAATGCCAGGCCCTAACTAGTTCTGGAGAGGTGAAGTTAGGGTCCCTGGAGTCCTCTCCATTGTCTATGAAATCTAAAGTCTGCGCTTTCGATGTTACGATTTCCTTTGCTACTAAATCCTTTGAGTCACAGGCATTGATTGATTCCGGAGCAGCAGGAAATTTCATTTCTAAATCACTAGTGAATCAATGGTCCCTACCAGTGATCACTTTAAAAACACCCATTACTGTGACGGCTATAGATGGATCACGTCTCATCAATGGTCTCATCACCCAGAGTACGTCTCCAGTAACCCTTCAGATTGGTGTACTACACCATGAAGAAATTTCGTTTTTAATTCTTCCTGTTACGACAAGTCCGATTGTCTTAGGCCTTCCATGGCTTCAATGTCACTCTCCCCAGATTGACTGGCGCACCCCTCAAGTTACGTCTTGGGGGCCTGAATGTCACCATCGTTGTCTCTCTCAAGTTATTCCTCTTAAAGTACAGCAATCTTCCATTTCATCTTCCTCCCCGGGACTCCCTCCTCAGTATGCTTCATTTGCCGATGTGTTTGATAAAGCTCAGTCTGAACGTCTTCCTCCTCATCGTTCTTGGGATTGTCCGATCGACCTTCTACCTGGCAAGACTCCTCCCAGGGGTCGGGTCTATCCTCTCTCGTTACCTGAAACTCAAGCCACATCTGAGTACATACAGGAGAATCTCCAGCGTGGGTTCATTCGACCTTCCACCTCTCCCGCTGGAGCTGGGTTCTTCTTCGTCAAAAAGAAGGATGGATCATTACGCCCTTGTATAGATTTTCGTGGACTCAACGCCATTACTATCAAGAATCGGTATCCCATTCCGCTGATCACTGAGCTATTTGATCGCATCAAGGGAGCTCGGATATTTACTAAGTTGGATCTTCGTGGTGCCTACAATTTAATTAGAATCCGTTCCGGTGACGAATGGAAGACCGCGTTTAACACCAGAGATGGGCATTACGAATATTTAGTAATGCCCTTCGGGCTGTGTAATGCCCCCGCGGTTTTCCAGGGTTTCATCAATGAGATCTTTCGGGACTTATTATATGTATGTGTCGTTGTCTACCTGGACGACATATTGATCTTCTCACAGGACCTGCCTTCTCATCACCAACATGTGGCAGAGGTCCTCTCCAGACTACGGAAAAACTCATTGTTCTGTAAATTGGAAAAATGTTCATTCGAGTTACCCCAGATTCCATTCTTGGGGTATATAGTTTCCGGAGTTGGCCTGAAGATGGATCCAGACAAAGTAAATGCTGTACTACATTGGCCTCAGCCAACTACTCTTCGTGCCATCCAGCGTTTTTTAGGTTTTGCCAATTACTATAGACGCTTCATTCAAGACTTCTCATCCATTGCATCTCCCATTGTGGCCTTAACTCGGAAAGGGGCTAATACTAAGCAATGGTCATCTGAGGCTCTCCAAGCCTTTCAAATCCTCAAAGAGTCCTTCTCGTCTGCTCCCATTCTGCGACAACCTGATGTGACACTCCCCTTCTTCCTAGAAGTAGATGCCTCTAATGTGGGCTTAGGAGCTATTCTCTCCCAACGCTCGGAGCAACAAAAATTACATCCTTGTGCCTTCTACTCTCGGGGTCTTCTGCCCGCAGAGAAAAACTATACTATCGGGGACAAGGAGTTGCTGGCCATCAAAGCTGCATTAGAGGAATGGAGATACTTGTTGGAAGGAGCTCGCCATCCGGTGACGATCTTCACGGATCATAAGAACTTGTCATATTTGCAATCTGCTCAATGCTTGAACCCTCGTCAAGCAAGATGGTCTCTTTTCTTTTCCCGTTTTGAATTAATTATAACCTTCAAACCAGCTGCTAAGAACAAGAAAGCTGACGCTCTATCTCGAGCTTTTGTGACGTCCTCTGATGTAGAAGAGGTTCCCAACCATGCTATTCTAGACCCCAAATGTATTTCTCTGGCTGCTTCATCCACCAAAATGCTACCATTTGGGAAGACCCTCGTGCCTTCTACTCTGAGGAGGAAAATCCTTTCGTGGTTCCATGCCTCTCGTTTTTCTGGACACGCCGGTGAACATAAGACCTTTGAGATTCTCTCTCGTAGTTACTGGTGGCCTTCAATGAGGAGAGACGTCAAAGAGTTTATTGCTTCCTGTGATTTATGTTCTCAGTTCAAATCCTCCCGCAGAACTCCAGCAGGGTTGCTGCGACCACTACCCATTCCGTCCAAGCCTTGGACCCATATTAGTATGGATTTCGTTACTGATTTGCCACCAAGTAAGAATCACAATACTATTTGGGTAGTGGTAGACAGATTTTCGAAGATGGCTCATTTCGTCCCTCTGTCCGGTTTACCTTCCTCGTCTACTCTGGCTGAACATTTCATTAAAGAAATCTTCCGCATCCATGGATGTCCGTCTGAGATTGTGTCAGATAGAGGAGTACAATTCGTTTCCAGATTCTGGCGGGCCCTTTGTAAAACCTTGGGCATACGATTAGCACTCTCATCGTCTTACCATCCGCAATCTAACGGACAAACGGAACGAGTCAATCAAGATCTTGAGACTTTTATTAGGATGTTCTCTTCAGCCAACCAAGACAACTGGGTAGAATTGCTCCCTTGGGCTGAATTCGCCCATAACAACATGTACCATGAGTCATCATCCAAAACTCCATTCTTTGTGGTTTACGGTCACCATCCGTCTTTTCCGGAATTTCCTGCCCTCCCACCCACCCAAGTTCCTGCTGTGGAGACTGCTTGTCAGACCTTCAAAAATATCTGGTCTCAGGTCAAAACCTGTTTAAAGAAGACATCTAACAAATATAAGTCTTTCGCAGATAAGAAGAGGCGGGCTATTCCACCACTAAAAATTGGAGATCGGGTTTGGTTATCTACCAAAAATATTCGTTTGAAGGTTCCATCTATGAAATTCGCCCCTCGTTTTATTGGTCCATATAGGATCATTCAAGTTATCAATCCAGTATGTGTTAAACTTCTTCTTCCTAAGAATCTTCGGATTTCCAATGCCTTCCATGTGTCCTTACTCAAACCTCTTATTATCAATCGTTTCTCGACTCCTCCCTCAGCACCGCAGCCAGTTCAAGTTCATCAGGAGGAGGATTTCGAGATTACTGAGGTATTGGATGCAAAAATTTCGCGAGGAGTCCTCCGTTTCCTCGTTCATTGGAAGGGCTTTGGTCCTGAAGAGCGTTCATGGATCAAAGCTGAAGATCTTAATGCTCCTGCCCTTCTGAAGAAGTTTTATTCCAAAAATCCGGACAAGCCCGGTTCCAGGCGTTCTGTGCCCACCTTTAAAAGGGGGGGTACTGTCACTCACCGGACTGTGAGTGCTTCTTCCCGGACTATTAGGAACCGTGGACGTCCTCTATCCTGAGGGACTGCGCATGCGCAGCCCTTTCCAAACCTTCAGTGTATGTTCCTTTAACTTAATTGGCAGATCAGGCAACCTCCCTATATTAAGCACCTGTGGTCAACACCACGTTGCCTGATCTTGGAGTCTCATTCCCCATGAGTCTCTGAAGGTGTTCCTGTGTTTCCTTGTTTATTCAGCCCTGCTGATTCCTGTGGTTTCCAAACCACTTCTACCTCTGTGGTTTCCAAACCACTTCTGCTACTGTGGTTCCCATACCACTTCTACCATCTACTGAATCATCGTGACTGTGAGCTGATTCCTATCCGCTGCCTCCGTGCACTACAGTCTTCTAATCACTTCAACTCTACCATGTATCATTGGGACTGTTAGCTGATGCCTATCCGCTGCCTCCGTGCATTACAGGCTTCAACCACATCCACTCACCTGTTCATGATTGTGACTGCCAGCTGATTCCTATCCGCTGCCTCCGTGCACTACAGGCTTCAACCTGCAACTCGTCTGTGTTTCATCATCGTGACTGCTAGCTGATTCCTATCCGCTGCCTCCGTGCACTACAGGCTTCAACCTGCAACTCGTCTGTGTTTCATCATCGTGACTGCTAGCTGATTCCTATCCGCTGCCTCCGTGCACTACAGTCTTCAACCTGCAACTCGTCTGTGTTTCATCATCGTGACTGCTAGCTGATTCCTATCCGCTGCCTCCGTGCACTACAGTCTTCAACCTGCAACCCGTCTGTGTTTCATCGTGACTGTTTGGCTGATTCCTATCCGCTGCCTCTGTGCGCTTCAGTCTTCAGTCCTTGTCAACGCTCCCGTGTTTCCTTGAGTCTGCCTCCACTATTGCTACCCGCTATTCTCCGTGATCAACAGTGCCTGTTCAACTCTGCTCTCCCGTGTCCCATCGTTACTGCACCTGCTGGTTGCTATTGGCTACCTCCGTGTTCCCGCAGAGACCCGCTGCTGCTACTCCTCAGCACTACTCATCCATCTACTGCTGATCCGCTCTCCACGCTTTCCTGTGTTCCCTGCTGGTCTACCTTCCCGTGCGCTGCACCTACTAGACCACCGCTTCACCCATCCAGGGACTTCTCATCCTGCCGGCCTCCTGCCGTTCAGGTATCTCTGCACTCCTGTCTGACTGCCTCCTGAACCACGGTATGCATACTTCTCATTGACTGTGCTGTGTATTGCATACCTTGCTGGACTGTGTTGGTTCTCCTCTGGAGTGTGCTATCCGCTGAGTCTATTGCCATCATTGACTGTGTTATCTTATGCTGGACTACTTCAAGAGACTTTCTATATTGGCAGTATTGTTCAGTCATTTATACATTTATATTGTGCATATTACTGTGGATCAAAGTCAAGGTGCCCGTGTATATATTGTGTTGCAGTCTCTCCCCGTGCACCTCCTCACATATATATTCAGTAGTACAACTTGCTAGTGGCAGACCACTGACTCCTGTTTACAGTTTCACCTGTTCCAGTATCCTCTCACATAGCAGTGGTACAACTTGCTAACGCAGACCACTGACTCCCCGGATATCTCCACTTGGATTCCATTCCTTCACTTAGACAGCGGTCCAACTTGCTATCCGCAGACCGCTGACTCTCATCACCTCCTCGTTTCTGTTGGACATTCCTCCTCACTATAGCAGTGGTACAACTTGCTACCGCAGACCACTGACTACCTTCACGTGTCCTTTGTCCATACAGTTCCTCGTGTATTACTACCTCCATATTGCCAGTGCTGCTAGTCATAGACTTTCCTGAGCATCTCATCATCTGCTATTTCCTGTTCCGTGATCACCCTGCTACCAGAGTACCATATTACCACCTATACTGCTCTGGTAAGCCTATCACCTGGTGATCCCTGGGTAAAGACTCCTAGTGCCCGTGACATACCCTTTCTCTTGGAAAGCTAATAAGCTCCTTTTGATTACAGTATCATCTCCATGTTGATTATTCCTAAATTGATATATCCTCTCTCGCCATCTGGTTTGGCCATGTTACTGAAGTTATTTCTGTCATTTCATCTTGGATGTCCTCTCATCACCTTAAACTTAAAAACTGAGATATAAACTTACCTGACATCTCTTTTTCTGTTGACTATATAACAATAAACCACTCAGACTCAAAATCTAGGTATCACCTTGATTAAGAACAGTCCTTTGTTTCCTACATCCAATCTGAATGCGAGTCCTGTTGCATATATCCAAGAAACAGAATAAACCCGTCTCTCATAGTAGACAAAGCAAAAACATCAATTAATGCACTCATTATCTACCGCATTGACTATTGCAATTCCTTTCTTACTGGTCTTCCCCTAACCATACTTTCACCCATACAATCTAATTCAAATTTAAAAGCTAGATTAATTTCCTCACAAAATAATCGACTACTGCTGCTCTGCTTTGTCAATCCCTAAATCTGTTGCCTCTGTTTCACTGAATCCAATAAAGTACTAACATACTTTATCTAAACTAGCACCAATATAAATCTCATTATTTGTCTCAGAATATCTCCCAACTCAACCTCCCTGCTCTGCCCAAGATCTGCCTCTCTCATCCATTCTCATTACAGGCTGGACCCAATATGTGGATTTCCCTCCCTTGTACAACAAGACTTTCCCTTAGCCTCCAAACCTTCAAGCATTCCATAAAGACACTTCTTCTGGCAAGTTTAGCAAATACCCAAACCACCTTCTTATTCTACCACTCTTCTAGACAGTTCACTCAGACTTACATTTATTCTCTAATATTAAACAACCATCTAACCCCAATATAGATTGTAGAGAGTCCTCTTACCTATTTGTCTGTTTGTTAATACCTAGTCTTGTTAATACCTAGTCTTGTTAATACCTAGTCTTGTTTTATTATTGTTTGTTCCCAACTGTATAGTGCTGCAGAGTCATCATTACATTTACTTTCATGCTTTGTATGTAATTTGTTTGTATATGATCTCCTCAATGTACAGCACTGCATAATAATTTGGTGCTTCATAAATAAAAGATTATAGTAATATATTGGTAGAGTATACATGAATGTTAATAAACAAATAAATATAATTCAATATAATCTAAAAGTGTGCATATCTATATTGAATTTCATGAAGTCCCACCAGTTAATACAATTTTCTACAAATTTATTCCAAGGGGTAATTGTATCAAGTTGAGAGTTTTCCGGCAGGTTTGAAAAATTATTCAGATTCTAGCTATCATTTATTTAGTACATTCTACAAAATTATAGCTAGAATCTGATTGGCTGCTATAGGCAACATCTACACTTTTCAAACCCGCCGAAAAACTCTCAGCTTGATACATTTACCCCCAAGTCATCTAAAGAAATATACCATCTGCAAAATGATCATTAAACACCCTCAAATTATTATTGTCACTTGTGTCATGGTGTCTTTATTTTTTAAAGTCCAGAACCACATAAGTCCCAGTTCTCCTGTTCTATGGCAGGGTGCCCACAAGAGGGCATGGGGACAAATATTCAGGGCTCGTTATCTTAGGTACCCCATAGCTATTATTACATTTTACAAAATATTTAATAAAGGTGGCTATGTTCTAACCCACCGGTTGTTTGCCTTACCTATCTCAAAATATAATAAAATGATTGGTCAGGAACAAAAATTGTCACGAGACCTTTCATTTTTACCTTTCTCATCTCTCATCCAGTCCCCAACAATACTTTTCAAATTTAAGCAACCAAATGGTGCCCAGAGCATAGACTTGTGGACACATCTGGGCTAGACTTATACGTATGTCTGGGAGGGGGGGGGGGTTATACATAAGATATGCCTTCCTGCACTACACGTGCACACCAAGACTATTTCTTGTGGGTACTGGAGAGCTGGTGCCACACGATGATTTTTGCTATCAGCAATAGATTGCATATTGACTGCTTCCAGTGGTAGTACTTAAATTATTAGCGCTATTTCATGTAAACTCATGGCCATAAATTTGCATTAATTAGTTGACATTTCAATGGACTACTGCAGGAAAGATGACCATTGGATTTCTATGTTTGGATTTCAGAACGCTATAACCGACAGAGAGATTAAGCCCTTCCTGCCTAATATACACAGAGTGGCCAATCAAAACAAAGGGAACCCTGGAAGAAATTATCAGCCTCAGGCGGCTGTAATTAAATATATATAGATTGCGCACTTACCCGGCTTCTCCTGATGTCTAACAAGAAAGTGTCCTGACCATACCTGTCCTGAATACCGGAAGTGACATCCTGGTCATCATGGAGACGGCCGGAACGCGTCAGTGGGCACAGAGAGTTGCCACTGCTCGTAGCAAATACAAGTAAGTATAAGACTGGATTTACTGTAGTCTACAATAACACTGTTAACTAAGGGCAGTGTAACACTGATGTGCAGCATTTCCGCAGTTGAGTGTCTCTTCTTATTGACAGGTGAATAACGTATACCACTGAACTTAAAATATAACTACAATGTATTTGTTGTACAGTGTCAGTATGACACTAAAGTATACACCTGCACAGACATTAGCCTGTCTCTACTACTGTAATGTTGGGTCAATGCCTGTTGACTGTCTACTAGACACTGTATGGGAAGACCCTGCTGCTCTCCTTTAAAGAGTCACTCGCTAGAGAGACTTTAGCTGATCCTGTTGTGATGACGACACAACATCATGTTACAGTGATGCCATCTTGGGGTTAGTAACAAGCATTGATGCCAACCAACTACTCGGCAAATGGTCCAAGAGACGCCTGCAAGCACATCAAATAATCCTTCACAACCTCCCTTAAATATGTTATAACACATGGATTTCGCACCCTTCTTCTTGGCCAGTGATAGGACATCCTACAGCATTGCAGTAGTTGCTGGTTTGATTTCCGATGAAGCTGTGGCTGTCTGATCATGATGACAGATGCAGTACAGCGACAGCTGGAGAGGAGGCTGTCAGCACTTATCCAGACTATTTTGCTCACCCTTTACTATGAAGAAAATCTATCTGCTGTATTCACACAATTAATATATTCAAAGGGTGATGCTAATTTTCGGTGTGGTTTTTTTAATACTAATCAGTTTCTCAGGTTGAGCATCTTTCATTCACAATCTTGTATTGGATGCAATCCCACATATTATCAGTTTAGAGATGAAGGGGAAACAGACTATAAAACAAAATAACCCACAGGCATGCAGTTAGCTCATATATATGTTTTGAAGTGATTCCCAAATGAATTTATAGCAACTATGTTTTCCAGTGACAAATGGTCCGTGTTAATTTTGTGTCTGGGTTCATCTAGCAAATAACATGTTTCTAGATGTCATATTGTTTTCAGCTTGGTGGTAGCTTGGAAAGGAAACATGTACTGCTTATTTATTAATGCCTGCAAATCTGCATTTTTTAGAAAGTAGTTATTTCAGTTTAATCAGCCCTTCATATCCGTTGAGGACAAGAGCAAATGCCTTTGGTTGTATTACAGAATATGAAACCATTAAGCGATTCTCAGGAGAACATTGCCATCTGGTGGTTTTACTACCTCATTTGGTATCTTGCAGATTTTATATGCTTCCTTTTACTGCGTTTTATAAAGTGAAATAATATCTACATCTTTTTCTTCTACTATTTGCACAATGATGACAGAGGCTTTTCAAGGAATTAGGAACAAAATAATTGACACTACAGGAAGGCGTAAAATAGGGAAAATTCTAAAAACTTAAATTTAAAAGAGAGAATAAACACACCCAGCTTACATAGTGGTAGATTATAGAAGGGGCAAATGGAGCAACTGCCTAGGTCCCAGAGCAGTGGGGTGATTGTGGGGGATATTGTCACAGCTCCAGCCCCAAATGCTAAAGACTGGGCTGCCACAAATGAATTGCCAGCAAAGCGGTGGGTGAGTGACACTCTGACTAACAGTGACAGTATGTGGCTCCCTATAACTTTGTGTGCGCTTACACCTCCTAGTCTGTGCACAAAGCAAATAGGCTGAACTACCTCCCAGCAGCCCTGAAAGCTGCCTTCCCCTTTCTACAACAGTAGCAAGGAGAGATGGCTGGACAAGGCAGGAGGGAAGGCTGAGCATCAGAGGATGTGACGCTCACTCCATTGACAATGTTGGGAGCCACTATGCATTTATCAGTGGGGCTTAATTAATGTATTATATTGTAATTGTACTACAAGCCATAATACTATTTTAGTCCTAGAAAATAGACTGTATACTTAATATTGACACTTTCCTTTTATTAAATGTTTAGTAAAAGAATATATTAATTCTTCTGAAAGTGTGCTTGTGGGATAGGTGTAGGCTGTTTATCTGGTGATGGGTCTGTCTTAGGCTGGCATGTCAGAGTTACAGTATATTCAGATTGTGATAAACCCCTGAATCTGCATGCCACTTGGCAAACGCACCTCAATGGAAGTCTGTGTGTGCTTCTCTGGTGCCATGGTAGCGGCATTTGGCAATCTTTTCCCAACCTTGTTTTGTTTTTCTTATCTTCTTGTGTTTTCCCCCAAATGATTAACAAACATATATATTTATATCTGCATTGCCTGGATGAAGAGCACCATGACCACCAGGTGAGAATTCCTGTATTGTTCTATATCAGGCCTAGGCAATCTGTGGCTATGCAGCTGTTGTGGAACTACAAGTTACATAATTCAAGTTAAATTACATACGGAAGTTAATTATTAACATGATCGTTAATAAGCTTTTATATGGGTTGAGTATGATCATGTTAATATTTGGGGGGGGGGGGAGTTTGTTTAAAATGGGTTTTGTGACCAAACCCCATTTGTAGCTATCCAATTATCCAACTCATGTCAGATCTACATAAGGTATTAGCCAACACCATCCACCTCCACAACATCTGTCCTCTTCCTGGACAGCAACCCTATGGACTCTTGGCTCCAATGCGTCACCTCTACAGACATCAACCTACAGAACATTAAGAATCTCATTAATATTATTATTACTATTATTAGTCTTTATCTATAAAGTTCCAACATATTATGTAGCGCTGTGTAAATGCAAAACATACAATGAAACAGAAGGTAAAGATGGCTCTGCCCTGATGAGCTTACAATCTAGACTGTACAACGTCATACCGATACAATGCGGCCCTTTTCAGGTAAATATTTGACTAGCACCAGTCTAAAATAAATTCTACTTTAAAAGATCTTACATGTGCATATAATTGCATTAACATTTTCTCTTTTTAGTATTTATGTAGATAACCTGTACAGAACATACATGTTTTTATTTAAAATAGCCCACAAACCTCCTTTTAGTCTATGGCACAAAATAGGATCATATCGGTATAAATATCCTGCCTGGGAGTTTGCACAGATGATTAAGAGCACTGAGGCTGGCAGGAGGTTGAACCATCCTGCATCACAGCCCAGTGTAAAGTACAATATGCAAATGCATTATCTTATTATTTTCACTGTCTTTCAAATACTTTCTCTATTCTGGTGTAGAATACATTGTGCCATATGAAAGATGTATGTTATAATATTTAATTTTCCTCCTAAATAATGCATTATTCAGAATAAACCTGTTGTCCAGAATATATACCTGGCACTAGACAGTTTCCATACGGGTGGGCTAAACATTTTACTGAAGGGTAAAGAGCTGCTCTTTCAGCCTTATGCATTTGCTTGGTTCATTACATTTGATTGTGACCTACAGAGAACTAATCGTAACAACATATACAGGCTGTGTCGAATGAATAGAGCGTAAGAATGGGCTTGTGCTGCAGACTTTACCTTTCTCCGGATAAAACAGGCCTCTTGACATACCAGAGGAACTAAGAGCTACATGTCGAAAATATATCCTCTGATTTGCTTTCATCTCATCTGGTGATCGAAACATTTTATGCCTCCCACACACTGCAGCACTTCTGACAGCTCCCTCATTAGTTTGTGATGCCATTGTTGGATCCAGTCATTGAGAGCTGATTTTGTCCATGCAGCTTCTAGCTTTAGATTGCCAGAGTGTGAAAAATGTGCAAATTATAACCGCACCTATAGCGCAGGATGAGATGATTAGCCCCAGAATTATCTAATAAGTCAGAGATAAGTAGACGGTACTATTATTCTATTATTCTCCCTACAATGGTGCCAAGCTATCACTAAATGCTGATGCTATACAATTATATGCTAAAGAAAGTGTTTGTCACTTGTGCATTATTCCAGAGATTAAACACTTAGAAGAGTTTACACAACTGTTAGTTTCAATATGTCAAATTAAATTGGGTGCTAAATTGCTGCTCCTTCCTTTGAGCCCCCAAACGCTTAGAGACATTTTAAAGTCAAGGTGCAAATAAATATTTTAATAGTTTAATCTTTTTAAAGTGTAATTGTTTATTCTTTTGGTGTTACTAAAATGAATACTCCCGCATACATAGCAAAGAGGAGAAAAATAGAAACAATTCATGTGCAGCACAATTGTTTAAGTAATTTTTAATTTTTTAGGATATTGTTGCTATTACACACATCCACAAAGCTGGTTTTTTTTTTCCCTCATGGTAGTATACATGTCAGTCTTAAGAATGCCACAACAGATATAGCAATAGAAGCACTAGAGGAGAAAAGAGAACCATGGGCCTGATTCATTAAGGATCTTAACTTAAGAAACTTCTTATCAGGGCCGGACTGGGACTAAAAATCAGCCCTGGCATTTCAAGCATACAGGCCCATCTCTGTTGATGAGCATGAAAAAACTGTGTGCCGCTGCTGTGCAGCGGTGCCGCCAAGGGCGTGGCCACATTATGTTGGGGGCGTGGTCAACATGGGGCATCGATACATACATTATAATAAAACATTACATTTATCAGGCCCTCCCTATCATGCCACCCCCACCCCAGAAACACATTACAACACCCCCAGTCCACTGTACTTATCTATGCTTCTGATGCTGTTGACATCCATCAGAGTGGGAACGTCCTGTAGAGTGAGCAGGGGAACTCTTAGTCTCACAAGATTAATAAATCTCATGAGACTTAGAGCTCCTCGGCTTGCTCTGCAGGCTGTGTCCTATCCAGGGACTGGGAGTAGCCATCCGCTCCATCCTGCTAACCAGAGCTGGATTTAGGCTCAGGGGGCCCTAGGCACTTAAGACAGGGGGCTCCTATGATGTAATATGGTTATTAGACACATTTTCAACAAATACAGAGGCAATACTGTGAGCACTACTGTAAGGTGCACACAATTCTGCCTTCACAAGCAGTACAATGTGAAGTAGGACATACTTCCCAACTGTCCTTGTAGTCAGACCAAATCCTGACTAAGCGGGACAGTCACCCACCAAATTCAGGACAGTTGGCAGACTGTCCTGCTCTCTCTTACTTGTCTTGTGATTGTCACCACTTGTGGCTTCTGGTGTCTTTAGATAAGTTGCTGCTTGTCTGGATCCTGGAACGTTGGGGGCCCTATTTGGAGAAAAAAAATGGGTACATGAAAGTTAGAAAACTCCAAACAGCACCGGTGTTAACTCAATATAGCACCCATGTTATAAAATTAGGCCTCACTCCAGCCCCAACATTAAAATAATAATATTTCCATTTAATAAATAAATCTATTTCCCTCCCTCCAAACAACCTCAGCAAGAAATTAAATAGCATTTATGTTTAATAAAAATAACCATTTCCCACAACCATCCCAGGCATTAAATAATTCATAATCACATTTAATAAATAGACTTCATTTTCCCCAAACAGCCCCACATTCACATAATAGCACACATTATAGTCATATACTGTCCCCCACACACATTATAGTCATATACTGTCCCCCACACACACATTGGCCATTTTAATTTTCCCCCTCCTACAGCCATTGCCCCCCCTGCAGACATTTTTAATCACCCCCTCTTCCCTCTGCAGACATTTTCAATCACCCCCTTCCCCCTGCAGACATTTTCACTCAACCCCCCTCCTTCCCCCTGCAGACATTTTCAATCACCTCCCCCCTTCAGACATTTTCAATCACCCCCTCTTCCCCCTGCACACATATTTGGTTTCTCTCCCCCCCTGCACACATATGCTATTTTTCTGCCCCCCCTCCCTCCCTCCCTCCACACATATGCCATTTTTCTGCCCCCCCCTCCCTGCACACATATGCCGTTTTTCTGCCCCCCCTCCCTCCCTGCACACATATGCCATTTTTCTGCCCCCCCTCCACACATACATATGCCGTTTTTCTGCCCCCCCTCCCTCCACACATACATATGCCATTTTTCTGCCCCCCCCTCCCTCCACACATATGCCATTTTTCTGCCCCCCCTCCCTCCACACATACATATGCTGTTTTTCTGCCCCCCCCCTCCCTCCACACATACATATGCCATTTTTCTGCCCCCCCCCTCCCTCTACACATACATATGCCATTTTTCTGCCCCCTCCTCCCTCCACACATACATATGCCGTTTTTCTGCCCCCCCTCCACACATACATATGCCATTTTTCTGGCCCCCCCTCCACACATACATATGCAGTTTTTCTGCCCCCCCTACACACATACATATGATGTTTTTCTGCCCCACCTCCACACATACATATGCCGTTTTTCTGCCCCCCCTACACTTACCTTAGCACTTACAGCAGCCTCCACTGCAGCTAGTCCTACGCGGCCTGGAACTTGAAGCGCGGGAGCCGGGCCGGTGCACAGAGCCGTCATGACGTGTGACGTCATGACGGCTGCACACCAACAAAAAAAATAAAAAAATGTTTTATTTAATCGGGGGATCGCAGGGAGCCGGACCGGCCCACACTGCCATCGGCCCTTCTGGCATTTGCCAGAAGTGCCAGATGGCCAGTCCGGCCCTGCTTCTTATTTAAGTCTCCTGGACAAGACCATGTTACAATACAAGGGGTGCAAATTAGTATTCTGTTTTGCACAGAAGTTAAATACTGACTGTTGTTTCATGTAGCACACAAATATCAACTTTAAATTTCAGTGTACAAATAAGCTATCAAGTATTTGTGTGCTACATGAAAAAAACAGTCAGTATTTAACTTATGTGCAAAACAGAATATTAATTTGCACCACTTGCATTGTAACATGGTTTTGTCCAGGAGACTGAAATAAGAAGTTTCTTAAGTTAAGATCCTTAATGAATCAGGCCCCATGTTATTGTGTAATATTGCTAGAAGATGGTAAGAAGGAAAAGGTTAGAGACAATTTCACTTCATAAAAACTCAAAGGGTCAAAAAAAGTGTAAAACTACGGCACAAATGCTCTTTTTCGCAACTGCACATGGATGCGTGGGCCAAGATGGCCACAACTGCAGGGGTGGACTGTTTAATGACAGGAGGACTGAGGAAGTTTATTGCTAAGTAGAGATTAGACGCATAGATGTGTCTACTTTTGCCCTGAAATGCAGAAAAGTGATCTCATTTTGTGTGATGGAATCATTTAAATGAACTGAAGAGGTTGAGATGGGGCATTTACTGGGTCGTTGCCAGCTTGGCATGTGGGTCCACAGCCTTTTCCCTGCAGTCTTGAATTTTCTACCACTTATGATATCCAGGAGATCAGATCTCACCATACATATTATAGGATGCAGGAAAGTGCCTTTGTAGGTGCACCTCGACCTATATAAGAGCTTCAATCACAAAAACATGATGCATGTAAATAAGACAATCCCAATTTCCCCTCAATCTCATGATTAATTTTAGCCACAAATAATGCTAAAACAAGCAGCATTTTAGAGAAAAAAGAAGGGTTTGCAGTGGAATATCAGGTTATCATTGAAAGTTTTACTCCCCTTCACCCAATTTACCAACTGGAAAAAAAATATGTCCAAAACAAAAGAAATCAACATGTACCTCTTAAAGCAGAGGTACCTGCCTTAAAATAAGGGCATTTAATAAAACCAATTGACTTGATCACACCTCAGGCAATCACATAAACAATGATCAATATTAGTGGGGGGAAATCTGCAGAGCTAGGAAATCGTTCGTATTAGGGGAAAGGTGGAAGAAGCTAAGTAGAAGTAAACTATCCTTCATAGGGAGGTAAATTAAACTTTAGTGTACAACCACTTTTTTGTTAGCTGTGGGTACACATGGTGGTATCTTTGTTTTATAGTATATGGAGATTATTTACCATCACGTTAAAGACAGTTTACTCCACTTTCAGCTTCCTTCACATTTATATTACCTGTGTGTAAACAACAATTAAAATTATGAAATCAAACTGTACATCTTGAAATATGTATCAAGCACAGACTGAAAGAAAACAGCAGCATTTTGTTCTCTATTGGGATAGAAGCACAATATCCCAAAGCTGAAGTATAGAGAAAGAAATGTATAGTAATAACATCTTCCTTTGTTTCCATGTGCAGTCAACCGTGTATATAATAAAAATCCACCAGTGGAACAAGCTACTGTGCTATCATTTAACACTACTGAAGGCTACCATTCTATAATCTGTAAAATTACAGGTTTTTAATTTTTGTATTGAACGACGTGGAAAATGTACCAGCTGACAAAGAAAAAAAATGGATGCAATTAATTTTTTTTGGCCAAAATAAATGTACAATTCTGGTGGGGGAAAAAAAGCTGTATTCAGCCAGTATTTAAACACCTTTCTTATAACTCCATTGAATCACTTACCTGAAAATTGGTTTTGGCTTTTTCAAATAGGCAAAAAGACCTGCAAAATTTGAATAGCCTGATGATAATTGAGAAGACTTGAAAGGCTGTCAAAACAATTGTCAGTCATTATAAACAAAAGTGATTGAGCAAGAATTAAGGTAAACACCTGGGACTGCAGTCATTTTTCACATGGTGAGTTTAAACATATGTTAGTGGGACTAATTATGTGTGATGTAGATAAACCAGATGTTCAAGGGACTATATCAATTACTGTATTTGTGAACCCCATAACAGTTTAAACCAAAATCAAGTAAGACTGCTGTTTATTAACCAAGACTGCTTTTTCTTTCTGAGTAATTTATCATAATTTAAATTGTACTTCTATTAAGTAACCTAAAGATCTAAATTCTTTAAAATAACCTACAAATCTATTATTTTAACCAGTGGTTTTACAGAGGAATTAACAGATTAATATAAATAATTTATATGATTTAATGTGCAAGACATTTATTTACTAGGTTAAATACAAAGACAGGTGCATGATAAATTGCATGCAACCTTTATTTCACCTTTAATTCACACTCTTTAGTGTGCGTACACACTAAATAAAAGATGTAGAGTTAGGAGTGTTTTGACTCAGAACTTCATACAGCCCTGCAGAGAATTTAAGAATTTTTTTTTTAAAAAAAGAGCAAAATAGCCCTCTGAACTCTTCGCCAGTTATTATTTTACAGACTAAGGGCTAGATTTACTAAGCTGTGGGTTTGAAAAAGTGGGGATGTTGCCTATAGCAACCAATCAGATTCTAGCTGTCATTTATTTAGTACCTTCTACAAAATTATAGCTAGAATCTGATTGGTTGCTATAGGCAACATCCCCACTTTTTCAAACCCGCAGCTTAGTAAATCTAGCCCTAAGCCTTGGTTAATGTAAAAAAGATATAAAAAAAAGGCAGCACCCTCACCTCCCCAAATCCATAACCATTCCCAACACTAGAGAGGGCTGGTGCCACTATGGGTGAGAAAGCCAGTGCACTCCTCCCAGAGGCTAACAGCTCCATGCTGAAAAGCAATGTGTCTTTTCCTGACCTCCCTGAGCTTTGGGCCAAGGTATGCAACAGATTGGGTCCCCTAGAGGTGCAACTTTGTCACCCAAGTGTTCTCAGTATAATGGACAGGTGTGATACCCATTTTTTTAATTATTTATTTCCTGTACTTAAAACAGAACTAGTTATGTGAGGGAGCACTGCCACTGAGAACTATAGGGATGAGTCTCCTTATTGCTCTGGTAGCAGCGATACAATAGGAAGTTATGTTACTACTCTTGTTTCAACTGTGCGTATGGTTATTATGATTGCTGCACAGATAAATTGTTGACCTAGGGACGGATTCAATTGGCCACAATGTGCCTCGTGGACATCACCGCAATAGCTGACTGTACACATTGCCGGACATTACAGTAAGGAATCTCTGTTATGTGTCTCCATGGACTGTTCTGGAGACACATTATGCTCCCTCCTTGACTTTTACTCTGTCACTGCCCAATCCAAGATTTAAAATAGAAGTCACCAACAAATTTTATCTTGCTAATTTTACTATATAGTGTCAACCTTCTTACCTCACTTAACCCCATATGACTGCATTTTTACCAAGCACCCCATTGTCTGTCATTTTATACCAATTACCGCCTCAAGTGTATAAAGTTGTTCCAAGTCCTCCTAATGGCTCTAATGTTTATAAATGTTTACCATGTAACACCTTATGGGGTTCATGTAGAGTTTGACGCAATTACTCCCCATACTTAAGCAGAAAAAGAAACATGCATGAAAAGTCCATTAACATGCATATGCTCAACTGTATGCATCTCAAAATGCTTCCAGTTCTATACAATATAATACTGTAATGAAGTTTCACATATACAAGAGAGTATAGTGTCTAAATAGTCTTATTACAATGCATTTGCCATGTAAAATATATTTAAATACGGACACAAATACTAAATACAGGTACCAAATTAAATTATATTATATACAAATATCAGTTCTTTTTCTCTATATCAGTGGTCCGCAACTTGTGTGCCACTAATTTTGCTAGCTGTGCCGTACATATATAATTTTTTTAAACAAGGAAGTTGGCTAGTACCCTTCCCCAAGAACAACCACCTTTACTCCAGTGGCCGTAGAGCTGTCCCTCCCTCCCCCCTAAATGTGGCCAATCCCATAAGAACTAGATATCACATGACAGATGCCGTCCAATTAAGCAGAGAAGACAACGCAGCTGGAAGATAATAGGTGTGTTAAGGAAGGGTGCGATGTCAGTGTTGTGTGTGTGAAAGGGGATGCAATGTCAGTGTTTTGTGTGTGTGTGGAGGGGGGGGCGATGTCAATGTGTGTGTGATGACAAAGGGGCTGGTGTCAGTGTTGTGTGTGTGTGATGACAAAGGGGCTGATGACAATGTAGTGTGTGTGATGGCAAGGGGGCTAGTGGCAATGTAGTGTGTGTGGTGGCAAGGGGGCTAGTGGCAATGTAGTGTGTGATGACAAGGGGGCTAGTGGCAAAGTAGTGTGTGTGGTGGCAAGGGGGCTAGTGGCAATGTAGTGTGTGATGGCAAGGGGGCTAGTGGCAATGTAGCATGTGGGATGGCAAGGGGGTTGGTGGCAATGTAATCTATGTGATGGCAAGGGGCACTGGTGGCAATGTAATGTGGGTGAGGACAGGGGGGCTGATGGTAATGTAATGTGGGCGAGGGCAGGGGGGCTAGTGGCAATGTAATGTGGGTGAGGGAAGGGGGGCTGGTAGCAATGTAATGTTGATGAGGTCAGGGGGACTTGTGGTAATGTAATGTAAGTGAGGGCAGGGGGGCTTGTGGCAAAATATTGTGGGTGAGGGCAGGGGTGCTTGTGGCAATGTAATGTGGGTGAGGGCAGGAGAGCTTGTGGTAATGTAATGTGGGAGAACGCAGGGGGCCTTGTGGAAATGTAATGTGGATGAGGGCAGGGCGCCTTGTGGCAATGTAATGTGGGTGAGGGCAGGGGGCTTGTGGTAATGTAATGTAAGTGAGGGCAGGGGGGCTTGTGGCAATGTAATGTGGGTGAGGTCAGGGGTGCTTGTGGCAGTGTAACGTGGGTGAGGGCAGGAGAGCTTGTGGTAATGTAATGTGGGCGAGGGCAGGGGGGCTTATGGTAATGTAATATAAGTGAGGGCTGGGGGGCTTGTGGCAATGTAATGTGGGTGAGGGCAGGGGGGCTGGAAGCAATGTAATGTGGATGTGGTCAGGGGAGCTAATGGAAATGTAATGTGGGTGAGGGCAGGGGTGTTTGTGGCAATGTAATGTAAGTGAGGGCAGGGGGGCTTGTGGCAATATAATGTGGGTGAGGGCAGGGGTGCTTGTGGCAATGTAATGTGGGTGAGGGCAGGGAGGCTTGTGGTAATGTAAGTGAGAGCAGGGGGGCTTGTGGCAATGTGATGTGGGTGAGGGCAGGGGGCTGGTAGCAATGTAATATGGCTGAGGGCAGGAGAGCTTGTGGTAATGTAATGTGGGAGAGCGCAGGGGGCCATGTGGAAATGTAATGTGGATGAGGGCAGGGCGCCTTGTGGCAATGTAATGTGGGTGAGGGCAGGGGGCTTGTGGTAATGTAATGTAAGTGAGGGCAGGGGGGGTTGTGGCAATGTAATGTGGGTGAGGTCAGGGGTGCTTGTGGCAGTGTAACGTGGGTGAGGGCAGGAGAGCTTGTGGTAATGTAATGTGGGCGAGGGCAGGGGGGCTTATGGTAATGTAATGTAAGTGAGGGCTGGGGGGCTTGTGGCAATGTAATGTGGGTGAGGGCAGGGGGGCTGGAAGCAATGTAATGTGGATGTGGTCAGGGGAGCTAATGGAAATGTAATATGGGTGAGGGCAGGGGTGTTTGTGGCAATGTAATGTAAGTGAGGGCAGGGGGGCTTGTGGCAATATAATGTGGGTGAGGGCAGGGGTGCTTGTGGCAATATAATGTGGGTGAGGGCAGGGGGGCTTGTGGCAATATAATGTGGGTGAGGGCAGGGGTGCTTGTGGCAATGTAATGTGGGTGAGGGCAGGGAGGCTTGTGGTAATGTAAGTGAGAGCAGGGGGGCTTGTGGCAATGTGATGTGGGTGAGGGCAGGGGGCTGGTAGCAATGTAATATGGCTGAGGGCAGGAGAGCTTGTGGTAATGTAATGTGGGAGAGCGCAGGGGGCCTTGTGGAAATGTAATGTGGATGAGGGCAGGGCGCCTTGTGGCAATGTAATGTGGGTGAGGGCAGGGGGCTTGTGGTAATGTAATGTGGGTGAGGGCAGGGGTGCTTGTGGCAGTGTAACGTGGGTGAGGGCAGGAGAGCTTGTGGTAATGTAATGTGGGCGAGGGCAGAGGGGCTTATGGTAATGTAATGTAAGTGAGGGCTGGGGGGCTTGTGGCAATGTAATGTGGGTGAGGGCAGGGGGGCTGGAAGCAATGTAATGTGGATGTGGTCAGGGGAGCTAATGGAAATGTAATGTGGGTGAGGGTGGGGTGTTTGTGGCAATGTAATGTAAGTGAGGGCAGGGGGGCTTGTGGCAATATAATGTGGGTGAGGGCAGGGGTGCTTGTGGCAATGTAATGTGGGTGAGGGCAGGGAGGCTTGTGGTAATGTAAGTGAGAGCAGGGGGGCTTGTGGCAATGTGATGTGGGTGAGGGCAGGGGGCTGGTAGCAATGTAATATGGCTGAGGGCAGGAGAGCTTGTGGTAATGTAATGTGGGAGAGCGCAGGGGGCCATGTGGAAATGTAATGTGGATGAGGGCAGGGCGCCTTGTGGCAATGTAATATGGGTGAGGGCAGGGGGCTTGTGGTAATGTAATGTAAGTGAGGGCAGGGGGGCTTGTGGCAATGTAATGTGGGTGAGGTCAGGGGTGCTTGTGGCAGTGTAACGTGGGTGAGGGCAGGAGAGCTTGTGGTAATGTAATGTGGGCGAGGGCAGGGGGGCTTATGGTAATGTAATGTAAGTGAGGGCTGGGGGGCTTGTGGCAATGTAATGTGGGTGAGGGCAGGGGGGCTGGAAGCAATGTAATGTGGATGTGGTCAGGGGAGCTAATGGAAATGTAATGTGGGTGAGGGCAGGGGTGTTTGTGGCAATGTAATGTAAGTGAGGGCAGGGGGGCTTGTGGCAATATAATGTGGGTGAGGGCAGGGGTGATTGTGGCAATATAATGTGGGTGAGGGCAGGGGGGCTTGTGGCAATATAATGTGGGTGAGGGCAGGGGTGCTTGTGGCAATGTAATGTGGGTGAGGGCAGGGAGGCTTGTGGTAATGTAAGTGAGAGCAGGGGGGCTTGTGGCAATGAGATGTGGGTGAGGGCAGGGGGCTGGTAGCAATGTAATATGGCTGAGGGCAGGAGAGCTTGTGGTAATGTAATGTGGGAGAGCGCAGGGGGCCTTGTGGAAATGTAATGTGGATGAGGGCAGGGCGCCTTGTGGCAATGTAATGTGGGTGAGGGCAGGGGGCTTGTGGTAATGTAATGTAAGTGAGGGCAGGGGGGCTTGTGGCAATGTAATGTGGGTGAGGGCAGGGGTGCTTGTGGCAGTGTAACGTGGGTGAGGGCAGGAGAGCTTTTGGTAATGTAATGTGGGCGAGGGCAGGGGGGCTTATGGTAATGTAATGTAAGTGAGGGCTGGGGGGCTTGTGGCAATGTAATGTGGGTGAGGGCAGGGGGGCTGGAAGCAATGTAATGTGGATGAGGTCAGGGGAGCTAATGGAAATGTAATGTGGGTGAGGGCAGGGGTGTTTGTGGTAATGTAATGTAAGTGAGGGCAGGGAGGCTTGTGGCAATGTAATGTGGGTGAGCGCAGGTGTGCTTGTGGTAATGTAATGTGGGAGAGGGCAGGGGGGCTTATGGTAATGTAATGTAAGTGAGGGCTGGGGGGCTTGTGGCAATGTAATGTGGGTGAGGGCAGGGGTGCTTGTGGCAATGTAATGTGGGGAGGGCAGGGGGCTGGTAGCAATGTAATGTGGATGGGGTCAGGAGGGCTAATGGAAATGTAATGTGGATGAGGGCAGGGCGCCTTGTGGAAATGTAATGTGGGTGAGGGCAGGGGTGCTTGTGGCAATGTAACATGGGTGAGGGCAGAAGAGCTTGTGGTAATGTAATGTGGGCGAGGGCAGGGGGGCTTATGGTAATGTAATGTAAGTGTGTGCTGGGGGGCTTGTGGCAATGTAATGTGGGTGAGGGCAGGGGGGCTGGAAGCAATGTAATGTGGATGAGGTTAGGGGGGCTAATGGAAATGTAATGTGGGTGAAGGCAGAGCGCCTTGTGGCAATGTAATGTGGGTAAGGGCAGGGGTGCTTGTGGTAATGTAATATAAGTGAGGGCAGGGGGGCTTGTGGAAATGTAATGTGGGTGAGGGCAGGGGTGCTTGTGGTAATGTAATGTGCGTGAGGGCAGGAGAGCTTGTGGTAATGTAATGTGGGAGAGGGCAGGGGGGCTTATGGTAATGTAATGTAAGTGAGGGCTGGGGGGGCTTGTTGCAATGTAATGTGGGTGAAGGCAGGGGTACTTGTGGCAATGTAATGTGGGGAGGGCAGGGGGCTTTTGGCAATGTAATGTGTGAGGTAGGTGATGGCTAATTAATGGGTGCTATTTTGTTTGTGGAGTGATGGTGGGGCAATTTAATTTACTAGTAGGGCCTATTAATTTAACATGAGGTGACGGGACCATTTTAATGGTGGAGTGGTTCATCATCATCATCATTTATTTATTCCGTAGCGCTTTACAATTGGGGACAAACACAGTAAACTAATAAACAAACTGGGTAAAAGAGACAAAGAGGTGAGGAGGCCCTGCTTGCAAGCTTACAATCTATGGTAAGCTTACAATCTAAAGTGGTTTGAGGCTATTAATTGAATGTGGGGCTGAGTTTGGGAAGGAGGGCTATTGAATGTGAATATGAATTATTTAATGCTGGGATGGTTGTGGGAAATGGTTATATTTATTAAATGTAAATGCTATTAATTTATTGCTGGGGCTCTTTGGAGGGAGGGAAATAGGTTTATTTATTAAATGTGAATACTAGTATTTTAATGTTGGGGCTGGAGAGAGGCCTAATTATTAAATATGGGTGCTATTGATTTAATGCCTGGAATGGTTGGAGTGTTCTAAATTTCATGTACACATTTTTTTCCAAATAGGGCCCCCAACATTCCAGGAGCCAGACAAGCGGCAACTGAGCAACAGACACCAGCAACCGCAGGTAGGGAAAGCAACAAGAACAGGTAGGGGAGAACAGGACAGTCTGCCAACTGTATTTTTCTACATTTGCAATTCTTCTGCACCATGTTATTAAATAAACACAAATATGTATATATTGTTGCTGGCTTACTACTGCTAAATTTAGTAGTTCATTTGACCTACTTTCTATGTATTAGTCAAAGTGTACCCATCACTCGTACCCAGAGACACAAAGCAAGGGGAGAAAAAGCATCATAAAGGGTCGCAGCAATAAAGGGGAGACACAAAGGGGAGAAAAACAGCATGATGGGTGCAGTGTGATGCTTTTGGTGTGCAGCAGAATTCTGGGAAGCGCTTAGGTGTGCCGAGGGTGCAGACTACAGAAATGTGTATATAAAATAGAAATACGTATGAACTCCTGTAGTACACATGTTAGCTGATAAGCCCCACTATATTATATTTCAAGTAGTAATGTCTTCTTTGAAATAACCATGATCATAATGTTGGAGCTGAACTCCGAGGATCATGCCTAACAAACTGACAGTCACAAGTGTGTCGCATCTTCTAACAAGGTCTAAGGAAAGCCTTTAAATGTGGTTACATCATTCAATAGCAAGCAAAGCAACTATGTTTTGTGTTGAATGGATTATTTTTACAATTAAGATTAAGAAGATAAGTCTAAAATACTCCTATTCAGATGTAAGTTTTCAGAAGTTTCACATCATTATATTGTACACATGTATCAGTGTTCTCCATCTTAGAGATAAAAAAAGAAATTCACCCTGTGTACTCCGTAGTTCTCATCTGGAAGTTTATATTGTTTCCTGTGTTTCTCAGTGGGGAAACAACTAACATTCAGCAGGACTTTGCAGAGCATACTAGGTTGACAATTTCCTCCTTTTTATCATACCAGATAATACTACTTTGAAGCTAGCATTGTCCTAGTAGTCTTGGATAGCATTGATAGACTCCAAATTTTCTTGAAACATGGATACATAGAGATCACAGTCAAGAATGTCAGAAGAAATGATACAGGGGACTGCTAGAGTGCGAGAATACTTGTCATCACTGTTGGTTTCAGCTTAGTAAATTTTGGTGAGGGCTGGAGAAGCCTTATTGGCCACAAGGTTTTATAGAAATCTACATGATCACAGCTCACTATTTACAGCAATCCCATAACCTCAACTGATCACTGAGCTATGCTTCCCTTTCTACAGCCTTACTCAGATAATGGCAGCTTTTGAGTATATTGAAAGCCTTTCATGGACTTAACAACAAGGTTGAATATTTGTCTCTTGGTGAACATAGGGGTCTTTACCTCTTTTTTTTTTGAACGGTGTTCAAGTAGAGAATATATTTAGAGACTTTGGTACCTCGCTCTGAAGTTGGGCATGCAAGTTTAGCATGTAATCTGTGTCCTTCCTCTATAAACTGGATCTAGGAATAATGCAGTAATTAGTAGTAATGTACAAGCTGATTTACACAGATATGCCTACTGTGTCCTTGAGTATCCACAATAGGACCTGTTGCCTAAGTCAGTGATATAGATTTATTTTGTGCATCCATGATCCTTTTGAAGAAGAGGCAGGTGGAATACATTACTTTCAGAACAACTTGTGTACTGAACAGTACTTTTACATGATGAGTCATTAACAGCATGGGTGCAATTAAAAGGTGATGGACGTTAATCCAGTGAATGTTAAAAAAACAAGGAGCTTTCTTTTATTACTTTTGTTTTCACTTTTGTTTTCATGGTTGAGCACTTAATGCCCCTCTCCTGATTTTTTTTTTAACTGCGCAGTGGAGGTACCACAAACTTAGGAAGTCGCAAACTATATAAACTAGCCGAATAAGCTGGGTCATGTTTCATATAAACAGAGGAGCATTAGTGAAAAAAATTGCTTTAGCATGCAGTTCCCAGGATTCCACTAAGAAGGTGACAATGTGCATGACATTTAACTTGAAACATGGGCTGACAGAGCTTGTTAGGCCTTAGACACACCCCCTCTTTGAAGCTAGCCACAACCGTTATGGCAATAACCATATCCATTCCAGTGGTATAGAGGAGCCTGCAATGGATATAGTGCCCTCCCCCTTACATTAAGAAAGGGAGAGTCTTGTACTAATAATGTATCCCAAATAGTGTAGCAAAGTGTCTTTAGCCACAGGATGGCGACCCACCTGTCTCCAAATACCATCATCACATTGTTTACAGACATCATTTTAGAGGCTGCAAATTGTAAGAGTAGAAAATCAACTGAGTTCATCCTCAATAAGAAAAGACAAAATAGTATCAGCCTTCACTGCCTCATCAGCAAGAACATTGCCTTTTGAAATAATATCTGTATTTAGTGTGTGCCTGACATTTAGCAATGACTACAGAAGAAATCAATAAATCAGCAACAAGAAGCTAAACAATTAGGTCTGCATGTTTAATGGTGGTGCTGTGACGAGATGGAGATGTCCCCTCAAGTACAGTTTCATCTACACGGGCATTCATCTCCCTACATTCTGGATTAAGCATCTTTTGGACATCTCCAAGCACTTTCACACACTGGTGCACTGGATATTGTTGCCCATTGTGACCAATAGCTAACCCGTTACAGGACCTGCTGCACTTTGAAAAGAATCATACAGAATAGAGCCTGTAGTTTGAATTACCAATTGACATAGACTGAGGATTCCATATGCAGCTAACAGACTAATGCAACAAGCGTATTAAGTAACCCATCCCTTTTTCTCAATGGAACTTGTATTTCAAGAACAGTATGGGTATGCAAGTGCCATTCATTAATAATGTGCATGGGGAAAGTAATCTACTGTGATGTTGTACTATTGGCAATAGCATTGATTATTGAAGTACCTATATGATAATTGTATTCTTTAGTTCTTAAGTATAGCCAAGTGGGTCCTAATTAAATTATCATAGGAGAATCATGAAAAGGGTTAAAGCTGGGAGGTTCTATTCATCAAGAAGACAGATCTCCTTTGTTACCATGATGAAGTGCCTATTGTTTTATAAGGTTTCCTTGCAAACATCCAGGTGCCTACTCAGTAGCATTCAGAACAGGACACAGGTAATGCAAGCAACACCCCAGTCAGACTCTTTGTGACTTTTGCCCAATCCGGGGTATGAAGGATTTCTGGTATCTACCCAAATTGGAGCCCCATATTGTGGGAAATTGTATCTCTTTGAAAAAAAAGGAACTGGAGGGATTTGTGATTGCGGAACTTTGAGGACTGGTGTTGAAATTTAGGCTTCTACCAGGTCTGATCATGACATTGCACGATTGTTGTGCTGTCAATTTACTATCTTGCTTTTCCTCCATCGATAGTACCTGTGTATTTGACAGCCTAGTGAGCTTACAGGAGTAGGGAGAGTGGGTGACAGATCCCTACCACTCTGGTAAATGGTAACATGGCAAAATGCTGGGATCATCAACAATGACTCAACATCACCAGTGTGATTGTCCTGGATATGGCATCCGTGAAATAGACCGGCAGCATTTCTGGGATAGTATTCCAAACACATCACCAGGGACTCATAGTTGAATTACAATATTACATTGTAGTAATATATTGTGTAATAAAGATACTGTTTTATGTCCCTATTGTCCTTACCTGTGTGAACTGCAGACCCTGGGTACTGGGTATATATTGTGAGTTTTGCCTCCAATATCCCTGTCTTGTGACAGGTGCCTGTGAGCATGAAGAAGCATCATCCTTGCCATGTGCCGAAACCATAAGCGCCTTAAGCATATCTATAGTAAGTATAAATGTTAGTATTTACTCCCTGAGCAAGTCTAAGAGCTGTAAGGATTAAATTCAAAACTTTCCACATGATTGGGTAAGGGCTGCAAGTGAAAGCCCCTTTGATTCCTGCACAAGTTGAAAAGGTTTTTGGTAGTCTATAAGGCCTGGACTTAAGTGACAGGATGAAGCTCTAGCACTCATCAGACTACTGCATCCTATCAAAAGGGGCAGGTTTCCCCCTGAGGAAGAAATCTAAGGAGCAGCTAAAACTGCATACTTAGACAGTCACTAATGACTATGAGAACTAGAAAGGATCTAACTACCATTAATGGGCATAGGGCCCTACTGCAGGGTGTTGGCACTTTTCTGTAGCAAAATACTTGTGACTTAGGTAGGCGATAAAGGATTTGGATATCTGCATTTTGGAGTTGTATACTTTGTGGCCTTTGTTGACCAAGGCATGTAACAAGATTTTTGAGGGCCTCAATGTTGGTGCCCATGTCAGGAATGAAGAGCAAAAAGGTCATTCACATATGGATGAAGGTGAACCAAAGATTACATCTGGTATCTGATAACAAGTCTGGTATGGACCATTGTTGGCCTCTGAAGGTAAATGTAAAAAAAAAAATACTGTAAAACAGTCTTCATAGGGATAGAAAAGAAAACATCCTTTAAGTCAAATACAGTTTAAATGTGTCTCAGGATCTGAGACAGAATAGTAGCAGGGTTATGAACAACACAAAACTTGTGGATCACTGAAGAGTTAACAATTTCCAGATCCTAGCTCAAACTTGTCCTTGCTTCCCCTCCTCTCCCTGCTGCTTTTCAGAACAATTACTCATTCTGAACATGACTTACTTCAAACTCTCTGCTGCAAAAAAAAAATCTTTGTTTTTCTGTTCATAGGTAGTAAAACAAAGTGCCATTTTGATATAAATGTAACTTGCACTTGTGGCCCCTTACACCTGCAGGGGTAGATTGGGGGGCCTGCAAGCAAAAGTTATTTACAGTAGGGATGTGTAAGTGTGCATGCCTCTATTTAGAATAGGCAACATCTCAAGACAAGGCCCAAGGAACTTAATCACGATTGTCTATTCGCATATAGACCCAATGAAGTTAATTGATACAGTAAATGCAAATAGCCAATAAGTATTTTTATCATGCTTCACACATCACCATTCATTCGTGTTGTAACTTTTTTCTATTGTTTATGTTATTCTTTTTCTTCTCATGTCCTGTGGGTTACTCTTGGAAAGAGGGGGTACAAATGTAAAAAATATTTTATTTTATATATATATATATATATATATATATATATTTAATATTTGTCCTTACCTTAAACGGAACTCATGACCATCAACTTGACGATGATGACTGGTGTATCTTAATTGAAATGACACATCATTTTGGCACCCCCACACTGGTCACCAGCCGCTAACGAGGAGAGGCAGCAGCTGACACCTGACATTTTCCTACAGCTGTTCCTTCATGTCAATGATGGGCTGTGAGTATGGCTTTGGATTATGATGACATAGTCCAGCGCCACACTCCCAGTAAGACACGGAGCATGGGGTCCCAGCTGCCACCCTTCCCCACCCCATTTGGTCCACGCAATATTAGAAACGGGTAGCCTTGTGCAAAGTGCTTTAAGGGGATGGGTTTTCCCAAGGAAGAGTTGGTACCTAGGGTACCAAAGCCCTGTTGAGACCATCATTATAATAAAACAATGATTGCACAAGACTAAAATAGAACTTGCTATTCAACCAGCATAGAAAACATAAAAAAAAACAATTATTAAGCAATGCAGCCCACATCTGTGTCCCCCCTGTAGAGACAGGGATCTATTCAATACAGTATATTTCAATCATCCTGAAATACACAAGTGACAGTATAGCAATTATAAGCCCAGTGTCTTATAACCAAAGACTTTACATAAAAGGTTGTACAACCAAAGAAATCTTCATCCACCAAAAGAAAAGGAAAATACCTATTCACAAGCAATCCATTCTATTGTCTTGAATCCTGCTATCACAGCTCCCATACCAAACCCTTGTAAGGACAACAGATCTTACCTTTCTTGTAAGCTGTGGTGTTTGGAGTATTTGCTGACAGTCACTCTCCGGTTTCCAGATACAATAGATCTCACAGCACCAAAGTTGTTGAGTGACCCTCAGAAGCCAATACCTGAAGAATGACTGTGACCAGTTCAGGGATAACAAGTGTTCATGTTAATTGTGTGCAAAGCAATGAGTAGAAGCAAGTGTAAGTGACGTCAGAGGCAAGCCTTTTTATAAGGTTACATCTCACACAGCTTATGTCTTCTGCAAATAATATATTGTAAAATGATATATACTTAATATATATTATATATACTTATTTATAAAATACTCCAGTAGCTTGGTGGCAGTTACATATTATTACATTGTGCACATATAGCAGTATTCTACCTCTAGAGAGAGGAAAGTTCCCCCCACATATTACCCGACTCTGATCTGCACAGGTGATCTACACTGAACTTTAAGTGGTCTTGTTTGCAGGACATTGCAGAGCATTGCTATAGATTAACTTTTTTAGCTGCCAATAATACCATCCAATACTCCATATATATCCAGATTTCTGCAGTAAAATCTCATCCCAAAAAAATCACCTTCAATTTACCTTTAGGGGAGATTCAATTTGTTGATATGGCCGGAATCTCTGCTCATTGTTCCTCACACCCCACAGAGGTGCGAGGACAAATGAGTGGAGGTCTCGGACATAATTGCTGGCAATGTGAGCAGTGCGAAGTTTGTGCGCCACTTTGCCATCAATTGAATCACCCTTTAAAGTTAGATTTAGGTTAGAAGAGGTACACATGGTATTTTCAAACTATGTGTTAGGGATCATTTATTAGAGCTACTCAGAATATATAGGCTTCAAATTCTGTAAAATGATGTCTTACATATTAGGACCAGGATTAAATGATAGTACATTCAGGCTAATTTAAACTAATTTGTTGTCTTGGTTAAACAAGCAACAAATCTTGTTAGTATTTTCAGTCATGGTTAATCAAGGCTTAGTTTAGGTTTATTACCATACTAATCAAATTTTAAATAACAATGTTAGTGTACATCACCATTGCCAACAATGTTTGGGTCTTACAAAAACCTATAAACTGGATGGAAAGAAAATTATAGCTGTATACTCAAGAGTTCAAACAAAGTATTTGCTGTAGACACAGTGAAATAAAATGGTATGTAATTGAGCACAATTGTTGTACTGGTGATGTTAGTTAGCCAACTAAGCTGGATTAAATATGACTTTTTTCCCCAGTAAATAACAGGTATAGTGGGTTTCTTGTGAGGCATTACTAAATTGCTGGGTACAAATGGAGCACATTCTTTGAGATAAACAGCACAATCAAGTGTCACCATTGTCCATGTCCTCTCTAGTCACAATGCATTGCCATTGAGTGGGTGGAGTTAGATGCTGTGTTCATCGTATTTTGGGATTGAGATCATGTCATTATCTACGTTTTAGACCTATAAAACTTAGAACAGTATATGTGGAATGCAAATGAAATTTTGCTTCTTTACTATGCATTGATATATTTTCCTAATTTCTTTGTCAAATGAGAGGTCCTAAGGTAGGAAATAAGAGAAATTTCAACAAACCTTTGGACCAGTACATTAGTGAATTCACACCTGTTTAAAATTATAACACTCAAAGGCCAATTATATCAAAAATGACTCACAGAATTGGTGCTTGAACCAGTCATTGATCACCAGCGGGAGCACTGATACATTCTACAATAATACAAACGACTGTATTTTTATACCATATGCATGAGCACTTTGCTGATTTCTTACAGGGAATTTTGTATATCACCAAGACTTAATTCCACATGCAGTTAGGAGGGATTAGTATACAGTATAGCAATACCTCACAAGTAAGGTAAATATGATTATTGATTTTATGGCATTCATTTTCACTGTCATAGCTCATTTTTCATAGGTACAACTTTATGAGCGTTGTCATGTGCTATAAAACTGAAACTTTGTAGGTCTATTTATTTTTTATATGTGTTGGAAAAACACACTCCTCCTAGCTACCAATTAGGATTGTTTTTGAAGAACTTATATAATCAATGTATTATTATTTATTAATTGTTAACAAACACCACCTCACTGATTTACTTTTATTACATTTTTGGAGGATAATTCACATATTTATCTAGAACTTGTGGGCCCTTAGTAACACAATTTGAAGCATTCTATATGACACTTACACACAGCACTTTGTTTCTATAAGCACTATACTGTTTAATAGCAAAGAGTGGCCACATTTTTGCAATTGGTATAAAACTGTAGCACTTATTTTGGCCCTTATTTCTCACTGTCTCAATGGCACTTACCCTTGAAGTCTTTTAAAGTATGGCTTAATAAATGTATGATTATCGGTTAAACAGTATCAGAATTCAGCCATTTTTGTGGGAATAAAAAGCAGCAATAACTTTTAATGAAATTCATTATCTGACACACAATTTGGCCATATCACTACTTTAGATCAGGCAGACACTTTATAACAAAAGGATAAAAGAACCATTCTGCAAAGTTCTATTATTTTTGACATCCACTATTGATCTTTGTAACCACCCGCAAGTCACCCAAAGCTAATCCAGAATAAGAAAGAAGACTGACACAAAGCAATCTACCATATGTTTATAATGGGTCTCCTAACGTTAATTAAAGTTAATGCCATT
Source organism: Mixophyes fleayi (assembly GCF_038048845.1). Taxonomy (NCBI): domain Eukaryota; kingdom Metazoa; phylum Chordata; class Amphibia; order Anura; family Limnodynastidae; genus Mixophyes; species Mixophyes fleayi. The sequence continues at coordinate 153,230,118 of NC_134404.1, forward strand.
ACTTTGATCTATAACCCCCCGTAGTTTCTATATAACATATTATAAATTAAGCATACAGCTAAACTTTGAATTTATCTCATTTACAGGCTAAATGTTTGAAACTGAAAGGCAGATGTCTCCTCAGGGGTCCAGTTCATTTTCTTCATTAAACTTCATTCAAGCATACATTGAAAAAATGCACAGGCTTACGAAACAGAATTTATTTCTTCCTTTTCTTTTTCTCATACAACCATGGATGCCACATGAAAATAAATATTCTCAGTTATAAAACAATTTTATTTCTGGATATTAAAATCTGTTATTGCTTTCATCACATTGCAGAGTGGATGTCACACAGAGGAGGTGTCAGGTAATACATTTTTTTACCCACAATGCTTAAAGACAATGTAAGCTAGAGAAAAAAAAAAACGTCATTTTGTCTTTAATTAAAATGCATCTTCAAGACATACTGGTCATCAGAAGAATCCATAGCACATTTACAGAGATTTACAGCACATGTTGTGTACTCAGTGTACCACATTTTTACAGGAACCATTTCCCTCCATTCTATACACATGAAAATACAATGACCCAATGCAAAACACACAGAGGATTGGTAAAAGACCAGAAGTGTGCGTTTCCTATCATTTGGGCTGGGGTTTGCTGCTGTCAATTGATTTCAATTTACATATTTTCCAGTTGTTGATTTACTTGCAGTTGAATTTTGCGCATTTTGAAATGTATACTATATGTCTTTTTTGTATACTTTTATTTAGTCAGTGGGTTTATACACAATTACTACGACGATAATTAAAACGTGAGGTAAATACAAGGTATTTCTTCATCCATGGAGTTTACCGGTTTACTCTGGAAGCTGCAAGTTAAAAATATTTATTAGAGTAATTATTTTTTTATTTTTTGGAACTGCTTATGGAGGTCTTCATCGATTTTTTTTTATAAGCACCATCTTTCTTTTCCAAATTCGGTAGTTATGAATGTCACAGTATGTTAATGTCTGCTGTTTAGAATTACAAAGAGCCTTGTTTATCATCTCTCCCCGTCATTCCATTCTGTGATGTTGTTTGTAAATGCAGACAGTAACACGATATTAGAAGTTCAAGGCCCTTTCATATTTGAATCTTTATCAGACAGGGAAGCGATGGCCTGAAGGCTGCAAGAGGAAGGATCACAGAATCCTGCCACACCGGCAGAGCCTGGCGGTCCAGGAATTCCAGGTTGCCCAGCTGGGCCAGGTGGGCCTCTCTCTCCATCACGGCCTTCTCGACCATAGCTTGGTTTGCCAGGTTCACCTGTGAATAAATAAAAATATTTAAGCAAAACGAAAACTACTGTTTCAGTCAGTACAGAACATCTTTAAATAAATGTGCTGAAATAAATTGCCTGAACTATCTTCTGTGCCGAGTGACATTATAATTTAATATCATGCAGAGATCTCCCTCTCACTCTTCATTTCTTAACACTATTACATATATTAGGAGGATCTTACTAGCGAAAATCCGAAATAATTACAGGAATGTGTATATTGTGAGTTTTTACAACCCACTTTGAAATCTTCATTTATTTTAAAGATATTTTCAGTGAAGCAGCGCACAGGTAGTCTGTTTCCTTCCTACTTTCAAATAGACAGCTGGTCAGCCATTGCAAAAGTTGTCCAGCACTCAGGTCATAAGTTGTGTTGTTGTGGACTTCAGTCCTGAATATGCTACGTCATGTTTGGTTTTGTGCATTATCTCTTTTCAAGCAGTTACTTTTGATCCAAACATTTAAGGCGACAAAGCCCCATTCTTTCCCTGATAATATCCCTAAAATGTAGGACAAAAGTTAAAAAAACCTATTCAAGGTGTTATCGAACCATACAAATTTTTCAAGCTCAGGTTAGGGAAATATTTAAGAATGTTGGATTAGTTTAGAGTTGGATTTGTGTAGACACTTGATTTGCTGCAATCTCAAAGCTGTTGCAGATGTAAAGCTGAAGACTTTGCTGTGAATCTGGAACTCAGATAGTTACTCAGTGGTTGAATTATATCAGTATTGTGCCTAATTGTGTCAAGATTTTGTGTCAAGTTCAATTTAAGGAAAGCTGGATGTTCAAAGAATCATTTGTGCCCAATTCAATCAAACATGTGCCACCAAACTAATCAGATGCTGCTCTTCCGCCATTGGGACAAATGTCCAGGGTGTATGTGGCCTTTTTAGTGCAACAGTCACACCCATATTAGCTGATCCCAATCAAAATCTGATCAAATTCAATCAGATGGTAACTGAAATTCGCAGTCATTTTGCAGGCACGCATGCGTTAATTTCAAACAAGCTTAAGCTAACAGCAAAATTAGACCATGTTACTATGCACCAAAGGGAAGAAGAGTACAATTTATTTTGGGTTTTGACAAAATACACTGGCACACCCTGTTTGACATTTTTTAGCTATATGAATGATGGTTTTGAGAGACCTATGTTACCAAATGTGGACATTCTAAAATTAATCAAAACAAAGTAAAAATGGGAAAAAAGTGTCAATGCTATGCATTTAAATTTTATGCTAGATAATAAGAAAAAGTGTAATATTAATATTTAATACTTGATATACATGAAAGCACTGTAATTGAACAAACACGAAATACCAGGCTTTCATGGAGGAAGTAACTGCACCAGCTTGTGCAATTTCTAATTCAACCTATGCTAAGGGAAACATTTTTCAGCAACAGTTTTTGGCTACCCGTAATGTTGCTGATGATTTAAATACTTGTCCACCAGGGCACAATATTGAGTTCCATCTGTGAAGCATCTCATGCTGTGAGAGGATTTTGTCTGTTAGGGGAATGCCTTCAAGTAATGTAGAGCAGTCCAAAGGTAAAGTAGAATTATATTTTAAAGTGAAGTGAAGAATGAAACTGACAATGTTTCAACACAGCAATTAGAAAATTAAGAAATGCTGTGGGATTTAGCACAATGTATTTGTTATATTTTCTGTCTAATCTTGGTATTAATGGGGAAATTCACAAATCAGCCATATTTGTCACTGGAGGTAATTTATGAAAGTCAGCCACCTCTACGGCTCAATTAGCATTTGTGCCTATTTTTGCCATATGATGGTGCAATTTTTGCATGGTCTGATGGAAGAGCTGTACAGATTAGGAATGTTCATGTTCAAGGGAGTTAGTCTCTTACACCTCAGTTTAGGCCCAAATGAAAGACCATTATTCTATTTTGTAGGGTGATTTCTATAAATGAGCATCGAGAGATGGAGAGGTTACATCTATGGGGGATCACGTTTACTCAGATGTCATAGCTGGCCTTATGTAGTAAGCATTAAGTTCTCCAAATATATTTCAATTATCAACATAATTTTAGCAATATTTAGGCATCTTTGGGTAATTAGCACTAAATTAACAAAATATCAGTGCACTCCACAAGTAATACTTGAAGAAGTTACCATATCAGTGCTAAGGAGTGATGTGAATTACACCTTGAGACACATCTGATCTAAAAGATATGGTTGGCACCCAAAATTAATGTTCCATCCATATCTAACCAGCACTCCGTATATAAGGGGCAATGCCAAGGCTGCTCATTGCTCTTCTGAGCATGGGCAGGGGCCAGAGTATCTGTCGTCCTACATGTATTCTCAGAAGAGCAGGAGTCTCCAGATTTGCCTGGACCTCCCCCCAAATTTTGCTATGGGGCCCGTAGACGCTGTGTTCCGACCCTAATGCTGAGTTTGTTCCATTTATGCACACAAATGGGAATAAATAAATGGATGACATTATGGCATCAACAATTATTTTGGGAGCATGGTAATTCCATTCATTAATCAGAGTACACAACCATTGTGGATGCTGCAGCTTATCTAGTAAGCAGATGGGATGAGTGCTCCCTGCAATCTGATGTGCCATATAAATTTTCACTACATAATAAGTATCTGTAAATATAATACAAATTAAATGAATTCACAGACATAGATGTTAACAGTAACTATCATTCTGGAAATACAGTAAAGAGTTTCTACATGTTTATGTCATGCAAGGGTACACGGATTGTCCGCAATCATCCACATTTTTAACATTATTTATACCGTATACATTAAGGCTAAATAACTATGACTGCATACCTGTAAGACCTGGTATTCCTGGCATTCCCTTTGGACCTCTTCCTGGTAATCCTCTTTCTCCTCTTTCACCAGAATCACCTAAATACATACAAAAAATGTTTTATTAATTACACCTTGTGAATAAATCTTCCTGAATACTGTTCCCATATAGAAAAAAAAATTATACTTTGCATCGTGCTACTAAAACCAATCTGCATTTCACACACACAATAGCTTGCACTTGCCTGTGTTATTTTCCCTGGAGATCTGGAATTATGAATCATATGCCACTTATGTAATTATGCAAAGCAGCCATGAAAGCAGTAGTGGAATATAAACATGAAAAATTAGATTCTCTTTTCACACAATAAATATAGCAAAGGTTAAAATACAAATTAAGAATCATGGTGAAAAGGAAATATATTCTGATCTTCACCATCCATCCAGCGTTGTAAATAACCTGACAACAAATACTCACTCCAACTGCTTCTCACCATCTGATAAATTAAAATGTGATTGTGGTGATGTATTGACACTATTAAGCTAGTTTGCAGAAGTGTCACACAGCAAAGAGATCAGCCCTTTCACACTTATGTCCTTTCCAGCTTAAATGTCTGATGTTACCATAATGACACCTTAATGCTTATGTTACTGTGTAGTACAGTTGATATATACACCTTCACGTTAATAAATTAAGGTACCGCAGATGTATTACAATTCCAAAGGCCTTTATAGTAAAGTATCATAAAGATTTTATGGAGATATTTTAAAATTGAAATAACCTCACTTTGACAGTCAGTATATCTGTATATCTCTGGGACCATGCACTAAAATGTTTGCTATGACATTTAATATGGATAAATTCACCTTACTGGAAGTCTGTTCCATCAGAAAGAGCATAGATACCGACACACTGCACAGCAGCTGCTTAACTACATTGAATGTATTTGAACAACATAAATCTGGCTGAGCATTCTGGGAGGGGTAGTTCAAATACAGTGTAAATACTCAAGGATAATAATTGCTGTAACACAGCTTATAAAATATTTTAAAAAATAATGCAAATAATACAATATAAAATATTTGGGTATGTTAAACATCAATGTTTAATTTAGGAATTATCTGTATTTTGTTAAATTATTATTGGGCAACATGGTTGGCTAAGTGGTTAGCACTTCTGCCTCACAACACTGGGGTCATGAGTTCAATTCCCGACCATGGCCATATCTGTGTGAAGTTTGTATGTTCTCCCCGTGTTTGTGTGGGTTTCCTCTGGGTGCTCCAGTTTCCTCCCACACTCCAAAAACATACTAGTAGGTTAATTGGCTGCTATTAAAATTGACCCTAGTCTCTCTGTCTCTGTCTGTCTGAATGTGTATGTTAGGAAATTTAGACTGTAAGCTCCAATGGGGCAGGGACTGATGCAAATGAGTTCTCTGTACAGCGCTGCGGAATTAGTGGTGCTATATAAACAAATAATGATGATGATTATTTTACTTCATATATATCAACTTCTTTCAATTAGCAATGGGCTGGGCTTCTCTAGATGCGGGTAAACATTTGGGTGGCGAATGCAATGGACTTAGATGTTTATTTATGGGGGTTCAGAGATTTTACTGTTTAAGCCTGATGACAAGATGTGAGGCCATTGGAGTACACTGAACTCATTGTCATGTTCATGGAACCAGCTTGAGATTATGTGTGCTTTGTGCTGCTAGAAGTAGCCATTAGAAGATGGGTAGAATGTGGCCATAAAGGGATTCATGTGGTCTGCAACAATACTCAGTTAGGCTGTGGCATTTAAACAATGCTCATTTGGTATTAAGGGGCCTTAAGTATGCCGAGAAAACATTCCCATTCATCATTGCACCACCAACAGCAGCCTGCACCATTGACACAAGGTAGGATGGATCCATGGATTCATGTTGTTTACGCCAAATTGCGACCCTATCATCTGCATGCTGCAGCACAGATTGAGATTTGTCAGACCATGCAACGCTCTCCCAATCTTCAATTGTCCATTATTAGTGAGCCTGTGTCCACTGAAGCCTAAGTTTTCTTTTCTTAGCTGACAGGAGTGGAATCCGGTGTGGTCTTCTGTTGCTGTAGCTCATCCAATTCAAGGTTCAATGCGCTGTGCATTCAGATCCTCTTCTGTATGGTTGGTTATTTGGGTTACTATCAGCTTCCTGTCAGCTTGAACCAGTCTGTCCAGTCTCCTCTGACTTCTCTCATTAACAAGGTATTTTTACCCACAGAAATCAGGCTCCCTGGATGTATTTTTTGTTTTGCGCATCATTCTATGTAAACTATAGAGACTATTGTGCCTGAAAATCACAGAAGATCAGCAATTCCTGACATACTCAAACCATCCTGCCTGGCAGAAACAATCATTCCACAGTAAAAGTCACTTAGATCCCATTTCTTTCCCATTGTGCTGTCTTGTATGAACAACAACTGAACCTCTTGACCAGGTATCTATTTGCTGTAGATATATGCAGCCAAGAAAACTGCTGAGTTAAATTGCACTGGGAATAAGCTAAAAAAGTTACAACTTGTGATACCCTTTGCAAACAGACAGTGTTAACTCTTAATAGGTGAAATGTGATGTTTATACAGGATATTTGACATAGATATACCTTGATGATGTGCTATTAAACTGATGTAAAAATTAGCATTATGTGTTACTTTCAACATGTATTTATTTTGTTAAATTGCCATGAAAAACTTTTACTGTATAATGACATATTGCATGTTTAGCCAGTGCATAATAATTGCCACTGACAGAATTGGTGTGATTTATGATATTATGTCGAAATCAACAGTATACCTCCACTATAACATTTTTTTAAGTGCATCTCACATCGCAGTATTGTATAACTGATACACATTTTTTGATAGGATGCATTTTAGGTATTGTGTGAATTCATTGTATCTTTAAGTTCATGAACAGCAAAATGATTTACAACTTCTCTGGGACAGGCCATTGTAAATTAGTTATAGTTACACCAGATATTTATTTTGGTTAGAACAGTCATTCAACTGACATCTGCTAAAATTCCCCAAAGCCATGTGCCCCATGTTTATTTATTCTAAAGAAAAATTCTGACACATTGCTTTTAAACATTATATTTAAATATACAAAACTGGACAACTGTTAATGGAATGCTACACAATGTTTTATTCACAACTAAAATGATGGGTTCAGTTGGGTAAACCCTACCAACTATTGGGTGAACCCAGCAATAAACGACCGTTCGGGCCAATATAGCATTGGTGTATATACTTAAATGATGAATGACTGTCGTTCCAAAATACCGATCGTTGTTTCATTTGATTGTTCAGCAGAACTATAAATCTCATTCCAATGTCATTCCAATCCTGCAGTGTGTATGCACTTATAATCAGAATCTCCATAGAGTTTACAGAGTCATGATCTTTTCAGCCGATGGGTATGACAGTTGAAGAGCACAGATCTAAGGGTAAATCTTTTAAAACATGTATAGTGTGTACACATGAATCGTTGCAGATAACACATTGGTTGGAAAGTAGTGAGTACCCAGCCTAAATCATTGGTTTTTCTTTTGTAGTCTGAAAGAAGTAAACTGGCAAAAGTTATTTTGAACATATCTACTTATCTGCAACAGGTTGTTTTTCCAGGATGCAGTATAAAATGGATAATAATGGAGGAAATGATTAATAAAAACTAATTTGGAGATCTCCTCCAAGTTAAAGGGATCTCCAGCGTGGAATAGGTCATCATAATTACAAATAGTTCACTTAAGTTCCCGTGAGAAAGTCCAAAAGACATGATCTATTGGTGAGGACATATTTGATACTGTCCTTTACACCAGTGATAAGCAACCTAATACACTTCAGTGGCCGTATACTTCAGTGGCCGTATAGGTGAAGGTTTGGGCCACATGCCACTCTAGGGCCACTTGTTGCCCATCACTTCTTTACACAATGGTAAATCAGTTAAATAACATGAGATGAATACTGACATACTTATGATCACAGACCCAGAAAGTGGCCTTTCTTTGGCAATGGGTTTAAATCAAGTAGAAAGTTTATACATATTATTATATGTAGCCAAAGTCTCAAATTCCTAATGGCCTATTGACAGAAAGGGTTAGGCCTATCAGATTGGAGCATAGTTATTAATATTTATTTATTTATAAGGTGCTACAGATTCCGTAGCGCCGGATACAGAAGCAAGTAATAAATAGATGAGGTATTACACAGAAGTAGCACAGATGAGTGTGAGCAATCCTATGGGGACTCACACAGAGTGCAGCAAAATCCATGACTGGACGTGCAAGGAAGTCAGACAGTAGACAGACATGGGACAATAGGTAGAGAGGACCTTGCCTGTGAGACCAACTGGGTGTTCCAAAGAATGGGGGCAGTATGGTAGAATGCTGGAAGCAAGCATATGGAAGAGGTAGTGAGAGATGACTTGAGGTGGAGCTCAGAGGCAGAGCGGAGCAGTCCATTAGGTATGTACCTCAAAGCAAGGTCAGAGATGTAATGGGGAGAAGTGTCAGTAAGGGCTTTGTAAGTAAGAGTAACGAGATTGAACTGAATTCTGAAATGAATGGGGAGCCAATGCAGGGAATTACGCAGAGCAGTAGCGGAAGAGGAGTGACGGGAGAGGAAGATGAGCCTACCTGCAGCATTCTGTATGGATTGAAGGACAGAAAGGTGAGAGGCAGGAAGGCCAGTGAGGAGAGGATTGCAGTATTCAAGATGAGAAATGATGAGTGAATGAACCAGCATTTTGGTTGCTTTCTGAGAGAGGAAGGGACGGATTTTCGTGATATTACAGAGGAGGAAGTAAGTGGCAGGATTTGGTGTGGGACTGGATATTAGGGATAAAGCTGAGGGCAGAGATGAGGATGACTCCAAGGCAGCGGGCTTGGGTAACAGGAGAGAGAGTGATGTTGTCAACCAAGAGGGGGTTATTGGGTGGGACAGCAACATTGGCAGAAGGAAAGAGGATGAGTTTGGATTTGGAGAAGTTGAGTTTGAGGAAGTGCTGTGACATCCAGGTAGTTACAGCAGTAAGACAGCGAGATACTTGGGTTAGGAAGCCCGAATAGGGAACTTTCTATGAAAAAGAATCACATCAGCAACTACATTATGTCACTGGAATTTTTATCTAGTAGTTTTAGCTTGAATAACAGTAGCAATTCTGGAAGGTTAGAAACCTAAATCAGAAGAAAAACAAAAGTAGTTGAGAATAGTTTGGATTCCTACTGAGCAAAAAGTTTACAATGAAAGTGTTCAGAGTGTCATTAGAAGGTGATATTCTGACATTTATGTGCATGATGAAAGCAATGATGACAGGTGTAGCTTGTAGATTTATGCTTTAATTAAATATTTGAAGCTAATTCTGTACTACACTGTAGGCTACTTGGGCTCTGTATACACTTTGATGCAAAGGAGTTATTTCAACATATATTCACATATCCAGGGATCGTTCCATGTGCTAAAAAAAAAATCACATTAAATTTTGATATGGGACAATCACCAGATCACTTCTGGACGTCAGAAGATTTCTGCTCACCCAGGCTGGTTGATACTACTGCTGGTCATCTTTCAACCACATTTCCACCATGCCTGTTAATAATTATCTCAATTCTGACAGGATTATTACCGACGATTGCTGTCATCTTTGGTCCATTCACCCCAATTACCCAATATAGATTGCAATATCACAGCACCTCAGCTATTTTCTGATCATAGAGCATCCACTTAGTATCTCAGCCAGATCCCTCACAGTACACAAGTTATCTGTTGATATTTCATTCTTAATTTCTTTATTTAGAACTCCCAATGAATGGCAAACAACATTATCTAATTAGTAAACAGTGAATTTTAATAGATGTAAAACTTTCATCACAAGGAAGCACTACTCTATAGCAAACAAAATGTCATTATGAATTAAAACATGTTAAAAATAGTGGTTTAATAAATATAAATATAATAAATATGTAAAATAATAAGAAGGTATGTAACTCACATAGTCATGGTCCACAGAAAAACCAAACTTAGACAAAAGCATTAACATTTCTTACCTTTAGGACCTTTAAGACCGAGTTGACCAGAAGGACCTTTGAGTCCAGGAAGTCCTCTTGCTCCAACATGTCCAGGTAGACCATTATCTCCCGGGGATCCAGGAGGTCCTGGTGGACCTGGTCGTCCGGGTAGGCCAACAGCTCCAGATTCTGGCCTTCGTAGACTAGCTGCCAAGTTTGCTAACTGTTCTGTAACAAGATTTGAAATAAAAAGCTTTAAGGCACATATAAGTGAATATTTTTGCAGCTTTTTAAATCCCAAACGCAATTATTATTTTTTTATAAAGGAATATATGGTTAAACAATTTGTAAATACTTTAGAACACAGAATTTCTGCTTGTTTTTATTTATTTGTGTATATTTGTAAAATACATGTCATATTGTGAACACATCTAGATCAGAAAAGTAATTGTCAACATGTTTGGCCCTTACATAGCACATGCACACATTACACAGTACACATTTTATATGACATATATATATATATATATATATATATATATATATATATATATATATATATATATAGCAAAGGCTATGTTATATACTGAGCTGAACAATGCATGTAAAATAACTGTAGGGTTTATACTTAAGTAATGTCCACCATGCTCTCTTCCCCTCCTCCACTGCTGATGACCATGTTTAGAGGAATGTGCAACTCTAGCTAAGCAGGTGGAGATTGAGTGAACACTTTGCAGACTTACACAAATATACTTTATGCATTGGTTGATTCATATACAAGAGCATGGCCAGCTATGTCATAGTAACTGAAATGCCTGTAGACCAAACTTTTTTACCTTATGAGATACCACCTGTACATATGCATACCCTGTGGGAGGAGCTTCAGCTGTCTGTAGTGGATGTAATACTTTACTTAATAACATAGCTGCACTGGAATGGACTGAGAAATATCTGAGAAAATCATTTTGGAGTTTAATAGTTATTTCATTAGATAAGAAATTTCCCCAGAATATTTATAATTTGACGCAAGTTATATTCTAATGCTGACGTGATCTCGTTTTCTGCAAAACGGGAAATCACAATGGGGGACAGGAAAACTGTACAAGGTGTAGTCATAGCAACCAATCAGACTATAACACTATTTTTTCTGGTACAGTTTAGAAAAAGAAAACATACATCTGAGTAGATGCTTTGGGTAACTACACCCCTTATATACGGTTATCTTTAAATAAATGTATATAAATGTCTCCCAATATATGTCTGCTGAAGAGATCAGCAAAACCAGCCAGCATTGAGCTATCTAGTATTATAAAAGTACATTATTTGTACTCAGCCTGTTAATATTATTATAAACATTTATTTATATAGCACCAACATAATCCACAGCATTTTACAACTGTAAACGACAGTATGAATACTTTAAAATAGCTTACAATTTGTTAAAGTATGAAACCCTTAGCATTTATATGTTTTAATCCCCTAATTTATTCTTTCCTTTTAAATCTATTGGAATTATTTTTTGTATAGTGATATAAATTAATTGTAGAAGAACAGATATATTATGTAACTACCTAAACGTATCATGCATTGTCAATAACATGAGTGGAGAAATAACATAAGATTTAACATACCTTGCAAAACTCTCATGCAGACTTGCTTAATGTGCTGATCTGTTGGTTCTCTACCCTAAGCAATAAAACAAATGATTTGTAAAAAGCTAGGTAATTATAGATAAAGTGGCAGGTAACAGAAGTAGGTAATTAGATACACAGTGGTAGGTAACAGAGGTAATGGAAGTCAATTATTAGATACATAGAGGTAGGTAACAGAAGTAGATAATTAGGTACACAGTGGTAGGTAACAGAAGAGGTAACAGAAGTATGTAATTAAATACATAGAGGTAGGTAACAGAGGTGACAGAAGTATGTAATTAAATACATAGAGGTAGCTAACAGAGGTAACAAAAGTATGAATTTAGAATCATATCTATAGGTAACAAAGGTATGTAATTAGATACACAGAGGTAGGTAACAGAGGTAACAGAAGTAGGTAATTATAACACACATAAAAAAGTATTTAAATAAACAGAAACACATAGGTCTTAAATAGTGACTTACTGCAGGACCCTGACTTCCTGGTAATCCAGGGGCACCTTGTTCTCCCTGCATACCACGGGGTCCAAGTGAACCTTGAGGACCTTCTACACCTGGTAGACCACGACTTCCTTCTGGACCACGATTACCAGGCTCACCAGGAATTCCAGTCTAAGTGTACAGAAGTAGATTTCAATGTGTGCAGATATACATGAAGGATCATTTATGAAAGTACATAACTGTAGGACCACAGCACAAATGCCATTTTATGTCATGCACTTGTTTTTGGATGAACACTTGGGGGTATATTTATAAATCTTCAGGTTTGAAAAAGTGGAGATGTTGCCTATAGCAACCAATCAGATTCTAGCTATCATTTATTTAGTACATTCTACAAAATGACAGCTGGGTTCTGATTGGTTGCTATAGGCAACATCTCCACTTTTTCAAACACGGAGTTTAGTAAATATACCCCATATATTTATATGGTGGAGCCCATGCACTTGTGGGTCAAAATGCAGACTTCTGCTGGGGGTATAAAAGTTTGTATCTTCTAATGGGAGGAGTTGGGGGGATCAAGGAATTCCTTGCTATAAGTGCAAAGAATGCAACAAATACTACTACTATGCTATACTACTAGGTTGAGGCAATTTAAATAAGATTCAAGGGGAGAAGAAAGTGCATTTAGCGGTCTTCCCTAGGATAAAATATTTTCATGTTTTATTAGTCTTATTATCTGTTTAGAAATACATTTTCAGAACCCGTCTAAAAAAAATGATGCTATTTATCTAAAACATTGTAACATTTGTTAAATTGTAGTTTTACAAAAACATTTATATTGCTCATGTTATGCCCCACTGTAGTATCTTGGTTATGATTGACTTTTATAACCTGAAATAAGGGGGTATATAAAGAGGAGAACCGCAACAACACAGTGGGGCTCTTTGGAGTTGGATGCACATTTAACTCTAAAGATGTGTACATTAGTACCTAACGCACTGAGTTTATATCAGGAGTAACAAGCGTGTATACTCACGCAGCAGTGTAGAGAAAGCATAGAGATAGCATAGAGATGTGGTTTGACAGTGTTAGTAGTAAATGCAAATGTTGTACATATATATATAGTATAATTAAATATAAACATCTATTGTTTTCCTTTTAAAATTCACATGGGAATCTTCTTCCCTGCAGTAGTCCAAATGGAAATATTAATTAAGTTCTGCAAATAGACAGCTGCAACGCCGTATAACATAGCAGCAGTGAATGAAGTACTATCAGTTCAAGAGGTCAAGATGCAATCAGCCAACCTGCCAATCATCATCATTAATGTGTCTCCTTGCCCCAGCCTTGCAGCACCCACAGGACATACAGCTCCTGAGAGGTGTACATGCATCTCAGTTGCAACTACGTGAAAACGATCTTATGGTCGTTTCCAAGCGTAACGAGTTGTAAGTATAAGTCTTTTATAAGAATATGTTCAAATATTTTAAGAAGAAATAGTTTCAAACAGGTTTCTGGAAATGTTAACTCCATTACATTAAATGTTTTAATCAAGCTGATACAAATAGTTAAGACAATAATTTTTAGGTGTGTTTTAAATAAAGTATACTTACAGATCCTTTTGGACCTGGATTTCCTAGATCACCCTAAATAAAAAAACATCATGAATAAAACATATATGTAACATTAAGTTACTATTAAAAGCATTCTAAGTGAACACAGCTTAATCAATTAATAGTTGTATATTAGAATGTGGCAATTAATATAAATTGGCAATTAATATAAACTGGGGATGCACATATATTACATATAAAAATGTACATCCTGGTAGTAGCAATAGTACTATATGTTATTATCCCTCTGAATTTTACTATCCTGTAATAAAAGACTCAATATAATGACTGCATTATTTATTCCAGTTGCTTTCGATGAGTTTAGCCTACCCATTGTTCAATCTGTCATTTGTCTAAGTTATAGAACACAGAATAACTCTATAGAGACAGTGTAACATTTTGTTTTTTATGTTGCAGTCTAAGCAATGGTATTATTAATGCCTTGAGTAAACTATGAATACTGAAAGATAACATTTAATTCACATAAAAAATCATTGTGATTAGAACTTCTAAAGTGCTGAATTGGGGATATTTAACTCAAAAAGGGAATAAGTGAAAGATGAAGAGCATAGAAATAAAAAAATGTAGCAAGCCACATGTAAATTCACTAGATGCATGGATATTCCTGGTGTGAACGAAGAGAATGATGTAGACAACAGCTGTCCACATACGCAGCAATATGGGCATCAAATTTATATTATTGTTTAAAAAATTGGCCAAAAATCGTTGTGCATATAGACCCAAAATGACCAGCAGTACTGACTAACAGCGTAATTAGAGATCACTCGGGACTGTCAGACAATTTGAGTGACACGTTACTGCGATCTGACTGTCGCCTGCTCATGGCACTAACCAGGTGCTGTGTGTTCCTTTCCCTCGCCCTAAGCTCTGAACATCAGTTCATTTGACACCCACATTAAAGGCCAAAATGGATCACAGATCCACTTGACACCCACATTAATGGCCAAATGGATCACTAGCTACACAGCACACAGGCCGAGAGATGGGATGTGCCTCTGTATGGACTATATAAATAGGAAAACACTATGATGAGTATGCATGTTACCTAGCAACCCCATCCCAGGGAAAAAGAGAGAGATAAGTTATTTTCAAAAAAGAAGAACACAAATAAGTTGGTCTTATTTATTTATATTTTATTAAATTGGTCAACTAGTAATACGTAGCCATATAAAAATGTATGTGTTCCTGACAATGAACTTTTTAGGAGAAGACGTGCTCTCAAGTGATCAATTCTAATAAACTAGTAACTAGGAGTTAGGAGTCAGTATGACAATTACAATATTCGTATGACTGACAAGTATTGGGGATTTGCACAAGGAAGCTATTTACAATCCCACCCCTCGTAATCATAGTCCTTGTTTAGATTAACAAGTTAAAAATAATCAAACATAGTGTTTTCCTTTCAAATTCCTGCTTGCCCTTACTGCCAGAGCAGCCATTTATACGTTATTGGGCAACGGAAGCTATCTGGTTGGGGCAGCACAGTGGCCTAGTGGTTAGTACTTCTGCCTCACAGCACTGGGGTCATGAGTTCGATTCGAACATGGTCTTATCTGTGTGGAGTTTGTATGTTCTCCCCGTGTTTGTGTGGGGTTTCCTCCGGGTGCTCCGATTACCTCCCACAATCCAAAAACATACTTGTAGGTTAATTGGCTGCTAATAAATTTACCCTTGTGTGTGTGTGTGTGTGTGTATATATATATATTAGGGAATTTAGACTGTAAGCTCCAATGGGGCAGGGACTGATGTGAGTGAGTTCTCTGTACAGCGCTGGGGAATTAGTGGCGTTATATAAATGATGATGATGGTTTTACTTGTTTAATTTCTTTCACATTTTATGTAGTGAAGCTCTCCATGGACAGTACAAGCATACGGATTCTTTGACAGGCTTATTTTCTTAAATGTTACATATTGGTTTAATGGAAAGCTAGCTTGTACAGTGCATGAGATATTGCAGTGTAGTCTATTATAGTACAAACTTCTGATAGGGAAGTTCTTACGGTTTGGAGAAATGGACACCCATTTTTAGTTCCATGTCGAACCATGTCAAATTAACAATAATAATACATGCGAGTTTACAGAATTAAAAAGTGAACGGCTTATTTTATTATACACTTTAATATTTTGGTGTGCTAGTTGTAAAGTAAATTGAAATAAGAGGAATCAACTAATATACTAATCAGTTATATTGTACCCACATATATGTGTGTGTGGCTGTGTTTTCTGATAGTGGGTGTTATACCCATAATTCCTTCTCACAATAGACAGCTTAACATTCAGTAATGTCTTACACAGTATGAAATAATGAATGCACAAGTACAAATCTCTTACATGTTCACCCTTTTCTCCACCAAATCCTTCTTCTCCAGCGCTACCCTGCATTAAACAGAATACAGTTAAAACAATTACATAAAATTTTCTGTACATAAACATATGATCATTTAACAAACACAACATTTATAGCACACATCACTCACCTGCTCACCTTTAGGTCCTGTCTCACCCACTCCACCCTAAAAGATCACAAAGGTTAGCGAATAAAATCACAAACAGAGCATTGTTTTAATTCAGTAAAGTGTATTAATTAGGATACATAAATGCTTAAATAATAATGAATGTCTTCCTAAACAGACTACGCACGTATTATATTTGATACATTACACATGGCCTAATTATAGATAATAACGGTAAAAGATGTAAATCTGAAAAAGTTTAAATACTGATCTTTAAAAGACCATTTTAAGGCTTGATAAATAGGCCCTTTAAGACTCTTTAACAACCCCCACAACACACTATACTATATACATACTATTAAGGGATCTCACATCATTTGCCAAAGTATTGCATGGAATGACTGTTAAACTTTAGGATGTATAACCCTACTATTAATTACCAAGGTATGGATTGCGTTTTGGTATTGTCCTACAATAACTGGGAATCCCAGCCTTCAAGTTATCATGACATCTTTATGCTTGATTGTATTCTAACATACTTGCAGGTACATAGTAAATAAGTAAAAAAGAGATAAAAATAATAATTAAAAAAAAAATTGCTCAACCATCCAAGCTGGCTTTTGTGACCAATCAACAAATATGGACCTGGAACTGTATCTAAATGGTGCATATGTTCTCCTCCTAGAGCACTTACATTTCATGTGTTTAAGAAAAATCTTTCTTGACAGAGGATAAATTGCATATCATATATTGAAGCAATATATCTATGCAGGTGTTTAAACAGTATTTCTTTCCAGTGTGTGTTATATGCACTAAATTGTTCTTTTCTAGTTTCTGTGTGCAAATAAACACAAGAAGAATTAAGAATGAGATTGAGACTATCATAAGAATCAATTGAGATGAATAGACTAAATCCCAGGAGCAAAACTACTTTGAAAACATTTCAAGCATCCTACAATTATAAGGAGATGTTCTGAACATGTGTTTACTAATCAGCGCAGTCAGAAATTGCCACTGCTGGATTTAAGCTACAACAGTCTAAATTCTTCAAATCAAACAAACATAATTTTATTGCAAATCCCACATTCCCTCACTGCTGAATAGATGACACTTAATGATGGTTTGAAATGGTGACAGCAAATTAAACAAATAAAAGCAAATAAATAGAGAAAAAAGGACCCGTCAGACTAATATACAGAGCATGTTATCTGACATTAAATAAATAACAGACTATTAGTTGTGATAGCACAAACGGAATCATTTTTGCCATTAGAGAAATGGGTCATTCTAAGAACAATCATATTGTGACTTGATTGGACAGTTAACATAACAAAACGTAAAAAATCATAGTGAGACTCATATTAGATGAGCGACACTTTAAGCAGCACAAACAAGAATCACATACTAGAGGGCAAATAACTGCCTGCCTTTGCCATACACAGCGCTCCTTGTTCTGCCTTATAAATAAAAGATAATAAATAATAGTAAACTGCTATACACCTGATGGAAGAAACGTTTGTGATTCACTAACAACCAATAAACACAGTTGTGTTACCGAATATTATTTGAAGGGTTTGTGTATAAAGCCTCATTTAAAGGAATATGAGGATTATTACGGAAAAGCATCGTGGAAATACATCTGCAAGTTAGTGTAGGAAAAATGTAAACTGAAAGGCAGCGTTTGTTGACTTTAAGGCAGCTTAGATGCTTTAGTACCAGCATGAATAAGAGAAGTGCAGAAAAAAATTCCATTGAATAATATAGAACATATATTTTCTAAAATGAAAGATATAACAAGATTTTTATTTATTACGCAATAAAAGCTCTGTATTTTCTCCTTTATGTATGTGTATCTCTGGGATGTATTGGAGTCTGTAAACACTGTCCCTGGGCATGCCAGCACCCAACCTAAAAGCCAGGAGATGCTCTATAAGCCATAGAAACCAGATTTGAAGGGCAAGACTAGGCCTCACTTATAAACAAAAATGCTGCATGATCATTATGATTATAGACCAAGGCCCGATCTCCACCACCTCCAAGGACATGTAAAAAAAAAAAAATTGCCACCCAATAAATGCATTGTTAGTAAATTAGTCTTTCTCACTCTGTAGTCATAAAAAAAGAATTTGTGCAACCAAAGCTCCATTGTTGACGTGACATCACAATTGCCTATTTCCTCTTCCTTATCTACTTGAATAGTTGGTGGGAGGGAGCAATAGGTAGTGAAATAGTTTGTGGTTAGACTACAATGTCATATTATCCCTATTCTATGTTTTTGTATCTTGCCCTTGAGTCACCCTTTTCTCTTCCCTGCTACTATAGTTATGTATTATTAGTGCAAAATAAAGCATTATCAAACAAAAATAACAAACGGTGACTATGATTTAACTATTGAGGGTTTATTCTGATTGGCGATGCTATCAGACCTTTCTGTGTTAAAGGGGTGTAACTAATGTACAGGTGGAGCCTTTTGGCTAAGGACAGATGTAGATGCCAATGAACATTGTGGGGCTTAAACGCAATAGGCTATGGAGTGTCACCTGATCCTCTGGTCAATAGGTCGACTACCTGAAGCCAAGGTACTATGTGCCTGAAAATGCTCATGGTGGTAGAGAACACCAGTGCACAGAGTAGGGCACATATATTTTTAGGCAGCACTATTTCTCCTGTGCTGTAGCCTTTCTGCTGGGACAGGGAAAAGTTTTGGCCATACGGTTGGGGCCTTAAATGGCACTATTATATTTATTATACACATGCGAACATTCCAAAGGGAGCTGAAGATGCAGTTGACCCTGAGAGAAGTTTGACTGACCTCAGGGAGAAAAGGGCCCACCTTGCAGCAGGGGAGATCCTGAAGACCCTTGCCCCTTAAGGGGCCTTTAGGCTCTAGGAGTCAGGGATGTCATGAGTCCCCACCCTAGTTTCAGGAAAGGGGAATAGGGAGGCATGGGGCCTTATCCCTATTGTTAAAGGTTCAAAGACACAAGCCCTGAGCACAGTCTGAGCACAGCACTGGGTAAGTGGTGCATGCACCTTGAGAAATAAAATAGGTGGGGTTTAAGGTGCAGTAAGCTATTTACCTACATGTAGATGTGAGTGAAATTATTAAAATTGTTCTGCAAAATATTAACATTCTGCATTTGGCCAAGGAATTTTCAATGCATAATGGTTGGAATTTAGCCTTAAGTGTTCCAAGTTCTAGACCAGGGGTCGGCAAACCCCGGCATGCATGCCAGACATGACACGCATCGCAGTCTCATCTGGCACAACGCCCGGGCTGCTTGTAACACTAAAGACAGACTAAATGAACCTGCGCATGTGCATAAGATCTTCCTAGTTCCATTGCGGAACTGAATACGCGTGTGCTGACGGGTTGAGTTGCACAACTGCTGCCTTCATCTATTTGAAAGTGAACTGGGGACAGTACTATGTGGCTGACTGTGAACTGGGGACAATACTATCTGGCTTAATGTGAACTGGGGGCAATACTATGTGGCTGAATGGGAACTGGGGCAGTACTATGTGGCTGAATGTGAACTGGGGACAGTATTATGTGTCTGAATGTGAACTAGGGACAGTACTATGTGGCTAAATGTGAACAGGAAAAGTACTATGTGGCTGAATGTGAACTGGGGACAGTACTATGTTGCTGAATGTGAACTGGGGGCAGTACTATGTGGCTGAATGTGAACAGGGGAAGTACTATGTGGCTGAATGTGAACAGGGAAAGTACTATGTGGCTGAATGTGAACAGGGAAAGTACTATGTGGCTGAAAATGAACAGGGAAAGTACTATGTGGCTGAAAGTGAACTGGGGACAGTACTATGTGGCTGAATGTGAACTGGGGACAGTATTTTGTGGCTGAATGTGAACTGGGGACAATTCTATGTGGCTTATTGTGAGCTGGGGACAATACTATGTGGCTGAATGTGAACTGGAGACAGTACTATGTGGCTGAATGTGAACTGGGGACAGTACTATGTGGCTGAATGTGAACTGGGGACAATTTTCTATGTGGCTTATTGTGAACTGGGGACAATACTATGTGGCTTAATGTGAACTGGGGGCAATACTATGTGACTGAATTTGAACTGGGGGCAATACTATGTATCTTAATGTGAACTGGGGGCAATACATTAATACATTTCAAAACACACAACCATGAATTTTGTAGGCACTAATTATGTGAGTTAAGAATATGAATTACGTTGGTCCCATTACTAATAATATTATCATCCATCATTAGCTTGATAAAATAAATAACTAAATAACTAAATGAGAATATATACATATGTATATATATATATATATATATATATATATACATGGATATATATACATATTTATATATATATACATATCTATATAGCTATGCATGCATATATATATATATATATATATATATATATATACATGTAGTATATATGTACCGCTGGCACACCTGGGCTTCAGTAGATTCTTTCCGGCACACTGATTAAAACAGGTTGCTGACCTATCACACCACAAAGCAGCTTAAATTATCATCAGCCTAGCTCTACTAACAGACTATAGATTTTATGAAATAAAAATTCACAAATACTGTGCGGAATGACATTTCATTGAATATTGAAGCAAAAGCAAAACTTGAAGATTGCATCGCACTTCTGTGAATCTGCCTACAACTTTTTTACCTACAAGCTATCAAGCTCTATTGGTGTAAATGTAGCTTTAAAAACATGGATAATTACATTTCCGCTCTCCCATAAAGCACTTCAATTGCCGCTGGATACCCATAATGCAAATAAACTTTTCTGTGCATATCTCCTAATGTACTCTCAAACACTTTATTATACTACACTTCAATTTTAAATAGTGTAATAGAAACTCTGTCATAGGCACAGCATCTAATCTCATTATTTATTAATTGGTGTAAGTACTTTTACATATTACAATATTGCTGTTCTAAATGTGGAAGGTGTTTGGCACTCTTAATTAAACTCCTTCACCACTGAGCCACGGCAGGTTAGTTTTTAAAATATCAGCTTGGTGGGTTTGCTGTGTAAATATATTCATCAGTACAAATCTCTGTGGGATATTCTTCTAGTACTGTGTATTTGTAGTAAGTAAAAATAGTTTTGACATATTAAATACAAAGAACAACATCACTAAGTATGCACTGAGGAGGTGTTAACATTTTCCCAACAATTCTGTCCCCGTAGTGTCTGAAATCTACTATCATAAAAACGGCATAAATGTATAGGGGAACTCAATTGCTGGGGGAGGATTTCATTGTCATTTACTTACCAAGTGAATAACTTATAAAGTGAGGAAAAGTCAGTCTAACAAAGAGTACACAACAAGAGAGGAGAATCAGTGACAATCTTCATCTGCTACAACCAGAAACTCTTTTTCCTGACTCACTACTCAGTTACTTCCTGACTTTTTATTACTACTTCTTTCTATTTATTTGCCCTGGTCCCTTGCCATTCATTCACAAATCCCTACAATGTTTAAAAAACTGTTTTCTTTCTCTTCTTCTGTGGCATTATCCTAAACTTAGAACAACTTTCACCCCTCCCCCCCATCATACCCCTCTATCCATATTGCCTCCTCACTATTCCACTTGCTTATAATTAATACCCATTGCCTTCTTTGTTCCCTAATTGTAACATCCTCAACCAGGGATGCCATGAAGGGGGTACAAGGAGTACAGTAGTACAGGGCCCAACATCAGTATGGGGCCTACTTGTACACAGCACATCCACCTCCATTTCTGAGACATTGGGTGCCATGGAAGCTACCATGTGCTCCAGTCCCAGCCCCCAAGGTGCATATTTTCCCGAGAGAGCGGTGCCTGGCTCCCAGAGAACTACGAGAAGGCAGAGAGGCTCCCTGCAGTATTGCTGATGTCATGTAATTAACGTCACAGCGCTGTTAATAGAGAAGAGCCAAAAGGAGCCATCAAGAAGAAACAGAGATGTAAGTAAACTACTGCAAGGGTTAAATGGAACCAGAAATTTGAGGGGAGACTGAAGAGAACGGTGGTAGTTACTTAAACAACTACATAATCCCCGACACCAATTAGGCCTACATGACAAAACCGATGAAGGGATTACCAATACTGTTTTCCCCCGACAGCTTGGAAAAGAGACTAGAGAGAAATGCGGAGCATCAAGAGGCCGTACGCCCGAAATGACGTCCGTAAAGAGCGCGACACTGTCATTCCTGCTATTACGGTGGTTATTTAAGGAGGTGACGGGTGTATCGGTGGTACAATGTTTTTATTACAAAACATTGAATGCCCTGAATGCGGTGGGCATTCAGGGCATTCAGCAAGTATAAGCTAGTAACATGTATATATATTAATTAGCATATATATATATATATATATATATATATATATATATATATATATATATATATATATAGTAGCCCTTGCTAAAGGTACCAAAGGAGTACCGAAACAGCTGTTGGGTATTTTATGACATACACTATCATGAGCTCTGTTCCATCAGTACCAGCACAAGATGATTATACTGTGAAATAATTATGCTGCTTATCTGTCTTTATTGGCTTGCTGCTGAATTGTCATTATTTAACTTGCTGCTATGGATGGTATAATGGAACAGCTTCATTTTGGACTTTAAAAGTCATAATAACATTTATTTGTATACGGAGTGCTGGTTTCCAGTCTTGTCTGAATATGAAATATACATACATACATACATAATATATATATATATATATATATATATATATAAATATATACACACACCCAATAGTATACAGTGGTGGCTTTACTTACTCTTTAAATCACTAAAAGTACAGAAATAACATTTCCATCAAGATCAGAACTGTATTGCAGAATGGAATCATACACAAGTGAACGAGCAACACTGAGGAGGAAGATATGAATATATGAAGATGTGAAGATGTGAAGGGAAGGAGGGCTGTAGCGCCTGCTCCTGTCACCATCCTTGAAACATGGTCTTCCGCCTATACCATGGGAATTTGTCAAGATTAAAACCTTAGTACATTTTTCTTTCATGTTTTCTTTTAATTTTGGAGAACTATTCTCTAATATTTTAAAATTAATTTCAGTTTATACCTCTCCCTGTCACAATCTAGCATCCCCAAACATTTCTCCCCAAAAGCCTTGCACCGTAGGCTGCAGTATAGTCAGCCTATTGGATGATCAGGCCTTGGGCACAGGAAAAGCAACATTTGTTTCTGAGGGCTCGGTGTGGTTTCCACTATTGCCTTTCACAACTATTTTCATACATATTTTTTTAATACGTTTTCTAGAAATGTCAGTGCGAGCAATAACAGCTTTCCTTTATAATAGTACAATACACCTGGAATCCCAGTACATGTAATCCCCTCTTGGGCTTACCTATGAGGGCTATCACTAGGAACCTTATAAATACTATTAAAACTTCAAACTTATGGAGAATTCTTTGACATAAACGGGTGCATACAAGCTTCATCCATGCAGGTACAGCTAAAGATTTGCTTCACTTTTGTTTCTTTGTCATTTTCAATATATTCTGTATCAACTATCACAGAATATAACAACTGAAATTTAATTGTCAAAAATAAAGTGAGCAAGTTATTTCTAAAAAAAAATGTTGGAATTTGTTTCTATTTTTAAGGAAAAAGAAAATACTTGATCTTCTAGCAGTCTAAAACACTCATATCTTATCAGATTCCTGCCAACAAGCACTACAGGGAGCCACTCTAATTAGGATGATGATTGAAGGAGATTTAATCCATACTAAGTACTTAAGTATACATTTACTAAAGCTTCTAAAAAGGAAAGGTGAAGGTGTTGCCCATAGCAACCTATCAGATTCTAGCTATGATTCATAGAATCTACTAGATAAATGATAGGTAGAATCTGAATGGTTGCTATGGGCAACACCTACACCTTTCTTTTTAGAAGCTTTAGTAAACATATAACAGAATGGCAGGGCTTAGATATCTGGGGTCAAAGCATACTTTCCTACCTAAATCAATTCTTGACAAAAATTCTGAAAAATAAAAACCCATGTTTACCATTACATTTAATAGTTTTGTATGTTTTTTCATTTGCTAAAGAAATAGTTGTTATTTGTGGATGTGTGGAGTTAATAGCAGAAGTCTTGTTTATCTGGTTTAATCTTGTTCATTTGGATTTTTCTGGCTTCATCTGCATTACCATTGCAGTATTTTTAGAGATCCAGAGATAAATGTCTCATGCAAAACAAGAGAGTCTTGCATGCACCATTCATGCTCTATTTGTGCTCTAATAGGAATAAATATATCCTCAATATTTCCGGCACACGCAGTGTGTGTATATGTCCTGTCAGCCAAGAAACTAAGTTTTCCCCCACTCAGGAAAATTACTGTGACTACCCATGATCTCTTACATTAATGTTTAAAATAAACATTTGCATTTTTGTTTATGTTTAACATAACCTTCATTCCATAATTTACAACACACTATGCTTCATATGTCATAGTAAAGACTGCAAGTCATTTCAGATATTGCATATTGCGTAGTCAGTAGCACCTGTAAAATAAATACTGGAACACTTACATTGCCAAAATGATTACTGTGTTGTATCTATGGGTAACTATGTATCTATGGGTGTAACTAGCATCTGCTAGGGTGCTATGCCAGTTCTTATACCTAAGTGTAATCAGTAAGATTGAATTGTATCGAAACCTGCCATTCATACACTATATTCCCATTATAAGTATGGGCAAAATATGTATGGGACAATGTAACACTGATTGTGAAATATACAGATATTAGAAGTTACTGAAGATTTCTGGGCCTATATGAGAGCGTAAGGCCACAGGCTGAACACTTAAATAAAATTCACAGTGACTTCTGATATTCTTATTTTTTCCGTTTCCACTATATTCCTTATAATAGATTAGTAGTAGTTTTTGACAAAGAAATCAATTATTTCAGAATTTTTGTTATAATCTTTCTTTTAAGAAAGGAAAGCTCTCATATACAAGGAGTTTCTGAATGTGCCCTGGCTTTCGTTTCTGTCTGTGTCCTGGCTTGTGTTTCTGTCTTTGCTATGACTTGTGGTTCTATCTTTGCTATGACTTGCGTTTCTGTCTGTGTTATGGCTTGTGTTTCTGTCTGTGCTATTGATTGTGTTTCTGTCTGTGTCCCGGCTTGCGATTCTGTCTGTCTTATGGCTTTCGTTTCTGTCTGTGTCATGGCTTGTGTTTCTGTCTGTGCCCTGGCTTGTGTTTCTGTCTGTGCCCTGGCTTGCGTTTCTGTCTTTCTTATGGCTTGCGTTTCTGTCTGTGTTATGGCTTGTGTTTCTGTGTGTGCCCTGGCTTGCGTTTCTGTCTGTATCATGGCTTGCGGGTCTGTCTGTGTCCTGGCTTGCGTTTCTGTCTGTCTTATGGCTTGTATTTCTGTCTGTGTTATGGCTTGTGTTTCTGTCTGCGTATGGCTTGCATTTCTGTCTGTGCCCTGGCTTGCGTTTCTGTCTTTCTTATGGCTTGTATTTCTGTCTGTGTTATGGCTTGCGGGTCTGTCTGTGTCCTGACTTACGTTTCTGTCTGTCTTATGGCTTGCATTTCTGTCTGCGTTATTGCTTGTGTTTCTGTCGGTGTTATGGCTTGCGGTTCTGTCTGTGCCCCGGCTTGCGGTTCTGTCTGTGCCCTGGCTTGCGGTTCTGTCTGTGCCCCGGCTTGCGGTTCTGTCTGTGCCCTGGCTTGCGGTTCTGTCTGTGCCCCGGCTTGCGGTTCTGCCTGTGCCCCGGCTTGCGGTTCTGTCTGTGCCCTGGCTTGCGGTTCTGTCTGTGCCCTGGCTTGCGGTTCTGCCTGTGCCCTGGCTTGTGGTGCTGCCTGTGCCCTGGCTTGTGGTTCTGTCTGTGTTATGCTTGTGGTTCTGTCTATTTCAGGCAAGCCTTTATGTCATGGCTTGGGGGTAGGGGTGCTGGGCAGAACTAACTCCAGGGTCACCTAGGAATATATTTTAGACAATGTTATCTCTGCTTGAGGTAACTAATATGAAGGATAGAGTAATATTACTCAATTAGCATTTATGAATAGTTTAACTTCATGTTCAACCATATTAACTATGTAACCTTTACCCAGGTTCAATTTCTGTATTAAGGCCCAACAGGCCTTGGTCTACGGCAGCAAAGTTGTATGAGAGGCCCTCTATTCACTTTGCATGTCATCAATTTTATTCAATAATTTATTTATTTTAATGATTAGAATGCTATTTATATATTATAATCATTTTTACAATGGGCTTAATAAGGACTCAATTATTTATATGCATTAATTGTATGCTGATGGGATGCAGTGGGGTGTAGTGGGGTTGGAAGCATAGAGAGCTACAGTAGCAGAGACGAGGGGGCTATGAGACGCAGCAGTACTGTACAGAGAAGACCTACGGGACAAAACATATAAATCCAGGCTTGCTTTATCCCAATTATATCCCAGTGAAACTAGTGCATATCTCATCAGGTGTCAAACAACTCTAATTATTAAGTTCAGATATCATCACCTTCACGAAACACAATGGCACATCAAGATAAAGATTCACAATTTGCTCTTGCCAAATACTTATGCTTTACTTTCTTTACATATGTAGAGACATAATTGGAAGAAATACCGTTCTTATACTCACCGTTATCATTATCTCTGCATAATTTGCAAATGTTCCTGTTCTGCCTCAATTATACATTTCTGACCAAGAGGTGCTCTTTCTTATTTAGCTAATTACATGCCCTAGTTGTTACTTGCTGTCTAGACAGCAGGAATAAGTTCCCTTTATTTAAAATGTGAGAAAGATTTGGGGATTTTAATTTGTATTAGCCACATTGTATATATGTCACATACCATACTCAATAATTATATCCCATATATATGGAATAAAGAAGACAATTATTACCAGCAATTATAAAAACATTGTGTGTACTGTAGAGAATGAAAATTAAATTATATATTTGCAATTTTTGTTTCAATGGTTAAGTTAGGAATTGTTTTCATATATCGTATTGCAATCTTGCATATCTAATTCTCTAATTTTCTATACTGACCTCATTTACATATAATGTAACTTGCCCATTGACATTGATACTGCACAAACACTTACCCTGTCACCTTTAAGTCCAGGAAGACCAGGGGGTCCTGGCAAACCTAAAAACCCAGGATCTCCCCGTGAACCCTTGAAAAGAAATAAATATACTGGCATTCAGTAAAGAACGTACAGAATACAGCATGTGATTGTTATTTACTGAAAGTGGATAGATTGTTAGACTGCAGTTGGGATGCAAATTTTATTATTTTAAATAAAGCAAATAAAAAGATGACTGTGTGCAGCGTTCAGTCTCCGTTTCCCTTGTGAGATATAATCCCCATGGTTTACATTCCTTGTGAACAGTGCATTCTTTCAAACAGGACCTTGTACACCCCTTTTGCTGCTGCTGCTATGTAAATAGTGGCCAGCCTGCACTGAAAGAAGGTATTCATATCCAAGCTCATTACTTCCAGACAGAGAACATATTTTCTTTGCTGCTGCTTGCTATGTATTCTCTCCCCAAAGAATGTACATTGCTTTATTCATATCAGCTTCATTAATAGCAGCATTACTATTTATGTGCAATTTATTTTAATGATGTAACATAGTATGCTACATAAAATAATATATATATTTCTTTATCAAATGTAGCAATCAGTATAAAACAAGGTATTACTTACTTGTTTCCCAGGTGGTCCAGGTGGGCCAACGGGACCTGTCTCTCCTCTACTACCCTTTATAAAGAAAAAATAAAAACATTGATGTTAAATAAATGATGTACAATGAACCTGTATTAAAGCACATGCACACATTGAAAGCTCTTTGACAATTCAATTCCAATCCATATTCATTGGAACTGAAGGCAGTTTTAGTAAATTACATACCCAGCACACTATTTCCAATATATTCTAATTTAAGACTTACTAACTAAAGGGTTTTACATCTCTCTGGCTCTTGGTATCATAACACTATGCCAACGGCATTGGAAAAAACTGATATTTGCATTAATACATAATTTACTGCATTAATTTGTGCAGCTTTATATGTGCTTGAGTTACAGCTATATGTCGTTGTATGTCCTGTGTTGCACTGAATCAATTAAAATATTGTTACATTTCCATATCGGCATTAAGTTTGTCATGTAAAACATTGGGAGCAAGTTACTACAGGATGGTGCAGCCAAGTGCAATGGCTGAAATCAGGGGCTAGCTGACACATTTTAGGGAGAGACTCAGCACAACAGCTATTAGGAAGATTTTAAAGGAAAAAAGCAAAGGTATCCTAGTTACCCAGCCCTAGGTAGCCCACTATAGGACTGGCCCGAGGGTCAGGAACACCTCTGCCCCCCAGTCCAGCCAGCCATTGACTGAAATCCTTAGTACATGATGTCATGTGCTAATTTATATAGGTCTGCGCTTATTTTTGCACAAAACAATAGTGATGTTGTTTGCAAATGTGCATGAAGGCTTGCCCATCTTTGACAAAGAGTAGCAATGCTTTCCAGATGCACAAACTGGGTATATTATATGTATATAAAGTCAGTACTTAATAATAACAATAATAATAATAATATATAGAGATAGGGCATAGCCTAGATATTAGCAGTGATTTATAACAAGAGAGTGGTACGGGAGCATACATTTAGTCAGCAATCCCACTATCAGTAGGTAATCAGTGCATTACACACAGTTCCTACTAATGAGGAAAGCAGCGAAACCACTTTCTGCTGATCATGATACATTGTTACTTAATGCACTCAGAAAGTTAGCAGAGCTAATACAGGCAATGTTCTCTATTATATATCTCAATGCTCTTGCATTATGTAGAACCCATGAAACATGAATGGGCATAAAGTTAGTCATACGATAGATTAAATAAGGATAAGTACACATGCTGTGAGTTCTACATCATCTATCATCAGCCAAGTATTTAATACTTCTATTTAATACTTCTATTTATATTTAAAATAGACTATTCTTTTTTACATCAAACATACTATTAAAACAATTGTTTTTTACTTTTAGAAGATATTTAGAGCCTGAATTTATTGTTAGCACAGCATATGGTCTGTGATTTAAATCACAAACCATTTTGTTTGGCTTCTGCCATCAGTTTAACCGAGACAGACATTGGTTGATTAAAGTTAGTTTGGGATATTATCTTTTCTAAAATTAATAGTTAAGGTAAAATAATAATTGCACACAACAGATGTGTCTATTGGTTTCATAATCACACAACCTTTATCACAAGCTTCACCCATATGTCTTTATGTACATCACCATCTTCATGTATATATTACATTGACACAGGTCAAGCTTAATTTAAGAAGCTATAAACAAAAAATGTATATTTCACAGATGGTTCTCTCCTCCTCCCCAACTAGAAAATTTTCATAAGCCCCATATCTAGGAGCTCCAGAGCGCCAAAGGAACTCACCCCTCCCAGTTGGTGCTGGTACCAGTCATTTTTCGTAAAAAAATTAAATAAATACAGTCCTCAATGCAATGTGTTGATTGAGATAATTAGATGAGCCACATGTTGTATTCATAGAAAGCTGCAGGGTGTCAGCCCCGGAGAAGTGACCCTTATAAATTCCAAATAGAGGGGATTTCCTCTGGAACTACAGGGATCTTGAAATATAGGATGGTTGGGGAGGGGTTTATGTAAAATAAACATTTTAATTATCTTCTTTTGTAACAGTGGAGTAAATGAATGAAAGACAAAAAGTGGGCACTGGTGAGAGTTTGCTATGATAAAATACAATGAAACAATATCCACGGTTAGGATGATGGCAATATTGAAAACTACTAATTATTAGTAGTACTAGTTAGAGGTATGATCTACACCATGCTCCGAAGAAAGGTTTGAAAAGCTTGAAATGTCTAAGGGGTTATTTTATAAATAATTATGTAGAACAAGAATGGAGTAAAGGGTACTTTAAAAGCTGTGTGCTGTAAAGTAAATCATATTGTTTTATATTTTTTCTTTAAAAACTTTTGTTTTTTGGTTATAAAAAATTAAGTTTATTCTTTTTTTTATCAGATTTCACCTTATCTTTACATTTTCCTAGTAAAACATATAATATTATAACTAATTATTTTTAGATAGAATTTGAAACCCATAATTTATATAATGTCAAAGATTAATGAAACCTAACTTTAAAAACTTTTTTTTAAGAATATAGTGTAATTGCTAATCAAAATAATTTCTATCGTTTTTACTTAATTCCTTTTGCTGTGTACACTGTTTTAATTTTTACATCTCCTACTTAGTGGCACAATCCAAAGCAGTCAGGAAACGTATTTGTGTATTAACCTTTTTACATTTAGTGCTAATATTATTTTAATCAACATATTTATCAATGATTTTGGTCTTTTATTTTCGTCAACTGAGTATTGATTGTATAAGTACCAGAACATTTTTGCATGGTACGTGAGTTCTGGATAATTTTGTATTATTCAAAAGGAGCAAGATCAGCTCTAGATAAAGGTTTTTCTCATGTACTCTAACACATTTTGTGCATGATCCAGATCCCTATCATACTCAAAATTCTCTCATTACCCCCTTAACATCTCCACTATACCGTGAAGAAAGCTGTATTCTCCGACAAGAATGACACTCGGCTAGGAAAATGTTTAGGTTCATAAATTACCTTCTGTGAACCCTGCTCTTTGATTTGGCAGCTCTATCTGCAATCTTACTACTGTATGTCATATATATCATATGTTTTTGTACTATGAGCATAATGTTAATCTATATTTTATACGCTACCCTTATCATTACATATATTTTCACATCAAGAAATAATTTACTCACTTTTCTATCCTCGCCTAAACAGTGTCCATGAAATTACAATTTTTCAGTAAAAAAAAACCATCTAGACTAAATCATGTTTATTTACTAATTCATTATTAGTAATTAAGTCTGATGGAAGTTTTCTTTTTGACATGTGTAGCCCGACAATAATGATACTTGCCCTCACCAACGCTTCTGGGTCAACAACCAGCCACATTCCAAAACATGTGCCACCACACATTAGCGATGCACTAAATCCAGTTGCTGAGTTACTATGAAGTGTGTTGTTGTGTAATATACAAATAAAACACACCAATAAGAAACCTATGGTATCTATATTAATACATAATTCAATGATGCACTTACAGCACATAGTGTACTGTAATATACCACATATGTGTGACATAAGACATGTTGGCATGGATAAAATGCACAGGGTTGTGTGCTGTATTAGCTAGACACTAAGGATAATGTGCAAGTTAATGTGGTCTCAATTGATCTGAGATAAACGTGGTGTGTGTGTGTGTGTGTGTGTGTGTGGTAGCAAATAGAGGTAATATCATAAATACTAATAATGTTAAGTGACACACTCTATACATATACATGGAAGTGTGCACAGTACATAAAATCCCTTTGTATTAATTGTTTTAAGATTTTATTTACAGTTCAAAATTCAAAGTCTTTCCTGCATCTTGGGTCAACTATAACTCTTCATATCTCAATAGACTCTTAGAAAAAGAGAACCAGTAAGAGAGAATACAATATTACATGGTTGGTATGTTAAAGGTAGACCCAAGATTAAAGTACATATTGTCGTCTCGTCCCCACTTATGCTGGGCACGAAATGGTGATGATGATGATGTTTGACTGCTATGGGATACTGTTAGTAAACATTCTCATCATATGTTACACCACTATATCATTACATGTTTTTATTTAGAATATTGCATAGGAATTGTATGTACTGGTAAGACCACTCCAACAAATTTTCATTAGCAGGTTTGTCCCCTTACCGAAGGTCCGATGGGTCCTATTGGGCCAACTTCTCCTTGAGGTCCTTGATCACCCTGTTTTTATTATAACAAAAAATAGTAATAAATATATAAAAATATAAGAGCATTAAATAGACATTTACTTTCAATGCATCAGCCAACACCTCAGATTCCAGTGCATCTGTAAAACATAATCCATTCCCCAGCCTGGGAATCCTTGACTTTTAGTACAAATATACTAATTGTCTTACTTTATTAAAAACAAAAAATCATTACAGAAAAAAGAAATTAAATCTTACAGGTTTACCAGAGTTTCCCATTAGGCCAGCTACACCAGGAGAACCGGAATTACCCTGGAGAAAATAGAATAAAAAAAAGGAATTTAGAAATACGGATTAGTAATATATTATACTGAACATTTCCAGAGAACTAGTTTTATCTTTAAATGGCAAAGTGAGTTATGTGAAAGTGACGCTTTCTAATTATAATAAACCCTGGAAATGTGTCATCCAGTGATAATGTCTAAATTGTTCTGAACCACTACCATTCAGATGGCTTTGTGTATATTATATATTTTAATTAAAAAATATGTAAACTGATGTGCATATTTTCCTTTCTAGAAATATAATGTATTATTAATATATCGGGATTAAATCAAACATTTTAAACATATGCATTGTTGCTTTACCTTTTTTATAGGTAATATTACTACTCATATGCTTCAATAGATGGAATTAGGACGAACTTAGCTTAACAATTTGACTGATTTCACGCTCCCTGGTTAGTAAAAATAGATACATATCCTCAAAAAAATTAACTATTCTACCTCCAAAAGGAAACATTTTGGGCCTGTTTCATCAAGGAACGTAAATGCATATATGTGCAGCATTTTGCAGAAAATCGCTCTGCACATGCCCAGAACCGGACTACACGCCAGTAAATGCAGCAACATCCAATTCATCTTCGATCGCAAACGGGCGCGGGCTGGCAGCCCGGGGGCGCACAGGTGGCCGCATCACATGACACGCGATGCGGCCTCGTCATAATGACGCGGACGCATGGCGTGTCATGTGATGCGGCCGCCGGTAAAATTAAGCTATTATTGCATCCACGGGGGGGGCGGGGAGGGACGTACGGCCCGAACAGCCATTAGACTGAGCGGTCCCCCTGCCCCCCGGTTCAGCCCGCCCCTGATTGCAAAGGACCCTTATGGCAGCCTACATTTTCATGGGCGGAACGGGGTGGTGAATGGGCGTATGCATGTTGTCATTGTACAGTAAGGACGTGTCAAGTTCGAACGCAAACAGCAATGTCTAATTCAAGCTTTGGACATCTCTTTTTTTAAAATGTTTTATCACTATATTATTAACAGGTGACAATAATTTAATACTTTTTTGTTTTCTGTGCGTTCTGATGGGACTCTATATGCTGCAGATATGTATTGGATATATCCTGAAGTGTGTTGTGTCTGTCTCAAAACTACAAGTGCCGTATCTGCAGAGTGTACCTAGACTCGTCTTCAACAAGAGATGTTTCTTTAAATCCGCTTCTAGTTGAATACGGACGTGTGTATGCCTGATTTACGTCTCTGTCTGACGAGGACTGGGAACATATTTTCCTTAATGTATCTAAATGTATTAACCACTCTGAAATCCAACTTAAACGTATTCATAGAATATACTTGACACCTGAGAAGATACACGGATTTAAGCCTAATGTATCTAATTTCTCTTGTAGGAATTGTGGTGAGGCTGGGAGCTTATCACAATACTTTTGCAGCTGCCAAATCTTTATGGTCTGAAATTGTTGACCTAATTAATGTGGTGGTGAATATAAGTCTGACCTCTTCCTTGAAGCTGCCCTCTACACTTTTACCAACCGCAATTCCAGGATCATAAGCGATATGTAGTGGGTCACATCCTCATCGCCATGACAGCTGCAATTGTCCAATTTTGGAAACCTCTTTTCCCCCATCTATTTCGGGAGTCACCAAATTTCATGGCAACGGAGAACTTGGGGTTCCCATACACCCCATCTGCCTCCTCTCCCCTTTTCAAATGGCTTGTTTGGAGCAATTACTCTGACCACTTAACTTTTTCCTCCTCTCTGTGACAAAAATGTATTGTATTTTTTCCACAAACCATATTTATATACTGATGTTTTCTGATGTACTTGATTAGCTACAAATACCCCTCCTCCCCACCATTTTGCTGTCTTTTCCCCATTTTTCCTACTTTCTTGTTTTTAGTGTGTTTGTGTTTTTGTTTTTCTCCTGCAAAGTAAAAATTCAATAAAAATCATTTATTATAAAGAAAAGCCAAAATACGCAATTTACGTTCACTTTACATGCCTTAATGAATCAGGCACTTAGTTTCTTTTTCCCTTCAGTATTTGGGCATTTGGTAGTCCTATATATAATGGCACAAAGTTGGCATGGAGATCCATCCATCTCTTCAGTGGAACTGGTAGTGCTAGGTTTTCACTTAGAAGCATATGATAATGATTGTTTAACCCTATAAGCAACATACACTTTGCCACCACACAAAATAATGCTCTAACCAGTAATAGCTAATAACCGGATATATTTTCTTTAACAAAACCAGAATAATTTTTAAATGAACAACAATTCTAAGAAGCATAGTCACCTTCTCTCCAGCTGTTCCTTTTGCACCCGGATTTCCTGGCATACCCTAAAAACACGTACAAATAGAGCAAAATTACTTCTGATCATAAAATACATTAGTTTAGATGCCTGATATAATTGCTTATAAAATGTGCATTTCGGCTATGCAATGCCAAGAATGAATAGAAAGCACTTATCTTTGTCAAAATACATTAGATATGGATTTATCAGTGATGTTTGATATAATTTAATAACCCCACACACATTCCTGGAAGAATGGGGTAACATTTGGCAAACAATAGGTGTGTATGTATGTATGTCGGGTTGTAACAACTATTGTTATGTTCCATTAGTGGTTTCTTTTTGGCAATTGTTTAGTTCTTGCTGAATCTTTCTACTTTCTTTTATTCAGTGACCATAATTCACAGAATAGTTTAAAGAAGGAACATTATGTTTTCCATGATGCGGGTTATGTCATTTAGACTGGGTCACCATGACTTCTTTTAGTATACTACTAATAAGTGATAGTGTTTCTTAATTTATTTTTGAATCGTTGTCCCAAAAAGGTGTCACTTTTGAAGAGTTTATTTAAAATAAAATAAGGACAGAGATGGCAGCCCTAATACTAACTCTGAGAATGTTGTTCTAATACTTTAAAGGTGCACTGAACATAAAAGATGTTCTAATATGAAAACAGAGATTAGAACATCCACAAATAAATATTTGGAAGCTCCTGTATCACAGTATTCAATATATTTCACAAGTTAATCTATTTTTTAGCCTTCACAATGTAGGGTCTATACTTATCAAAGATGTATGTGCTTAATAAAAATATCTGAACATCAAAGATAATTAGCATCTATGCTATCTTCAGTTCTGACAAACTCCTGAAACGTTTACACATATTTGTGAATGTATAATATAAAACAATGTGCATATTAGGTTTAGCGATCCTTTAACTTGAAAGATTTATATGTGACAGGGAGAATTTTAACCTGGAGATAATTGGAAAACAGTGAATAGATTTGTATGGTGGGCTGACATGCAAGTCATAGTGGCTTAGATAGATGAGCCTGGAAGCAATGTTTTGTAAAGACTCGAGTGGGAACATATGGTTTATTAGGATGCCAAATAGGAACATTTTGCAGCAGTTGAAGTATGACATGATGAGTGGCTTTAATTAGAATCTTGAAACAGATTCAGGATATGTTTTACAAGTAAAGGTATCAGAGTGTAAGGATGAATGAAAAAGTTAAAGACTGCGTACTATAACTTTCATTGTCAGATATGTATAATAAGTAAACATTGGATTGCCTAGAGTTCGCACTGTGCTGTCATCCTGGGTCCTGTAGCAATGTGCGACTTGGTAATTTGGTGTACAGTGATATAATGGCAAACAATATCTATGAATTTCGTATTTTATATTCCAAAAAGTTTTTTTCTGCCTTCGGATTAATTTATTGGCTTGTATAGGCACTCCACTTTTACTGAATATTTTACTTTATTTTCCTAGCCTGTCTGAAAAGCACAGAGAGAAAGCAGGAGGCCATGTTACAGTCATCTGAAGGTGACAAGCCCTACTATAAATATGTACATAATCATCTTGTGGGCTGGGATAGTTTTACCAAAAACGAGAAACTATTTTAGTATATTATGTAAATATATATTGGATTTTAACAATATGTACAGGCATTAACCGTAAGAAACACCTACATTAAGTATGACATTAAATATACTTAAATGGCTTCTATCTGCCCATTGTTTGTTCGGTCCATTTGTGATGAATAATGGCTATTCATTTTGCGATTTTTTTTAGCCCGTTAATCTATAGATGTGTTGGCCATAATGTACAAAGTTTACACAGGTATCACAATCACCAAGGAAGAAACGGCTGTTGTTTCTGGTGATGATGATACCAACTAATAGAGCTGTATGTAAGTAGGTTGTAGGCAAATTGTTGGTCAGCATCCCTAGAATCCTGAGAATTGTTGATAACTGCTGTTCTTTTTGACCAAATCAGACAGGAAAGATCACAGCTTGGTCTTCCCTGTCCAAATGCTAGAGCCCAAGACTACAACTACAGGAATAAACACTAAACTCAGTCTGGTACCTACCGTTGATAGTACAGTTTAACACCAATTGCTTGTGAAACATCAGAAAGCTGAGTAGCCCATGCTAAAGATACACCTATTATTACCCCTCTATAAATGTCACCAACTCCAGCCATAATATCCTGTGTAATATTTTATAACCCAAGATTTGTAGATGCCTAATCTACTGTACAAGTGATTCTGTGGAAGTCTTTGCTTAAACTTTACTACCACTACACTACATTACCCAAATATCTAGTCATATTTCACTGTAATGGAATGGAGAAATATATCCATTTCTGTGTATATATTCTCTCCTTGTATAATGTAGGTTAATTGACAACATGTAGTCATGCCCATTGGTGCAAACAGCCTTTCCTGCTATATGATTATTTGGTTCTGTATGTCTTTACCCAAAATACAGTATACAAGACAGGAAGGCCAATTCCTTATTTTGGAGCTTGTGGCAACTTAGATTAATAAGAAACAAATAAAAGACTACATGATCATACATTCTATGAAAACAGTAGCACTTTCTTATCTATATATAAAGTATCAACATGTTTATTTGTAGCTACCTGAATGTAATGAGATTCTGCATCTTCCATTCCACTAGATGAAACTATCAAAAATACCTAACAGCTGCTGAAAACGTTGAATAACAATCCCCACCAAACAGTTTGCAGCAGGAAGAACAGGGCATTATCTCTAATCTCTCTACAATCTAATCCGTACTTGTACATATGTCATAAGTGCACCATTATATAGGTCTACCATCTCTCTTCCTGCAGTAGTTTGCAATGGTTCTGATACATTAAATTCAGCCTTTATAATACTAACATATAGGGGCTTACTTTATGTAAGTAAGCTACACATATTGTACAATAGCCCCTGTACAATTATCAATAGCTAAACCAAATCATTTCAAGTTTAAAAACAATTAGACAGGATTTGAATGGAATAAATAAAGATATGGTTAAAATTTAGACAGGAACATCCATTTTTGGGATCAAGAAGAAAAGTGGTTTAAAATAACAACAAAAATGTAAAAAAAAAAAAATCATATAACCACAGTAAAACACAGTTAAAGGTGTTAAAGTCCTAATGTACAAAGTTTGGTGATCTTTTTTTTTCCCAATTTTAATCAGTTTATTTTTCAAACAAATATTTAGAAAAGCTTCTCTTTTCTTCAGGTATAAGCAATACCCTGGAGTTTATTGCAGGAATGTAAAACAAAATGAAAAATGATACAGCAAAATATAAATTGAGTAAAAGCTAATTGCCTCTGCTACAATTTATTTTGTACATAAAATTGATTATATGAATTGTATTTCTTCTTCCTAGAAATGTTTACTTTAAAAATCAATTACTAGTTTGAGAGATGCTTTAAAAACATAATTTATTTAACTGTTTGCATAAAAGTAAAGTGGCACTGAGGCACATGCTCATTATAATTCTGTCAAA
This sequence comes from Mixophyes fleayi, assembly GCF_038048845.1. Classification (NCBI taxonomy): domain Eukaryota; kingdom Metazoa; phylum Chordata; class Amphibia; order Anura; family Limnodynastidae; genus Mixophyes; species Mixophyes fleayi. Next base: position 153,268,414 of record NC_134404.1, read on the forward strand.
TATTAAACTGGTGCAAATAACTATTTGTTATAATTTTATGTGTTTTATTGCTGGAGGCAGAGTTTTTTAGGGGGGGGGGGGGGAAGAGGGGGAGTTAGCTCATTGCAAAGTAGTACGAGCAGACATAGAATAATAAAGCCATAAAAAGTTGTTTACAAAAACTTGTAGGCATATCAGGTACACACTTACTGGCAGTCCCTGAAGTCCAACCTCCCCCGGGGCTCCAGGTTCTCCAGAATCACCCTACAAAGAGATACACTATTAGATATGTAACAGACATAAAGTAGTATGGATAGAAATAGATAATGTTCAAGAGCGCAACATGAAAAAGAGAACCTAATCTGGTGTTTTCAGAGTAAGTAAAATGTCAAGACTAAAAGGATAGATCGAGAGAGACAGACAGACATAAAGACAGATACAGTCATGGCCAAAAATATTGGCACCTTTACACTTTTTTCAAATAACTCACAATTTCCTCTAAACATAAGATGAAAGTAACAACAATACTTTGTCTCCGCAATTCATTCTCTGTCAATATACAGAACCTTTGTTCTTTATTCTGAATCCAGTACTGTATATCTTTATAAATCAGAAAATGAATATAAATGGCATCGACAACATTGTTGATACCCTGGACGTAATATTTGGTAGCACAATATTTGGTTAACATAACTGCAATTAACCTCTCCCTATAGTCATGGATGAGCTTCCTGCACCTCTCTGCTGGCAGATGGATCCACTCTTCTTGTGCAAACTCCTCCAGTTCTCCCATATTTGAAGGGTGCCCTCTACCAACTGCTGTTTTCAGATCTTTCCCCAGATGTTCTGTGGGATTTAGATCTGGTTTCTTTGCTGGCCATTTCAGAACAGTCCAGTGTATTATACCAATCTTGGGTGCTTTTTGAAGTGTGTTTGGCGTCCTTGTCCTGCTGGAAGACCTTCAATCCAGCTTTCTGACACTGGTTTCAACATTGCACCCCAAAATGGCCTAATAATCTCCATATTTCATGATGCCATGCACACATTTAAGGCACCCAGTGCCTGAAGCAGCACAGCAAACCCAAAACATCACTGAATCTCCTCCATGTTTGACTGTGCTCATCTTTGAAGGCTCCATTTTTATTTCTGGTAACAAAAGGATGTTGTGTTTTACCAAAAATCGCTAATGTGGTCCCATCTGTCTACAGGACATTCTCCTGGAAGAAATTTGGCTTGTTCAAGTGTGTTTTGGCAACTCGTGTCAGATTTACCGTACTTATGTCTCTCTCAGCAGTGGGAAGCATGTCATGTCTTGTGTCTGAAGGTCAGCTTGAATTTGTCACTTGATCGAGGTTCTTTCTTCACCATTCTAAAAGCCCTGCGCTAGAATCTTCAGTCAAGTTTTACTTGTGGCCATTCTGATGAGGTTGGCTACAGTACCATGGGCCTTAAATATCCTAATATCATTACATATTGTTCCATGGAAATTGATTTGTAGCCTTGAAATTGTCCATGCTTGGCTACAATAATCTGTATGACCTTCTCAGTCATTTCCCTGCCTTTCTTTCTTATCCCACTGAACATTGTAGTACACAAAACAGGAGAATAACTCCCTTTCTCTACTCAAGCTTGTTTAATGAGTGATATATATTGCAGGTGTGGTCAGTTCTAAAGTGAAGGAGAATCACTGCTTGAAATGTAAGTATTTCTAAGTACTGTTTAAGGATTTCTACATGGAGAAAGCTACAACTTAATACGTTTTTCTGCTTTCTGTGTTATTCCATTGTAAACCAAAGAAATACATATGTGATACCAAAATATAAAGTGAGCTTCTTGTAGACTAGACGTAGGCAACCTGTGGCTCTCCAGCAGTTGTAGAACTACAAATGTCAGCATAACATATCATGCTGGGACTTGTTGTTTCACAGCCATTGAAGAACTACAGGTTTTTTCCCTCTTTTGTAGATCGTGTACTGATGTAGAAAGTTATGTACGCAAGCTAGGTCTCAAAGTATTATACAAATGTTGTGCAAGCCAAAGAAACCATGGGAAATCATTATAAAAAATGGACAAATACACTTAAATGTGTGCAAAACAAGTAACTAAATAAAAAGTGCTGAGCAAATTAACCTTGCTTTTATTAGTTTGAGATTGAGATTGTTTTAGATTGAGTACAATTCTTTCCTTCTACAGTTCAAGTTTGCAATTTTTTTGTGCTATGCCACCTCTAAGTGGCTACTTTGCAGGTTAGCTAGACCAATTGATTATTTTCTGCAGTCAAATTCTGTATTTATATCACTACATTCATAGGTGTGTAAACCATATTTAAAAAATTAAGAGGTCATTAACATGAATTAAGGCAACACAAAACAATTCATTTACTCATTTTAATGACTTTATGTGTCATATTGGTTATGGTTCTGTAAGAACATTGTATCAAAGTGTTTTATACCTCTTTTATGTAATTATCATCAGTACGTAATGCCAGAATAGGTTTTAATGGTATAATAATGGAAAGGATCAATCAAATTCTATTCATAGACTAGTGACACTTCTAAGCTGTCATTAACCTTGTCAGTTTTAAAATTCTGCATCAAACGTTTGACATTTTATAACACTCATTTCATATGGCATAAGCATTATAGAATGTGATATTAAATAATTCATGTTTCATGACATTAATGCCATGTACTTGATATATGGCAGCAGTAATATCACTGGATGTGATGCGGTGCTGAGAGTATAAGTGCCACTCCATTGAATTCCTTCTATAGCAATGTAGCTATTTTAATTACATTCATATTATTTTTCACATTATTGTAGTGTGTAAAAAATAATACACTTAAACAAACTGTGTACAAATTATATACTTACATTGAACTACACAACCATTAACCTCAAACATGAATTCAGGCAGATAAAGCTTTTGGTTCATTCACTTTACCACATCATCTAGTCTAGGTTTTGATTTGACACTTAAAAAGTCAGCTATGGATCATATTATTATGATATCATGTTATCATGGTCATTGATACCACACTGAGCGTTCATTGTTCTTCAATTTACCTTTCCTCCTGGCATACCAGGGATTCCATCACGACCATCTACACCAGGCAAGCCCTAGGCAAAAAATGTTGTTAGTACACTCTGCCACATATGTATTTATTTAATTAATAACAATTTCACATTGTAAGAAATTAATTAATCACAGTACTATGTTTTGTTGTTTGCTCATAAGAGTAAGCTAAGTAATGCAAAATGGTTGGTTGTCTTCAATTCAGTTTGGACTGGGATTTCCAGTCCTTGTACATGTCAGGATCTGCTTGTAAGCCCCTTGCATTGCATGCTGCTTTGCCTGGCAGCTTTTGGACTTTATTATTTGTTTTATATATATATATATATATATATATATATATATATATATATATATATATATTTATATATATATTGTGGCAGTAACTCTATTCACCAGGGGTGCTGCTATTGTGCCTTCTTTGTTGTACTAGGGGTTAACCTTCTCATTTATTATCCCTGGGTGTGTCCCACTTATACCAGTCACTCCCAGCATACATTGCTGGTTACTGTTATCCCATGCCGTTGTTACTTTTCCATGCTTCTGTGCTTCTGATTTGCCTGCTGCCTGGGATCTCTTCATTTCACTTGCTTACCTGCATAAGCTGTATAGCTGGTAATACCTTCTGCATTTCCCTGCTATGCTAATTACTACTCCATTTGGTTTGTACTTACCAATAAACATCATATGTTTCATCATATTCCTGGCTCTTTAGCTGTACATATTTTTTTTAAAATTATTGGCAATTAATGTTTTATAGTTAATTTCATTTTAATATTATGCCAACATTTCTCCTATCAGTATTGATACCAGTGTTGATACTGATGGATAATTAAGTTTTCAATCTGTGACACAATCCTATCAATTATTTTCTTTTTACAGAAATAAACTGTTTCAGTGTGTATATTGTGATCCTTAGAAGAATCCACAAACTAAAATGCAACTTAATCCAACTTTGACAAATACATAAATAAAAGTTCCTATATTCTGATGGGAGTTATGAAACTATCTACTTCATTAATAGTCATTTTATTACCAGTCATTTTAAGTAGTCTGAAATCTGTATCCTTTAATGGTCCTTTACTGATTAGCTGTATTGGTCGGCCACCCAGATGACAGAAAGATTGGATCTTTCTCCCGCTAGTCTACACATTACTCTGATAGATTCAGTTGTTCAGTGACCCACAGGAGAGTAATATCAGCAAATGACCACATTTAAATGCATATCAAGGTCATCAGCAGAAATGTTCATCCTACACTTCAATTGCATTGTTAGCATTATGATCAATTATTGGTGGTCAGGAGAAACCTATGTATGAGCCAACTGTTCTAAAAATGATATGTAGTGTGCATAGAAAAATAAGCCTCCTCTGTGATTAAAATCTTATCTTAGCCTAATTTCTAATAAGCTACCTAAATGTATGCATAAATAAAACTGTGAATCTATTGACAGCTCATTAAAACAACATAATAGCCCTGTAACAGTGGTCATAACTATGGAATGTGGGGTTATAACACTGTACTGTTCCCCAGTTCCACGGAGAGAATGACAATGGGTATTGTATTAAAAAAAAGTCTTAAAAGCCTAGTTTGTAAGCAGACACTGAGCATGAGGGCCTTCCCATCCACATTGCCAAAAATTGGCATTGAGAAAAAGAAAGACCCAAAACGAAAAATATAAGGAAAAAATGGAATGAAAAATGCAGTTTTATAAAGTGTCGTTTTTTGCATCAGCAGAAAACATCCCAACATACGTAAGTAAAGAATGTCTACACTTTATAATAAAATAACAACGTGTGCACATACCGATTCTCCTTTTGACCCTGGCATTCCAGTGATGCCTCTTGGTCCCGCAGTTCCCTGCATGGAGATAATAAAGGATATTGGATCGTATTGCTGATTTTAAAACACCTGTTTGACATTTCTGATTTGAAGAAAATCATTTTAGACACTTTGGTATTATATAAAAAAAAACTGGAGTTAGTTAAAAGAAACAGTTTTAATAATGTCCTGTTTAAAAAAAACACCATAGCTCCGTATTCACAATTCTCCTAAGACATTAATTACACCACTACACTCAGAATGATGAAAGTGATCTCACAACTAGAAGCTGCGACAAGATATAACTTAAAATGTTGTGAATACAGTACACTGTTAATTATATCCCTTTTTTAAGTGTTAGTTTTATAGAAGTTTTTTATTTGTAATATTTAAAGTTACTGTTAACAAATTCCCCCAAAAAACTGATATGGGCGCAGTGTTTGTTTAGCCATAAATAAAAATGAATTCAGTAAGTGTCAACTTACACCGTCACCTTTAGGCCCAGCTTCTCCTATTGAACCTCGCTGACCTAGGTCACCCTAATGAAAGCAGATAAATATTTCAAACATTACAAAATAATCTCATACAGTCACATATACATAGCAGATGTGCGATTGTGTATCTTTGTTTAAGTGCTGTGCGGTATGTAGACTGCATGAGAGCATAGGTTTGTTTGTTTGCATACTCTCAGACATCTACAATAAACATTATTAAGGGAAAACACATCACAACGTGTGAGTTTATCTAACAGTGAAGCTGAGCGGGAATAGAAGTTCTGGAGCAAAACAACCAGCCTTTCACAAAGCACCTGACGGGCACTGTCATGTTCTTTGAGTGTAACTGCTATGAGCAGGGAGCAGCTCTCAGTCTGACATATCTCAATGTGATTTTTCTGCTTGGGATGTTTAGTGACAAATAAATATCAATTACCCGCCCAGCTTTACATTTTCAAAATGTCTCCATGCCAATGATCAAAGAAATAAATAATGCAAGGTTAGCTTTATAGCAGAATTAGTGCATGGTGTGGGGCTTAATGGTTTGCTGACAAATGTACACAGTACAAGATGTAAATATGTATATATTAAACAGTACCTTTCAAGTCAGTCTTTCCAATATAATATGGGTGAGCATAAAACACCTATGTGTTTTTCTGTGGCATACATTTTCATAAACATATTAACCAAATGGCTGCCCCCTTCATTAATGTTCAAGTCAACTCTTCATGTCACCTCCTAAGGAGACGTCAATAGACTTCACACATTGATAGTTATGTTGCAGATATGTTTAAACTAGAGATGTTCAGGCTCTGTTCCCCGAGAACTGAACACACCCGAACTTATCAGATCCGAGTACCGAGCCGGCTCTTTCGCGTGCCCTCAGAATTGAAAAGGAGACAAATCGTCATCATTACATCGTCGGATCTCACGAGTTTTGGATTCTATAAGTATCGCCCTCCACGGCGATCCAGCGCCATTTCACAGAGGGACAAAGAAGGGGTAGCACAGTTCTTGACAGTCTCTAGAGCAGTTGGGCATCGTCATAAGTAGAAAAGAAAGAGGAGGGGTAGCAGTGTTCTTCAAAGTCTACAGTGACATTCAGGAGAGCTCCATTGCTAATTGTCATTGCTGAAATAGAATTAAGGGATCTGGCATGCTTGGTCTTCTAAATCTGCAGTCACATTGTACTGTGTTATATAGGTAACACACAAAGAGGAGAACTCCATTGCTCCATTGCTAATTGTCAGTGCTGAAATAGAAATAATAGGGCTGGCAGTCTTGGTCTAAATCTGCAGTCACATTGTGCTGCGTTATCAAAATGAAATCACAGCAGCACACAGAAGACCAAGAGCACCAAGCAGCTGCTGGCACCAGTCATGATGATAGTAATCCCTCTACGTCATCTGCTAAAGCCTATGCTAAAGTGCATAGTGTTTTTAAGTCAGGGAAGCAAAAATGTAAAAAAACATCTTTCACCATGGTCAAGAAAAAAAGACCTGTAACTATCAACATCCAAAGAATGGTGGAGGATTATTTTTAATTTTTTTAAACGGTATAAAGACAACAGTTTTATTAACAAAGAACAACGTTGCTTGCAGAAGTAATGTAAGCATGGATGCCTAAATAGACGTGTATATGTATTACCTTTCACTTTGCTGCTGTTTCATCAGTATTGCACAAAGTGTTTGTAATCTGCACTTTTACGTCAAAGGTACCTAACTATATTATAATTTTTGGGGAATTAGGGCTGATTCGAAGCTCAGTGATGAAATTGCTGTTTGCTGTAAATAACAATGGCTCTTTTTAGTGCATTGTCTGGCACCCTGGATTGGTCTTGATCTGATAAAAGCACGCATCCTGGGGGGTCAGCACTCGTCGCCATGTATTAGCTGTAGAATTACCACAGTTATCCAAGGAACAAGTGGAGTGATCAAATATATCTGATTTCATGATCTAAGGACAATTCCATCTTGCACCACTTTTCTTTTCTGCCACTGCTGTGTGGCAATGTTTCCTAGATGTGCTATGAACTGCCGTGTGTTTGAGTCATTGCTCTGTCGCTTAGCATCCAGCCAGGTCGCTGCAGTCTTTGTTTGAGAGTGTATGAAAATAATATTGTGACCTGTGAGGTGGTCAAAATTGACTGCAAATTACTTGAAATTAGTGTTATTGAGGTTAATAATAATGTAAGGCCGGGGAGCAAAAATATGTGATTTTAGCAAAACAAAATAGGGATTTTAGAAAACAAATCGGGATCCAAAACACATAAGGGCAGCTTTGCCAAAACCAAAACACAAAGTTAATCCAGATCCAAAACAAAAACCAAAACCAGAACACGGGGGTCAGTGAACATGTCTAATTTAAACCAAAGGTTGTAAGGAAGGAAAATCTATAGTACCAACAATTAAGGGAAGTTTCCCAATAGATGTAAAATAGCCCCCTACACTACTAAATAATTGCATCTGTATAATTTAAAGAGGGAAATATAAAAAAAATGTGTGCAGTGTATATTTATATACTGTACATTTTTGTTTAATGTGCAATGTATTGGTGACAGGCCCCAATATAAAATATATATCTTTAGTGCATTATGGGGCTAAAATCAGCAAGTTTTATGTGAATTGGATTTTCTAGGTACCCTAATAAATGACAGTAACAGTAATAATAGACTATGTTCACAGTGAGATACAATATGCAGCATTTACATGGCCTATAAAGTACTAACTTTATTAGTTCTTCTCTAATAATAACACTTACAGATGCACCAGCCACACCTTGAGGACCAGGCACTCCATCTGTTCCACGCGCACCCTAATAAGTGGACAAAAGCAACAATAACAAAATTCAATACATGTGTAGACAACATATAACTTCATCATGTGCTACTTATAAATTGATATCTTTACTAAACATAAGACTGAAATTACAATTGCTTGCTTGTTCATGAAAAGGATTTTGGTTGTCAGCTCAACACAATCATCCTGAAATAGATGTCCTATAGGATATTATTCTACACGATGATTCTCATTTCAGCAGGTCATACAAATCATTGTGATCAGTAAAAAGCAATCTTCAAAAGGATGAGGTCAACATTGTCAATTAAAATCAGTGAATGATGCAAGTGTGAGCCATTCATAGCGATGTCGCTCCTCATTTTCAAATTTGTGGATGGAAAATAATTTATTAAAAATATTTTCTTATTATAAATACATTTTTTGGATGCAGATGTACAGTACAGGTTCAGGAGGATACCCCTATTCCAAATGGTTCCAGCCCTTTCAGCACACGCTTCATGGAACGTTTTGGAGATTTTTCATCCTTGACTGAAATGCATACCTTCAAAGGTAAAATCCTCCTTTCCAAGTACTACTTACTTTTACTGTCATACTACCCCTTAAATAACTCCAATGTCACCTTTTCTATTTTCCCACCAAAGCATGCCTATGTGATCATCGATTATGTATTTTATATAATAATTCATAATTGTAATTGTTATTGCACTTCCATGCACCAAAATCAAGCAAAAGACATCCCACTAAAAAGCGGAATACCAAGTATCACCGCATCTAGGGAGGTGGCAAGAGGACAAAGGCTATGCAGATTTCCACTAGAACGTTTTCAAATATACTTAGTACTCGCCATGACTGTTAGACTCTGATCAAAGGAAAGCAACCAAATGCAACCAAATCATTTTAGCCAACCGACCTCTCCACCAAATGAGTAGGTTATTAACACAGCTGATTAGATTGCTGCTGCGTCCTGTCCATCTGGATCTAACCTTATTCCTAGATATGAGACCACACTTTATACCATACTAGTTGGAGAGTTTATTTAAAAATAAATATATGTTTAATTTATTTGTAAATTCATTATAATTAAGTATTTTGCATGATTTAGTGTCATTCTTACATTAACAGTATCAGGATCCGTTTATCCTTAAATTAAAGTCATCCAGGATATAACTTTATTGTGTTCCTAAAACATTTTATTATAAGCACTCACCTTGCCACCTTTTGCTCCCATTACACCAGTAATCCCTCTTAAACCTTGTGGTCCCTAAAAGAAATGTAAATATATAGTTATAACAACCTGTAAGCCTATTCAAACATGTAAATAGACATACACAATAGGGGTAACATTCGACTTAAATAAATAAATGGCTGTTGTAAACCTAGTTTGTGAAACCACGGTTGCATGAAAATAATTTTTCAGACACTATGACTATTTATAATTCTCTCCTAAATAAAGCATATTCTAATAAAACTAATGTATGTATAATAAGTGAGTAACTTCAGGCAAGTTGCACTCCTGACCTATGAGCCATGGAATGTCATACTCCAACATAGTAATGGTGATATTGCAGAGGCCAAGACATACATGCGCACTGATTTACAGTCTAAAGGTAAACGTTAATATAGTAAACACTACAGTAAACTTACACTTTACTAAGGTGACTGGAGTTTACGTAAATAAATCAGTATTATGTAATAAATTTACATTTAGGTGAAATTTAAGTTACTTTCTCTAGAAGCACATGTAGCGTACATATGGCTGCCACGTTTTCTAGGAAAAAAATAGCGCTAATTATGCTCCTGCTCTATTAATAATATTGTCCAAACTTTGTAAAATACCGGCAATATTGCCCAAACATATACAACAGGGCTCATTTAATAAAATAATGCAAGCAGAACACATGCTGTAACCTATAGCTGCTATGTATTAACTTTATTTAACCTAACTACACTACTCTGCTAAAAGCTTATAACTGATTGGTTACTATGGGTTTCCTGATACCAATTGTACAATGGCTAATACACCTAATACATGCTGAATAGACTAGTTATTTAGCTATCAAAACACTAATCCAGTCGGTAATGTCACATTCAATGTACATAGCAATATTTACTTGAAGTACAGGGGGTAAATATATTAAACTGCGGATTCATCAAATCACAGATTTTCTGAGATTTTTAATGCCATATTAAAAATTGCAATTTTATTAGAGGCAAAATCTGGTGAGTTTTGCCTTTGATTAAACTACTGTTTAAAAAAATGGCCGTCAAAATTGCAGAAAATCAATTTAACAAATCTACAGTTTAATACATTTACCCCCAGGTGTGGAGTTACTACTACTGTTAAAACTGCATATGTTAATGCAGTAAGGGGTCAAAATAAATTCAGTTTTTGATTATACGCAGTGGTATAAATCTAAATTATAATATATCTAGCAAATTCCAGGTACCAGGAAATGCTCTGCAGATCTTTATATACTCGTAAAAGAATACTTTTCAAAGTATTTGCAAAAAAATATATATGAAAAAGGAACAAGATGAGCTATGAGTTTCCTGAGGTTCTATATAGTACACAAGTTTAAGACAATATATTAAACATTGCCTACAAAATATTCTATTTGCACACGGCTACCTACAGATTGCTATACTCACTGATTGCAACAACATAATTAACACGACATTGTTAAATGCTAAATACGTCTTATTTTATATGTAAATGTATTGTGTCAATATTTTTCAAAAATAAAAGCACTTTACTGGAGGGCCTTGGGCGCCAATATCACCAATCGCTCCTTGTTCACCTTCTTCTCCCTAGAATAAGAGGATATAGAAAAATTAGCCTGAAACTTCACAATAAAATGAATGGCAAATAATACAGTGTTGGTCGTACGTACTGTATATATCTGAAATTTAATATTTTAAATATATTTTCAAAATACAATTAGTTTAAATGTTCAATGTTAAAGTTCTGTACAATATGAATATAGTATATTTTACTTCCTATTTACATTTCTCACATGGGAGTGATGGTAAACAATTACATGTAGAAATCTAATACTTTTTTATATAGCATTTATAATAATTAAACTTATCAAATCCATTTAAATATAAAACAATGTATATTTTTACCAATATCCTTTATCCACTTTGGTCAATTCAGCTTTATATGATTTATTAAATTAAAATGTTAATAACATATTATAACGAATAGAGTTGTGAGGCAGTAAAAAACATTTAATAATATCATGAGCTCCTCCATTTATTTATTTTAATTGTGATACATAAATTAATAAAAGTAAAAGTTCCTTGTTACATATTTGCAGTCTAAACATTATGGAGTTGATATAATAAAATGATGTTCACAATCCAACATTGGAGTTTGTCATGGTAGAATGATGTTCGTCAGGAGAGTTGTCTATCCCCTGCTATTCTACAATGTTTTAAAAAAACGTTTAATCTATATATATATGGGATTTCTTACCCAAAAACACATTTTGTAGAAAATTCCAAAATACTGAAAAGCAAAACTAAAAATAGGTGCAACAGACCAGTTATTTTTGTCATATACACAGACATAATCGCCAGGTGTTTCTTCCTTTAGATACCATGAGGGAGCAGAACTAAAAACAATCCCATTTTAACACTGAGAATAACAGTTTTAGGAGTGAGGTTAATTTAACATAACTTATAAAAGGCTGAACTTGATGGATATGTGTCTTTTAGCAATATTACTAAGTAATTAAAAATTGTAAGTATTATGAAAGTTGACATTATTTAAGGGTTAATCATAAAAAACATTACACCACATTATGTAAGATTATTAATATGAAATGTAGACATGGATAAAATTAATGCTATTGAATGAACCGTGCAATGTTTAATGTTAAATATATTTTTTTATTGCCTATGCATATCAAGGAATCTCACCACAACATATATTAATAATTGGAAGGATCTATTTTAAGGCAATTATTATCCCTTTTAACTTTAACTTTTTAGTACAGTAAACTATTTCTTTATATATTAATTGTATGGATTGTTTTCAGATGATGGTAAAGCCCATTACCAAGTAACATTCCTTCCTTCATGAATAGTAATGAACTAATGAAAAATAAAAAAAAATTAAATGCCAAAAAAGAAACTGCTTTTGGGAATTCTGTAGATAATTTATAGTTTTCAATTTATACGGTACACCAAAATATACAAATTTAAGCCAATTGGGTGCAGTTGGATTTAGTGTAATCCTTCTAAACATCAGTAAAGGTTTTTGAAAAACTGTATACTTGATTTCCTATATGTGCCTGTATAGAGGCTGAAGATGTTGTAAGTAGGGTGGCAGAAATTCTGTTTGCTGCAATTCAGCTGAATTACAAGCATGGGTAAATGTGAGTCAGCCATTGCAAGTGTGGGAAAATCCTTGTAATTGGCTGTCAATGAAGAGGGGTCCCAGGGACACCAGGCTTTGTTCATTTATCGGACGCTAGCACTAAAGATTATTATAAATTAGTGTTTATTTTTGCTTTGTTGTTAGATTTGGACTATGATACATCAAGAGAGAAGAAAATAAGAATATGATTTATTCCCCAGCTGGATTACAATGATTCAAGAGAATTAGATTTTACTTTATAGTTATAAAGTGGTGAAGCAGTCTTCTGAAGATGTGTAATCAATTAAACTTTATTATCAAATTGTGTGTGTATGTTTATTATACTGTTCTGGCATATTATTCATGGGTCTTAGGGACCCCTGTCCACTCTACTGGGACCTGCTACTCAAGGGGTTCCAATCTTATCAAATACCCTAGATCTCACAGACCAGGGAGGTCAGGAAGAGCCTCAGAGCTTTTTACCATGGAGCTGGTAGTCTCTGGGGAACATTCAGTTTTTTCCTCATTAAGGAACCAGCCCTGTACTGACCAACCTGGGGTTAGATACCACTACAGAAGGGAGAGCCCATGCTCATCATGTTATTTTGACAACCAAGGCTTTTTTATCTAGTGTCTGGTTTAGGAGTGGGGGATGTAAGTTACTAACCTTTTTAATGGAATGTGTTATTTTTTTACACAGGGCACTGGAAATTCAACTCAGCTAATGCATACATAGGTGCAAACCGACAAACCACTGTTCATAAATTGCCTCATTAAATATCTCTGCAGGATTGCAGATCCGGCTGAAAAAGTGCAAGGTGAAAACTGTAAAAATGTCCCTTCCATTCCTGCCTACTCTACTACCACCCCATCTTTGTCCCATTTAACGTATAGGGTAACACCTGATTATGGCACCTCCTGAGCGCCTATAACAATGTCAGTCCTTTACAAAAAGAAATGCGGACAAGAGATAACCAGACAATATCGCCATAAATAATTTGTCCTGCACAATGAAATCTCATTGTGACTCAAGTGGAGGTGCTAATTACCTAAGACCTCTCCAATCCACCGAACTTCTTCTATTAGAAGTTTCAAACTTTTGCATCCTTTAGAGATGCCACCACCTTTACACACAAAAGCTGGCACAAAAGATAAGTGCATGACATCACAAAGTGGCATAGGCACTGCAGGTCCGCACTTTCGCATGTTTGTAAATGATCCTTTGAGAGCCCAAAGAGGCCATATACAGAATGGGCCTTCCCAGAAACTTGTGATGAGCCTATTTGCAGCTGAAGTCTATGTTTACTCTATTTAACATTGCAAGGTGCGTTTTCATACTGGGTGTATCTGAATTCTAGGTTTGATAGTCCTTTATTACTTGTTGGATGTTTAAACTATTGACACATTTTCTGCAGCTCAGCCTCTTAAAAATTCAATATATTTATTATTACCTTATGGCCTTGTTTCCCAGGTTCACCTGCTTCTCCTTTAACGCCTTTGTGACCCTGAGATCAAGAACATTATACACATAAAACATAGATTTGAAGTTGATGAAAAAAAATGCCATGCACAGTAAAAGAAAAATGTATCTGTCTCTCTGTCCTGGTGGACTAGAGTACATTATTATATGAAGTCCTGAAAACAAAAGTTACATAACTCAGTGCCACTTTATTTGGTACAACTTTTAGTCCTGGGTAGAACCCAACTCATTGTCATGTTCAAGGACCCAGCTTGAGATAAGTGGTGCTTTGTGACATGGCGTGTTATCCTGCTGAAAGTAACCATTAGAAGAACTGTAGACTGTAGCCATAAAGGGATGCAAATGGTCAGCAACCACCCTGCCTGGCACATATGTACAAGTGTACCTAATAAAGTGGCCAATGTGTGTATGTATTAGATGAATTGCTATATATCTATCTATCTATCTATATATATTTATATATAAATATATATATATATATATATATATATATATATATATATATATAAATATATCGTGGTTGAAGTGGGGTGTATACAGTGGTATGCCATACCGCCACTCCTACTACTGCCATCATTGTAAAACTATCAACTTCCATTCACCTACAATCCCATTACATTTTTCATACCGCCACCTTTACATCTCAACTTCGACCATTGTGTATATGTGTATATGCATGTACATACTAACAGATAGATAGATAGACAGAGACATAGATAGATACACAGAATATATACAATTCATCTAATACATAGTGTATGTATTATATGATATATTATATATATATATATATATATATATATATATATATATATATATATATATATACCCCATTACTAAATAACAACATGTGTGTGTATTTTCTCAGTAACTAAAAATAACACAAATATAATTGTTAAAATTAGAAAACATTAAACTAGAGTGTTGAGAATTAAATAAATGCACAAGTTTCCAGTAGAACAAGCTTTTAAATAACCCACATATTTTTTGTTTCTGTTCTGCTTTAAAGATAATAACAACATTTATTTATTTTAATCTATCCCCATTTTCCAGTAATTATTTCCATTTTTGCAGCTCAATATTTTTACATGATTCTGATATAACCTGCTTATATAAATCTGTTTATAGAATCAAGTCATGTAATTGAAAGCCATGTATTATTATTTTCTCACCTACTGATGCAGTGGCAGGGAGAATCTGAAATGTTTTCTACCTTCTTACTAACCACAATGGCTGCTCTCCTGCACCAGCCTTCTCTTTCACTCTCCACCAAGGTAGCTGTTCCACAAACTTATCAATATTATTGTTCCGTGCATTTTTAACATTAGTTGCTGCTGCAACCAGTTTAGACAACCAACACTACTCTATCAGCAATTCATCCAATATACTGACAGCTGGCAGCCGAAAGTGTCCCATTATACTTTCAACCCTCTGCATGCTTCTTCCTGCTCACTTTTCCAAATGTTGATGTAATCTACCTTCCTTCCTGTCTAGTCCTCTGTTTAATTTTATTTACCCCTAGGACATCTTGCTTGGTCCCTCTAGCCTTCACTATGCCCTATCCCGTTAAGTCACCCTCTCTGATCATTGATTTATTTTTGTTATTATAATTATAGATTCTAAATAACTACAAATACATATTCACTCTTGCAATGTGCATTCTTTTTCAACAGCTGCAATTAAGTTTTACTTAACATTAAAATGGCTACAAACTATTTCTGAATGCAAACATGATTTTACCTTCATTCCAGCCAGCCCTGGATATCCCGGACGGCCTGGTGGGCATGAATTAGGGCACTGAAAATATAGTAACAGTCTTGATAAATAACATATTAAAAGAAAACAGAACATTGCTACAACCGTTAATGCTTTTCACACATAACTCACCAGGGGATCGCCTTCAGGCAGAGCGACTGTCCCCTGTTGAAAACAAAAATAGACGTTTTCTGTATTCAGTCAGAAACACATCACAAAACACAAAGAAAATCAATTGTAATTGAAAATCTGAAGAAAATAAAATACCCACAATATCTCATGTACAGACACATTATTTAAGTTCTGAAAAACGTTTGCCTTATGATTGGAGTTTGCTTTACCTGGTTATCGTAGTTTAGCCGATACCACACATCTTTTAGAAAGAATGTAGCTCAATGATAATGTCAATGTAATTCTGCAGAATATATTTAGCATCTTGACAAATCAAAAATAATAAACTGTATAAAAGGGAACATTTTGCTATATATTATTTTGCTATGATTGTGCACTCTAAGCATAGTGGGCACTACAAAGCTTGCAGATCTCATTCTTAAGCTGACTACACCAACAGCACTTTCATTAACACTAACAGCACATCATCAGTCAGATAGTATCTCATATACGGGCCAAAAATTAGCATGATGGCAAAAAGAAAACTCCAATAACAAGCGATTAGATAAGTTATGAGCATATCTGAAAATCTGGTTAGTAGATGACCATTATCTGTCAGTCATCTGCTGACCACATTAATGATCCCCCAATCACTTGTATGGAGCGCCAGATGCATTGTGTGTGGCCAAATCTGAAATACAGCCTATATTTTAGCACTCAGATTGAACAATAGAATTGGCCCATTCTTGGACTCCATTAATACAACTGGTTATCATGAGATTTCAGCATATGGCTAAAATTTATCAATACTTCAATGGAAGTTGCAGTAGGGCAACATACCATACATCCCATATTTGCCACATTTGCCCAAGTTAATGGTGATGGTAATAGTGAAAGTCTATTACTATTGACATGAAAAATATTTGTTTATTACAACAAATCCTAATCTGGCTTCATGAAACAGCGAAAGGCAATAAATGACAAGCACGTTATAGAAACTTCAAATACCTTGGTGCTGCTTATGTGAGACCTGGGCAATTATAGATATGTGGTAGGTATTGTAGGCCTTTGAGGAAGCAGCACATTTGGGGAGCAGACATAATTTTAGCAAAATTACATTATCTGTTCACTGATGACCAATATGTATTCTGAAGCTTTGTGGGAAAACTTCAATGACACTTCATTATCTCTGAAAACCACAAGCATCCCATTAACGTTTAATACATGTATACTTACTCTAGGACCTGGTGGTCCTGGAGGTCCTGGCACACCTCTTCCACCAACGTCACCCTACATAAAAAAAGATATATATTTATGTTTATAATTGTGCTACACCTACTGTTTGAAAAATGCACATGTAATTTACAGCTCAAATCTGTCAAATCCTGGAAATGTCATTCTGGAAAGTCCAAAATGACTTTCAATGAGGAACAATTAGAATATTGGCTACAAGTAACCTCTAATTGTGAATGAGTTACCACTAATTGTGAGTGAATTACAATGAGTTTCAGAATTATATTTCTGGATGTTGATGCAACATTTGCAGAGCAAATCCTGTCCAACATTGAGAGCAGTAGTCAATCTGAATGCTGTGAATGCCAATGTTCCTCCAAGCACCTTTTGGGCAAGCTATAAACTGACATCTTCCCCTGCAAGAGTAGTCTGTCTTGCTAGACAAAACTGATGTACTTATCAATGTTTATTGAGCTTTTTAATCAATAGCTCAATGCTGCATTGAAAACAACCATTGTGGGCATTCAGCCTGTGCTTGTGTGTCAATAGATTATATAGCCTAGGCAGGCCGCTTCATTAACTAGTACATCAGTTCTATCTTCTAATAATTACTCTCATGACTATTTGGAGCTGAACCACTCTGGAATACTCCCCTATTTAAGTGACACATACAGATATAAGTGCAGTACAGGGGAACGGTAGGCAACATGAAATAGTGTGTGTGTATGTATATATATATATATAGAACTTAGACTGTAAGCTCCACTGGGGCAGGGACTGATGTGAATGAGTTCTCTGTACAGCGCTGCGGAATTAGTAGCGCTATATAAATAACTGATGATGATGAGATATATATATATATATATATATATATATATATATATATATATAATGTATGTGAAAACATGTAAAACTTTTCATAATTAAAAAAATAAATAGAATAAGTTGCAAGTGTAATGTTCATGTGTTATTCAGCTTTATGGTGGTATTATAAATGCTCTTTTTATTTATATTTTCTTGCATTTCACTTTATGTGCCCATGTTTTATGTGACTATGTGCTAGTCCCAATCACTTTACCCCTCTGTATTCAAACTGAAAACAGGCAGTTCATACACATCAGCCAACAGGATTTTTCAGCAATGAACAAAGTTGGATTTTGATCACAATAGCTGATTGTTTTTGGCCCACACAGAGCAACATCTTGTCAATTCGGTATAAAATAATTCATTTGGCCAACATAATTGTTCTGTGTGTAGCCAACTTAAGCCCAGCAAAGAATTACGGGATAATTTCACTCAAAACAGACAATTCACTTTAGGTGGCATTTCCTAAGTAAAACCCAGTCCTAAAAGATTGCTTACCTGAGGTCTTGCACCGAGTCTCCACTGCTTCATTTGTTCCTACAACCTCCCACCGGCATTGAATTGTCAGTGGACAATATACTGCCTGTCTGAGTAAGATGGTCATGTTGGCAGTACCCAGGAGAGGGTAGCAGACATCTCTTTAACAGTTCATTTAATTTGTTTACAAAATTGTGAAAATAGTGCATAACGTTGGGCTAGAAAGTTTGTAAACCCTTTAGAATTTTTTGAATTTCTGCAAACATGAGACTTTTAATGTATTAATCTGATTCATAAACATTGATTTACTAGGTTCTATTTATCTATAACATACAAAAAAAAACATACTTTTTCAATCACTAATTACTAAAATGGATGCAACATTACATTTGTTGGGAAAAGCATTGTGAACCCCTAGGATTACCAGCTCAGTTAAGGAGATAAGGAGTCAGGATTGTCACTCAATTGGCTAACAATCAGTTGTGAGTTTGGGTGACCCTGCTCTATTTAAAGAAAGGCATGCCATGCCTCAATCAACGGAGATTTCTGTGGACCTCAGAAAAAGATTTGTTGATGTTGATCAGGCTGGAAAAGAATACAAAAAGATTTCTAAAGACTTCGGGCTACACCAACCCACGGTCAGGCATATAGTGTACAAGTTACAAAAATTCGACATAATTGTTACTCTCTCCAGGAGTGGTCACCCAACAAAAATGACCTAAAAAATAAGGCATATAATAACCCCACTGTAGAGTTATTATTATTATTATTATTATTACCATTTATTTATATAGCGCCACTAATTCCGCAGCGCTGTACAGAGAACTCACTCACATCAGACCCTGCCCCATTGGGGCTTACAGTCTAAATTCCCTAACACACACACACACACACACACAGACTAGGGTCCATTTTTGTTAGCAGCCAATTAACCTAACAGTATGTTTTTTGGAGTGTGGGAGGAAACCGGAGCACCCGGAGGAAACCCACGCAAACTCCACACAGATAAGGTCATGGTCGGGAATTGAACTCATGACCCCAGTGCTGAGAGGCAGAAGTGCTAACCACTTAGCCAACATGCTGCCCTGCGTTAAAGTATCTACCAGTCTCTGTTGCACTGGCTAATGTTAGTGATCATGAGTCTACCATCAGGCAAACACAGGACAAGAATGGCGCACATGAGAAGATAGCAAGAAAGAAGCCACTACTCTCCAAGAAAAACATTACTGCATGTTTATAGTTTGCCAAACACCACCTGGATGAGCAAGAAGAATACTTGAAGAATATTCTGTGGATAAGTCTAAAACAAAACTTTTTGGCTTAAATAAGAAATTTTATGTTATGGAGAAAACCAAACACTGCATTCCAACAGTAGAATCTCATACCAACCATGAAACACAGTGGTGGCGGAATCATGGTTTGAGGCTGTATTGCTGCCAAAAGACCAGGATGTCTTGCCTTTATTGTTAAATCTATGAATTCTGAATTGTTTCAGCAAATTCTACAACAGAATGTCAGGGTAACTGTCTATGAACTGAAGCTCAACAGAAGGGTTATTATGCAGCAAGACAATGACCCTAACTACACAAGTCAGTCAACACAAAAACAGTTGAAGCAGATGAAATGTTGTGCTTTGAAGTCAAAGCCCAAACCATAATCCAATCAAAATTTTGTGGTTGGACCAGAAATGGGGTGTTCTTGCAAGAAAGCTCCTCAACATGCAAGAATTGAAACAATTCTCTAAGTAGCAATGGAGCATACATTTTCATACAAGCTGATCTGCAGGACTGATCTACAATTACCATAAATGTTTGAGTGAAGTCATTTCTGCTCAAGGGGATCACATCAGATACTGAAAACAGAGGTTCACATATTTTTCCTGACAATAAATTTATGTTGGATCATTTTGATCAATAAATCAATGAAAAAGTATATCTTTTTGTGTGTTATTTGATTTATTGGGTTCTCTTTATCTATTGTTATGACTTAGAAGATCTGAATACACTTGTAGAAATTCAAAAAATTCTATAGGGTTCACAAACTTTTAATTGTATTGGTTACATCAGATGCAGACGCCTGATTAATTGGAATGAGTAATGCTGTTCTCGTGAAATGGTATTACATTTGTTAGCACAAATTTCCCTGTACCTGGGGCTCTACCCTGCTAAAAATACTTAAGAAAATATGTTAGAAGACTTCATGAAATATTTTATCTACAGTATGTATACAATAAGATAGTTAAAAACCTTACCATTGGACCACCACGGCCTAACTCTCCTAGAAGTCCAGAGGGGCCAGGTGCACCCTATAAATATAATAATAAAAAAGAGGTGATATCCAAGGTACTCTTACTTCAGTCATTTCTTATAAGTAACATATAATGTACATCACTTGTATAATGCACTTTTGTTATGTATTTGTTGATTGTATATTCTTAGGGGGGAATTCAATTGGGCGCATTACCTGTGAAAGTAAAGCGGCCCGTGCACCGTTATTATCTCTGAGAGCCGCGAGCAGAAATCCATGCTAAAATTACCGTTGGCCGCGTTACATTCACAAGTAATGTGGCCAATTGAATTCCCCCCTTAATGTTTGTTTTCTAACATACGTATGTTTTGTCCCTAACTGTTTCATTCACGCTTAGAGATGCACAAAAACCATGAATTAAAACATTTACATCATCAAAAATTAATAAAGTATTTCTTAAAGTTATTTTGTTAAAAAGTGTCAGAATATATAAATTTATCAAACTTTTTTATAAAAAAAAATAATAATTTGCAAAAGTTATGATTTAATTAACAGCTATATGTATTTGTATAAGGGCCTCATTAGGTACTGACGCATTTTTGGGCATAAAAATCTACAATTCCACACTGTGTGTTTGCAGGAATGTCTATATGGGAGTGGGGCAGGTCCTAAGTACCCAGGTTTAGGCCTCCCATGGGAGCCCGGTGGTTATTATTGCAGAGATGATAGAGCTTTACTTGTGCTTGCATCCTGAGGAGCCACACAATCATACTTTCAAAGGCTGCTCACGCAACCTAAGGAGGGGGTCACTTCAGATTATAGATTCTTGCAGATAACTCTTGGTGGCTGCATTTAGAGTTCAGCTTAACTTAGACTTGCAGCCCCTTAAGCATGGACAGTCGTACGGCAACAGGCATGTGTGAGTTGAGTACAATGTGGGCATATGCACATAAGTGTAGCATACCCTCTACAGATGCAACCTAATGACACTTGGACATATCTTCAGATACGCTTCTTAGGAGGCGTGGCTTTTGCGGGTACCGTACACCTGGTGTAAAAATACATGTTGATTATGAACACCAACCGCCGCTTCTGATTGGATATTTACATATTATGTCAAGTTGCCCGTGTCTATTCAGATGTCTTATTTGTCATTTCCTTTTGGACTACTGCAGGAAAGAAGATTTCCATTGTTTAAAGTGACAAACTATGGATGTGAGGGTATTTGTGTTTAAATACAACTTATATGGAATATGCAACTTTTGCATTTATAACTATACTTTCAAGCGACAGCTCCAACCTGTAGTTGGGTGTAAGTACACATTTGTAAATCTGATGTACACTTGGCTTAAAATTCACACCTAAGAGAAAATATTTTGCACATACATTCGGTGCAAAAAATGCGCCAAACTCTAAATAAAGCCCTAAATGAGTATGTTTCTCAATTAAGATAATCCTCTTTTATGTAAACACAAGTAATTTCATTTGTTAAGTGTATATGAAAAAAACAGACAGTGATTTGGGAGGTCGGTAACTGCAGTAACTGGGCTATAAGTAATCTTTGCGACTGGATTCATTTCATTTGGTTACACACGTTGGTTTCATAACCAAATCCACCAAGGTATGGATGATTGAAGGGATATTGCTCAGATGATAAAATATACTTGCTTTGCTTTCTACACTATACTCCAAATCATCAAACATTATAAATGATCATGTTTTCAACTGATGCAATCTGGAAAAATATCTTTTTTAAGCAATGTGACTAACAAAATAAAGTATTTAATCTATCAAAGAGTGTGGATTCTGCATAACAGCTATGCCACCTTACACATGAAATGGTTAACGCAGGATTTAAATGATACATTTGCCACTAAAAGTACAAGTACCATGGATTGATTGCACTGAAAGCTTAGTTGCCTTTCTATTCATTTTGAACATATTTTAATATAGTATTGATAACTAAAGTATTTGTAGTCCTGGACTGAATTGCTAAGCAACAGCTTTCATTTTTTATTTTCTTAAAAGAAATGCTGAAAATTGTCCACTTACCCGTGGTCCTGCAACTCCTCCTCCCTTAGAAATAGAAAATAAAACATAATTACATTTAATGCATAATAATTGCATCAAGTTTACATCAGATACTCTTAGCAGAGACACAGACAACAGCATATTGCTCAACCATCCTGATTGATGTATAACAATATATGCATAAAGTCCTGCATTTCGTATGTGTCGCTTTGTGTTTTTTGAGCAGTTGTATCAGCAGGTTGCAAATGTATTCATACATGGCATTGAAAGCGAGTAATAACTATTGTTTTGTAACTGAAAGTTTAGGTTATACGTTTGCAATATGTGCCCAAAAATTTATGGTATTTGGTATCTGTAACATGGTGTATTCCTGTCCAATATATGTTTTGCAAAGGTGGGTATTACTGTGCAATATGTGGTTTTAAATGCAATCTAGGACTGGCAGTAATAATTTATCTCTGTACAATATATGTTTAGCAATGATGGGCATTTCTCTGCAATAAACAACAATAAGATATGGAGGATTATATCTGTAATATATTATTGGTATTGGTAGTAAAGTGGGACATTATTTATAAAATGTGCTACCAATTCTAGCAGGAGGACACGCGATCATAAAAATATATATTATCATTGCTCTAATGCTGGCCATCTACTGTGTAGGAGAATATTGATCATTCGTGATGTAAACAAATGGCAGCCAGGGGCAGGCTGGACCAGGGGGCAGGGAAGCATATGCCCCTCGGGCCGGACAAACAAAGTCTATTTTGGACTGGTGCAAAGACCGTCTATTGCTTGGTGTCTGGCCCCTCCTCCAAGCCTAGCCACCTTACATCATTGGCCGCCGCAGATCTGGAGATCCATCCCCCCTTCCTCCCCTATGTGTGGCTTGAGAGTGTGTATTTGTGTGTGTGTAGGGGGGGGGCATGTCAGCATTATATGTATGTGTTGGAAGGGGGGGCATGGCAGCATTATATGTGTGAAGGTGGGGCATGGCAACATTATGTGTGTGTGAAGGGGGGGGGCATGGCAGCATTGTGTGTGTGTGTGTGTGTGTGTGTGTGTGAGGGGGGGACATGTCAGCATTGTGTGTGTGAGGGGGGTGCATGGCAGCATTGTGTGTGTGTGTGAGGGGGGAGCATGGCAGCATTGTGTGTCAGGGGGGGGGGGCATGGCACCATTTTGTGTGTGTGTGAGGGGGGGAAGCATGGCAGTATTGTGTGTGTGTGTGTGTGTGTGAGAGAGAGAGGGGGGAGGAGCATGGCATCATTATGAGTACGTGAAGGGTAGCATGACAGCATTACGTGTGTGAGGGGGGGAGCATGGCAGCATTGTGTGTGTGTGAGGGGGGGAGTATGGCAGCATTGTGTGTGTGCGAGGGGGGAGCATGGCAGCATTGTGTATGTGTGAGTGGGGGGCATGGCAGCATTGTGTGTGTGTGCAAGGGGGTGTGGAGCATGGCAGCATTGTGTGTGTGTGAGTGGGGGACATGGCAGTATTGTTTGTGTGTGTGTAAGAGGGGGAGCATGGCAGCATTAAGTGTGTGTGCTAGGGGGGCATGGCAGCATTATGTGTGTATGAGGGGGGGTGCATGGCAGCACTGTGTGTGTGGGGGGAGGGCATGGCAGCATTGTGTGTGTGTGTGTGTGTGTGTGTGTGTGAGGGGTGGAGGAACATGGCAGCATTATGTGTGTGTGAGCGGGGTGGCATGTAAGCATTACATGTGTGTGTGTGTGTAGGGGATCATGTCAGCATTATATGTGTTTGTGTGAAGGGGGAGGCATGTCAGCATTATGTGTGTGTGTGAAGGAAGGGGGGCATGGCAGCATTGTGTGTTTGTGAGGGGGGCATGGCAGTATTGTGTGTGTGTGAGGGGGGGAGCATGTCAGCATTATGTGTGTGTGTGTGTGTGTGTGTGTGTGAAGGAAGGGGGGCATGGCAGTATTGTGTGTGTGTGTGAGAGGGGGAGCATGGCAGAATTGTGTGTGTGTGTGTGTGTGAGGGGGGGCATGGCAGCGTTATGTGTGTGCGAGGGGGGGAGCATGTCAGCACTGTGTGTGTGTGTGTGTGTGAAGGAAGGGGGGCATGGCAGCAATGTGTGTGTGTGTGAGAGGGGGAGCATGGCAGCATTGTGTGTGTATGTGTGTGAGGGGGGGCATGGCAGCATTATGTGTGTGCGAGGGGGGGGAGCATGTCAGCATTGTGTGTGTGTGAAGGAAGGGGGGCATGGCAGCATTGTGTGTGTGTGTGTGTGTGTGGGGGGGGGGGGGGGGGGCATGGCAGCATTGTGTGTGTGTGTGTGTGTGTGAAAGGGGGAGCATGGCAGCATTGTGTGTGTGTGTGTGTGTGTGTGTGTGTGTGTGTGAGAGTGTGTGTGTGAGGGGGGGAGCATGGCAGCATTATGTGTGTGTGAAGGAAGGGGGGCATGGCAGTATTGTGTGTGTGTGTGAGAGGGGGAGCATGGCAGCATTGTGTGTGTGTGTGTGTGTGTGTGAGGGGGGCATGGCAGCATTATGTGTGCGAGGGGGGGAGCATGTCAGCATTGTGTGTGTGTGTGTGTATGTGTGTGTGTGTGTGTCTGTGAAGGAAGGGGTGCATGGCAGCATTGTGTGTGTGAGGGGGCATGGCAGCATTATGTGTGTGCGGGGGGGAGCATGTCAGCATTGTGTGTGTGTGTGAGGGGGGCATGGCAGCATGATGTGTGTGTGTGAAGGAAGGGGGGCATGGCAGCATTGTGTGTGTGTGAGAGGGGGAGCATGGCAGCATTGTGTGTGTGTTAGGGGGGGCATGGCAGCATTATGTGTGTGTGTGAGAGGGGGAGCATGGCAGCATTATGTGTGTGTGAGGGGGGGGCATGTTAGCATTACATGTGTGTGTGTGTAGGGGATCGTGTCAGCATTATACGTGTTTGTGTGAAGGGGGAGGCATGTCAGCATTATGTGTGTGTGTGTGTGTGTGTGTGTGTGTGTGTGTGTGTGTGTGTAAAGGAATGGGGGCATGGCAGCATTGTGTGTGTGAGGGGGGAGGAGCATGGCAGCATTATGTGTGTGTGTGAGTGGGGAGGAGCATGGCAGCATTGTGTGTGTGTGTGTGTGTGTGTGTGTGTGTGTGTGTGTGTGTGTGTGTGTGTGTGTGTGTGTGTGTGTGTGTGTGTGTGAAGGGGGGGCATGTTGTCATTATATGTGTGCGTGTGAGCAGGGAGCATGTCAACATAATGTGTTTGTGGAGGGGGGATTATGTTAATATAATGTGTGAAGGAAGGGCGCTCTTAATATAGTGTCAGAGGTAGGCAATTTAATGGTGAGAATTAATAATTTAATGGGTTCTATTTTTGGGGGGGTGATGGTGGAGCTATTTAATAGTGGGGCCTGTTAATTTAAGGTGAGGTGAAGGGACCTTTAATTTAATGCTGGGGTAGTTTGGGCTATTATTTGAATATGGGGCTGGGTTTGGTGAGGATGGCTATTTATTAGATGTGAATATGAATTATTTTATGCCGGGGAAGTTGTGGGAAAGGTTATGTTTATTAAAAATAAATGCTATTTAGTTTATTGCTGGGGCTGTTTGGATGGAGGGAAATAGGTTTATATATTAAATGGGCATACAATTAATATAATGTTAGTGCTGATTGGAGGGAAATGTGTCTATTTATTAAATGTGTTTGCTATTAATTTAATGTCAAGGTTGTTTTGAAGGAAACAGATTCATTTAACAAATGTGAATATTATTATTTTAATGTTGGGGCTGGTTGGAGTTTTCTAGATTTTATGAACCCATTATTTTTCCAAATAGGGTCTCCAACATTTCAGGATCCAGACAAGCAGCAAATGAGCTAAAGACACCAGCAGCCACAAGTGGTGACCGTGACAAGAACAGGTAGGAGAGAGAAGGAGAGTCTGCCAACTGTCACTGAGTTAGGTGGGACAGTCCCGAATTTGGGTGACTGTCTTGCTTAGTCAGGATTTGGTCCGACTGCCTGTGTATTTGTCTAAAATGATAACCATGTTACATCATATGCCCCCCCCCTCCCTGTTTAAAGTGCCCTGGACCCCCCAAAGCCTTAATCCAGCTCTGGGCCAGGGTGTCAGATTGGCACCTAGTGCTCTGCTCCTCCTCCTAGTACCACCCCTAATATTATTTGGCTTGGGTTAACCCTAAAACATTTAATAACCTTGTTCGTATATAGGGCGAACCAAAAGCAAGCACTTTTGCTGGCAAAAACATCAGGTTTTTAAAGCACACAGGCTTTTAGCATTTTAATAAATCCCATTATAATCAGTCAGGTATGTAAACAAAACTAAAAAAGGGCTGTTGGGAGAAGGAACATATAAATGCAATATAGAGTGAGGTTCTGTTTTTTTGTTGTTTATTTATTTTATTTAAGATTTATTATTTATACTAATAAAGTATCGCTGGATTAAGCAACACTAAAATAGTCTCTTTTTATATTGATAAATATATATTGTACCGAAAACCACCCTTAAAGGATGGACCGCTACTTATGGGCCGGTGCTGTGAGCTTGCCCACCAAAGTCTACCAGCCAGCACCTGATGGCAGCTATTTACTTGGTAGAAAAATGGCACTTATTGGCTGTGCAGAACAATGCAATCATTTGTAGGCAAGATATGCCATACTATCATTTTTCATAAATGTATACATCCTTTGAAAGGATATAAAAAGACAGACAACCTCCAATAAAATGACACCCACTACTTTGCATAACCACCGCCACCTAACATAATGCTCACAGCATACTTTGCTCATGACTAGACACTGCCAAAATTTTTCTCACAAGAAAAAAAATCCTGCTCGAAGATTAGATGGGGATATTGCTGGTCAGTGGTGACTGCTTTGGTGACTGAAGACAGAAAGACACATCGACAAACCACTGCTCCAAAAGCTTTTAAGCGCAAGCAACCATTGTGTTGCAATCATATTATGTTAAACTTTAGAAAGTCAGAAAGGCTGACGGAGCAGTGGAAAGTAGCAGAGTAAGATCAAAGCAGGGTAATAGAAAAGGGTAATTGCCACACAAGTTATGTTTTATGAGACGTAAAAACGTTAGGATGTCCAAGAACGTGTTTTATGCTGTAGTCTTGTTTAGATGTATTATGTTTACCATGTAGTTCTGAATACTGAGTCACACTCCCATGTGTGTCATTCTCTCTTAAACATTCTGTGCTAAACGTATAGATAAGTGCTCCATTATCATTTTACTTATCTTGTTTTTTTTGATAGTGTAAAAACAATTTTCACCCTACCTTACTTACAGAAACTAAACTTTTAATTGATCTGCTTTAATATACTATCTACATTGTATAGTTTTACATTGAAACTTTGAAACAATGAACCATTTCACCCAAATCCGATGTGGATAAGACATTTTCCGTTTCTTAAAACAATCTATATTTCTTTGTATTTATCTCACTGGAACTTCTGCACATGCAACAGAAAAGATGGCACTTCTATGGCTCTTACCCATAGAACAAGGCTATGGGGCTTATAAGGGGATATTTAGAAAAATTAGTCTACGAAATAAATTAGGACACTTGAGTATAGCAGCTACTCAGTATATTCCCTAACATTTTACCTTTTCTATGTTATACGTGGTATGGGATCATTTGTTGTGGTCGGATCCTGGATGGAACAGCATATTCAGATAAATAATTTACATTATTAAAAGGGAAATTCTTGTACTTGCTTGTTCATATTTATTGCATTACCATTGAAGTTGATAGGTAACACTGTTGACTATTTGGTATATATTGGGCAATTATTGTGATCGGTGGGATTAATGTGAGTTGAGAAGAAATTTAAATGTATTAAAGAGGTATTTTAGTGTAGAAATAAGAGAGGAGATGAGAGATTGGAGGAATATCTGGTGCTATTTCCAGAGCATTTCAGTAGCAGTGGTCATAGAAGCACAAGGCTTCATACAATATCTTTCTACTTTGCGGGATTGTTTTTAAAGGAAACATATTTCCTTTATATTCCACGGCCGAGGTTTCGGTTGATGCTGGAAAGAAGGAATAACTGGGTCATTGATCATGGGCTGTTGATGGAGTGTGACTAAGTTGTGCCTAAGTGGCTCAGATACCAGATCAGGAGTAGACTGAAAGTGGGTAGAGAAGTTATTGCAAAGAGGTAGAAAGTTGAAAGGTTGGCTAGAAGTGATATTTCTACAGGTATGATGATGCTTGGTTGAGTAAGAGTGTAGGTTAAAGTGATTGAAAAAGAGATTACAGATGATTAGGTGATAATGAAAAGGAAAGGTGTTTAAATCAGAAACAGAATAAAGTCAGGAGAGAAAAAACTCAAGGCACAGTCATCGATCAGTGTGAGAGTAGGTTCACTGTGCAAGGTTGAGGGAGAAGGTTAGAGTGTAGTTTGGAGGCAAGAGGATGACAGATCATAACAACACACAGAGAAAAAAAAATCAGCCAGCATGCTAGCAATATCTCTATCTATCTATCTATCTATCTATCTATCTATCTATCTATCTATCTATCTATCTATATGATGAGCAAAGGTGGGAAACAAATAGAAAAGTAAAACTGGAAATTGAGAATGTGAGCACTATGTTACTACAAATTAGTTAACTGTGAGTCTAAATTGATCAAATACATGCCATGAGCATAATAAAAGATTTGACGACTGAGGCTGAATAAACAGGTTTATTAATCAGTTAGCTAATCTGCCCGAGTGATGTTTTACTTACTGATAGTCCACGAGCACCAGGCAGTCCAGGTTCACCCTGTAAACAGTAATTGTATTATGTTAGGATGCATATTCCTACAAGTATATAGCATCTAATAATATTCTCAGAGGGCAATATACAATAACTAATTTAACTATGCTATAGACGTAAAATGTGTGAAGTATAATATTTAGAGAGTGGTGAATTACTGACAAAAGGAAATATATCCAACTTGAATTCTACCTATATTGTGACATCACACGTGAACCTGGCTTTATATAGTTATTCTATATGCATGAACTTCTGAGCGCAGTTGTGCACTGATCTGTGTACTAAAACTGCAAACACAAACTTTTGCTATACATACAATATATATTGGGTGGAAGGAATTATATATTGCAATACCATTTGCCTATCCTCGGTATACAAGATACATTGGGTGCATAACTGAAGAAATCTATGTATGTCTAATAAAATAAAAACATACATATCACACTTGAACTAAAGGTAATCTTCTTACTTTCCCAAGTAACAAGAAAAAGTTACATTTAAAAGGTAAGTCCAAATGGGGAGGTGGCACACAAGGATCAATACGTGGGCCAAAGACCGTAAATAAACAGATGACTTGAATTAAACACTAGGGCATAAAAGTGCACTTAGTGCATTGGCCTGTTCAGTCACTATGGAGATAAATGAGGGGCACTAGCTTGTAGTGCGATGTCCAGTCATGAATAAACTGCAAGATGTCAAAATGAAACTATAGAACATTCAACGAAATTTGAACACTATTTATAAAAGTAAATCATTTAACCATAAAGTATTTGTTATAAAATGGTTCTAGCTTAGTGTGTGCAAATATTACTTTCATTTTCTTTTTTTTACACATTTGTACTGCTGTATCTTATAAGAACAGTCCATCCTCTTTCCTGAACTCATTCCATTCTTCAACACTTACCTGATCTGCTCTTACAGCAACCTTTACCTAATCCCGCCTTCAATTTTACATAATTAAACACCTAAATCAAACCACTTCCACTCCCAAAACTAGCTATCCACACTTCCAGCAACAAATGCTATTTAAACAGTATATTATTATAATATCTAAACTCCAAGTTCACATCTACAGATTCTCCTCTATATCTCCAACAACCCCGCTTCTATTCTACTTACTCCCTTCGTTAGCTTAATCAACTCTCACCCATACCTACTCCCATCTTCTGCTCTATCCAACTACCAGCTGTAATTACTTATACACCAAGCATTTCCTTCCAACATTACCAACTCTATCTACTAATGATACCAACTCCTGATCATACCTGCTACAATTTCTGCTCAAACTAAACTGAAGCCCAACTGTTCTCAATCTCAACACTTACTTTAAATACTCCTATTCCCAGGAGCATAGCTATATGACTGGGCTACAGTAAAATGCTGTAGTTGCCCCCAGCTCCTCCAAACGTTACCTCTAAAGTCATTCTCTATGATCTGCTTTATCTCAACACAATAACTAACACTATAATACACTAATTATATCTTTACCAATCTGAACTACATACATTTTCCTTTTAACCCTCAGTAGCTGTCAAGTAGATACATTAATATGTAACTGCACTAAGGGTGATCTTAGAGATTTCCAATTGCCCCAATGCTGCTGTAAGAGCATAATGATAGCAGTCGATATAGCTAACGTTATTCCCATACTTATAATAATATAAATAGGTAGAAGTGGAACTGGAAAGTTATTTGTGTAAGCGTGGTTATATCTGCCTCCTTAAACTCCTAAGATTTTTACTCTTAGGGGTATTGTTACTAAACTGCGGATTTGAAAAAGTGGAGATGTTGCTTATAGCAACCAATCAGATTCTAGCTGTCATTTTGTAGAATGCACTAAATAAATGAAAGCTAGAATCTGATTGGTTGCTATAGGCAACATCTCCAATTTTTCAAAACCACAGTTTAGTAACTTTACCCTTTAGAATGAATTTTGTCATGTTAATGTACTTTGTAGTAGATGCAACCTTACACAGTAAGACTAGTACATTGACAGCTCATGTAAAACTAACACAAATCCTGTTGGAAGTCATTTTGATTGAATATTTTTAAATATCCTTATGAAATATTGTACGCAATTCTACATTTTCTTTGCTATTGGATTGATTATGTTCAAATACCGAATTTTAAATTATACCGACCTTTAGTCCTTTTGGTCCACCAGGACCGGGGATTCCTTCAGGTCCTGTCAGACCCTGTTATGATGAATAAATAAGATACATAGTTAGTAAGATTCAATAAAGACACAGGGCATGCCAAGTATATTCTTCCATAAATTACAATGGTGTTGATACAAATGCCAGTTTAGCCTTACAGGGGGGATAAGATTCCTTCTTGAACCCAAAAATAGCAAGCAGAAGAATTCACCCCAAGTAAGTCCTCTATTAATTATAGCTACATATACCATATTTATACTGCTAGTGAATTTGCCATAGCCCCCTGATGTGGTAAGGAATTCTACAGCATAACCACACTTCCTATGCTCATGGTGAAATTGTCTTTCATCAGTTTGCAACTGATGTCTTCTTGTCCTCTGTATGGTTCTTGGTATGAAAAGTTTATTGGACAAATCTTTGTATTAATCTTGGTTATATTTATACATATTAATTAGGTCACCTCTAAGGTGTCATTTTCCAATGTAAACATACCTAGTTTTTCTAACTTATCTTCAGAATGTAAACTTCTATTCCCTTTATAATAGGTTGTTCACATCTAAAGTCTTTTGAGCTCTTCAATGTCCATCTTACAGTGAGGAGAACAAAATTGTGTCCCATATTAAAGGTATGATCTATCTAGTGACATATATAATGGTAATACTGTTCGCATAACACGCAGGGTCGCTGGAACACAGTAAGCCCGGTAAGTGCAGTAGGATAGCACGGATGCCTGCCCTTTTACCATCTGAATCAGGATAGGTGCCCGGGTGTCCACAATCAAAGAAGCTACAGGAGAAGGTAGTTCTATCTATAGCTATTAGCTTGGGCTGAATTACAGCTCACTCCCAGCAGATCCACTGAAAGATAAATCCCCACACTTCTATCAGGCAGATAAAATCACCATTTTTGGAGAATAATGGAAACTGATAGGCAATGATAGATGGAGCTCTTCAGTGCATTTCATGTTTTTTATATATATATATATATATATATATATATATATATATATATATATATATATATATATATATATATATTCCATAATTATATATAGATTTGCTTTTACATTAAATGTTCTTAAGATTTGTTACATCCAATTTTAGCATGTCCTGGTATATTTACTGTTTTTATCCAACTATTGGCCCCTAATCTCAGATGTAGCTCTAGTTGTGGCTTTTCTGTGTCTCTCAGCCTCTCTAAGTACCAAGAGCTACTACTGTCAGCATCCTTTATTTAATAACTTAATGGCCAGAGGGTCAAATTACACTTCTCCTCAATTCTTCTCAAAGCAACTCACAACAACACAAATACTGTAACCCCAGAAAAGTACCCAAAAATTAACCTGCTAGCGCTCACAAGTACATACAGCATGTGTACACTGTACAACAACTGATCAAGTTATAGGGACCATAAACAAAGGTATACAGTTTAGTTGTAGAAGCTATTTTTGCTCTTGAAGGTATCATCATTATCACCACCATTTATTTATGTAGCGCGATTAATTCCGCAGCGCTGTACAGAGAACTCACTCACATCAGTCCCCGCCCTATTGGAGCTTACAATCTATATTTCCTAACATACACACACAGACCGAGACAGACTAAGGGCAATTTAATAGCAGTCAATTAACATACTAGTATGTTTTTGGAGTGTGGGAAGAAACCGGAGCACCCCGGAGGAAACCCACGCAAACACGGGGAGAACATACAAACTCCACACAGATAAGGCCATGGTCGGGAATTGAACTCATGACCTCAGTGCTGTGAGGCAGAAGTGCTAACCACTGAGCCACCATGCTGCCCAAGGTATGTTGTATATGTTGCAAAGCATCCAAGCATGTTATGATTTCTTTTATATTTTATAGGGGAGCGTGTCAGGACAAGAGGGACCCGCTGGTAATAGATCCCAAGTTATGAGATGTGCAGAGGAGAGCAGGATTGGTCCTCCCCTCCTTTGAAATGGCCATACCCAGGCTACAGGAAGACCCAGTGACCACTTTCACATTGTGATACATAAAGCATCAAATTATCAACTGTGTCAAATTAAAGGATAAACCCAGTTAATGGTTGTCATTCCTTTTCTAAAAATTAAAAATAAGATGATTTGAAACATTGTTACTAATTTGTCTGTGTGCTATTGATTGAAGAACAGTTTTATTAATGAGCTACTTTGCAGCATAAATGATAACTTTGTGCAGCAAGTTTCCATATTGTTCAACAAAGTACAAAGCTACTGTAGACATCAGTGTTTAAGTGCTCTGTGCACGCAGTGAGGTTTGACTGATGTCAGTCTGTACTGAAAACAAAGCATGCATTGGGATAATTGACTCCAGTGTCAGTGCACCTCTTCTGTTTACATACTACTACATATCCACCATTGCCCATGCATTGGAGAGCATTGCATGTGTTAGATGTAGTCAGGGCCGGATTAACCCGAGGTCTAACTGGGCTATAGCCCAGGGGCCTCGGGCATCCAGGGGGCCCTTCAAACTCCTCAGCAGCATTATTGATCGGTCGGGGGCGGGGGCGCCCCCGGCCCGATCGATGCTGCTGAGTACTGTCAGTGCAGTCCTCCGTCCCGGCGCGCTGTAGTCTGCTTACTGAGGATATCTCGCGAGAGTTCATGAACTCTCGCGAGATCTCCTCAGTAAGGAGCTTACAGCGCGCCGGGACGGAGGACTGCACTGACAGGTAAGTGCTTGGGGGGGTCCTCGCGGGGGGTGGGGGGCGGCGGACGGCTCACATTGGGGGCCTCGCGGGGAATGGAGGGCCCCTTAGCCCAGGGGCCTCCATTCCCTTAATCCGGCCCTGGATGTAGTCTATCCATAGTCACACCACATCTCATGCACAGCACTCTCAGCGCTATATGTGAATGAGCCCTGACAGTTATTGTGGCTTCCTGACAACTTCTACTGTAGTGAATAAGAAAGACAGGAGGATGTGAGAGACCAGACAACATGTCCTTGAAATTTCCAGTTGCAGATGTCTGTGCCAAATTTTCACCTTAAATGGCCAGTCCAAGTTTCTCATAAATGGATTGCACTGGATGTGTTGTTAGCTTGTTCTAGTGATTCTTTTATGTGCTGCTTTCATGCAGTTTACACAAATTTATTCAAACTCTAAATTTATTCTGGGACTTCTAACCTGCATAGGAATAACACTTATGTATCAGTTATTAAGGGTTTGGTCTACATGTATGTGTCAAAGCAAAATATGTATTTCAGTGGTGGGCTACAGATGACCCTAGGGCCACATGTGGCCCTCCAAACATTCACCTGCAACCCCCAGCTCCTTCCTGCTTTGTCAGATTCATTTGACATAGCCTGTAACACTTGTTTAACATGCCTGATGGCATGGTATTACAGGCCTCTTTATTTCATTAATGTATTTATATTTCATCATCATCATTTATTTATATAGCGCCACTAATTCCTCAGCGCTGTACAGAGAGCTCACTCACATCAGTCCCTGCCCCATTTGGGCTTACAGTCTAAATGACCTAATATACACACACACAGACAGACAGAAACAAGGACTAGGGTCAATTTTGATAGCAGCCAATTAACCTACCAGTATGTTTTTGGAGTATGGGAGGAAACCAGAGCACCTGGAGGAAACCCACGCGAACACAGGGAGAACATACAAACTCCTCAAAGATAAGGCCATGATCAGGAATCGAACTCATGACCCCAGTGCTGTAAGGCAGAAGTGCTAACCACTGAGCCACCGTGCTGCCCATTAACATTACCGATATTAAGAACAATGCACAGCCCTTTGAAGAATAGAGGGCTGCACCATGTGCCCTCCAAGTGTATCAGGTTGCCCACTAACATTGTATGTCAATGGTTCTGGACTGTAAATAACATTATTAGTTTATTCATCCAAACCGTGGGATGCCATTCATTTATTTTTACTTTTATTACAACAGCATGTGTTAATGTGCTATAGCATAAGTCTGATATCAGTTCACAGCCTATGCTAGAGAAATTACATCATCATAAGGTTTTCCCATCAGGAAATCCCCAATGATGGTGTCACTAAGTATTTAGAATTCGCAAGTGGATCATGCAGCATAGCATAGAGCAATCCAAATATTTTTGAGGTGAGGACCACAGACCTTGTTTACTGTTAGGCACAAATGGTCCAAATATGCACATGGACAAATAATTTTCCAATGCAAGGGATGCAAATGCATTTATTATGCATGCTGCTACTTCCTCATCATTTATCAACATTTATTTATATAGCGCCACTAATTCTGCAGCGCTGTACAGAGAACTCATTCACATCAGTCCCTGCCCCATTGGAGCTTACAGTCTCAATTCCCTAACATATACACACTAGGGTCAATTTTGATAGCAGCCAATTAACCTACTAGTATGTTTTTTGGAGTGTGGGAGGAAACCGGAGCACCTGGAGGAAACCCATGCAAACACGGGGAGAACATACAGGTACCCAGGAAGCAGAGAAGCCCCAACATAGACACTACAACATAGACACTACACATCTATGGCTTTAGCTAGGTTAAGCAAAACAAATAGTTATTTTTATCAAAACCATTATGTCTTAAAAAACTATCACCTCAGCATTTTTATATTAAGATAACAGCTATCTATATCATTAATATATCTGCAATGTTGGCTGCATACGTCTGTTGGTGTGGAGTTTATGCACAAAGTCAGCAGACATCTTTTAAAACAACTCATGAGAAAGAACTCTGATAAAAAATAAAAAATATCATTGTTGTCTAAAAACTGAAATATATATATAATCTGGATGTAGCTGGAACAGTCTCGATAGATCTGTTACAATGTACAAAACTACAGCACATCTAACATTGAGCAGAATGTAAAATAGAAACAAACTACTGCAGTGCCATCTAGTGGGGGACAGGCGCATCATACTAGATTTAGAAGGTGATGACATAATGTGTACTTAGTAAATATGTTAGACGGACAATCTTATGCTGAAATAAATACATGATAAAATGATGGAAATAAAGTATGTATACTATAGGGTAACGTTCATACACTGTATGTATGGAGAGTCATGAGTCATTGAAGCAGGGTAATATTGCAGCATGCCATACTAAATACTGGCCTGTACAGCTGACGCACAGGTTTGAAATACACAAAAGCTGTTTTGACCATTGTATGTAATGTGCGACATTGTTATTTTTCCCTAAGAGAACTGACTAGGTATCTATAACATGGTAACTGCCATATCAATAAATGTGAAATCCTGTCTCAAAGCACAGTATTACAATCTTCAGAAAATAAAAGTGCTCAAGTATAAAATCACTTATAGCTTAAAAGAGAGTTTTCAGTCAAAGGCTAAATAGTTACTGACCTTGCTGAGTTTATTACCAGTAAATATTCCACACGTCTACTAAACTCATACTGGGTTGCTGTAGCTGTGGCAGATGCAGACGTTGTTCCACAAGCTTGTAAGTTGCCAATTGGTCAATCATTTAATATCAAGTACAGATTTCTGATCATGTACTTGATACTTGATAACTTTTTTCTTCCATTTCATCTTCTGATTTCCAACAAAACAATCACTACTGCATTCAAGCGCAATTTGTTTGGCCTTCACTATAACTATCAAATCACTAATAGTTACTGACACTCTCAAAAATGTAATTACTCAGTATGTTTAAAACCAAAAGGCTAGTACTGAGTTACAGTGAAAATCTGTATTTTAATTTATGCTAAAGAATAAATTACATTGACCTTTGTTTAACAATTTTGACAACCAACGTCTTGCAGAATTGAAAGATGTCTATCAGGATCAGAAGCATCAGCAAAGGTTATCTATACATATATATATATATAAAAGATATTACCTATGTCAGTGCAGTACTGTATACCAATTGCTTTGAAAAAAAAATATTTAACTGAAATTAATAGTTGCCCATCATAATATATGTAGACTCTGGCTTCCTGGGCCTTAATGAACTGTCTTTCAAGACATATTTGCTTTAATGTTTAGTGTCAGGTTTCTTTCAGATGAAGCAGGGGTATAAAGTTTATTTTGCCCCCTTTTCTCTAGTTCATTATTCTGTATTACTGTCAATTCTGTCCACTGCCAACACCATATGGCTCCATTTATTGCCTGCAGCTTTCATGTTGATACATATGTTGTCACACTCAACTTATACTAGTTGCATTTATATTGTAATAAGGGGAATCATCTAAAATCATACATAAGAAATATGTTACATTATGCAATTAGTTCACTAGCACAATGTATATTAATATGGTGTTTGCTACAGGCATGCAGAATGTATTTAAATTGAATGCAACAGAGTCGCACAGTGTTTGAATGTTCATATGTGTCCAGCATTAAATGGCCAAACAATAGTGTTCTCTTGCTGTGCTCCACACAGAATGGAACCTGAGATAACTCTGGGGAAATAGCAACCTTTAGAAACCCGTTGATCTCTGCTGTGCTGAGTATGCTTTCCACAGGGATGTACATGGCATTGGTTACAGAACTTTGTTGCTGCCTGTGTGTACAGCATACACAGACCAGCTTAGAGGGCAATCAATATCTATCATGAACAAACTCTCCTGTATTTTTCTTGCACTCCATTCTATTTGTAAAAAAAAAAAACTTTACTTTCATCTGGACACACTATTAATGTATAGTAAATTATCTTTCTTTTGTTATATAAAAATAATTTGTGAATAAAAGAATAAAATCTTATTAAAAATATTGCCCACCTAGGGATAA
Organism: Mixophyes fleayi; assembly: GCF_038048845.1. NCBI lineage: Eukaryota > Metazoa > Chordata > Amphibia > Anura > Limnodynastidae > Mixophyes > Mixophyes fleayi. The sequence continues at coordinate 153,306,779 of NC_134404.1, forward strand.
CTTCAGGCCAATAGGAGTCCTCTCTGATTGGCTGTGACCACATGGCTTTGTCAAGATGCAAATCTCCACTTTTTTAGCTGGATGCAATGTTAGCTTGTTTAAATAGATCAGCACTGTCCATTTAATGGCATATGGGTCACATGCACCCACTAACCACATTGACTTTACTTTTCCCTCACAGCAACAGGAGTTTGAATGATAGTGCTATTTCAATGAGAAGCCAGTGCAGCTCCTGTCAGTAACAGAACTACCATTGGTGCAGCAGGTGCAGTGCACTGGGGCCCATGGACAAAATGGGGCCCACTGCATGGGGAACTAGTGAGCTGTGGGACCCGGTTCCCTTCTCCCTGCTTCCCAGCACTGGGTCCTACAGTTCGCTAGTTCTGCCTCTGACTCCTGTATATTACATTCTTTCCTTGGAACCCTACCATTACCTTGTATTCCAGGCCACATGCTGTCACAGCAAAGAGCATCCAATGCTAAGGCTTAGAAAAAGACAGGTAATTCAATTCTTCCACACAGGGAGGTTGTAGTGAAATTGGCACCTTATTGGACAGATAACCAGCCAATCTAATCAAGTCCTGTAATCACACACACCTAATGCCCATAGCACAGTGAAGGCTATAGACAATGAACATCTTTTTTGTACCAGTAACGAGCAGCAGTGAAGGTCATCAGATATCCCTCAAACTAATTAATAAGACAAAATGTCTTAAAAATTAAAAAAATCTTTCCATGCTCGAATAATTTATTGTAATCCAGTTCAGTATACATTCCATAGATATATTGATAGTTGCTAATTTTCTTGATTTTTACGTATGTTTGTCACGTTCCAGTGTTATTCACCTAAGATGATGGGAGCAGGGTTGTCGAAGGTGAAAGTACAGGCGCCTACGTCTGCTTGTGCAATGGTATGCACGGCATGATGTGGCATGAGTCTGTGTGTACGAAGGTGCGTGGGTAATATCGCACATGCACCATCTTAGGATATGTAGCTGGTGACTTGCTGTCATAGATTATTGTGTTACTCAGTAGTGATCCAGTATATCTCTGTTTTCTGATTCAATTCCTAGAGCATGACCTTGGCCATCCCTAATTACCCTCAAAGCTTTCTGACTCTTGCTTTGGCTACAGGCTTCTCTGACCTCTGCTCTGGTTATGGACATTCCTGGCTACATCTGTGATCTTGCTCACTGAACCCTACTCCACTTCCTGCCAGTCCTTCAGGCTTAAGCTTCCCTCATATCCAGGAAATATCTGACAATGTCATAAATTGACTTAAGATGGCCCAAGCCTCCAACAACAGAATAAGTGTCCGATTTGGACACACATATGGGTGGCCAAATTGGAAAATCTCTGACCATGTAAAGAGCTGGATCTCTTCTTGCTGTACTGGGGCTCGGAGGATGGCAACTCACAGCATGTGCAGCCATAATGAACATGCATGATTATGGCAAGAAATAATTTAAATCTTAGTTACTAAGGTTATTACATATGAGATCATTTTCACTAATCCTAAAAAGTGCTTCAGGGCATATTAGCCCCTGGTTGCCCATATGCTTGGGTAAACATCAGTGCAGCCTGGTGCCTGAGTGCCCGACAGACAAAAAAAAAGACCTGAATGGGCCCCAGAGGGAGAGAGCCAAGGGAAGGGAGCAGAGAAGTTGTTTAATCTTGTAGGGGAGGGTTGGGTTAATGGTGCTAATTTGTGTCTGCTCATTTTTCAAACACTTGTTTAAGAAAGCAAATGATTGTGGGAAAACTGATGATTAACATGTATTTCTACCAACTGCCTTGATCTTTATTAATTTAAACATCAAGGAATGTGTTTAGACTACAACTGGCAACAGGAAGTTTTAAGCTCTAGAAGGCAAAGCGCACGAACAGAGGGAGTTATTAGAAATGACAAGGTTGGGGCCTTACAGTTCATAGTCCTGTTATGTGCTGTGATTTTTAATTGTTTTTCTGCATAATACCAGTAAAATGGATTTACTTGATATGCATTTACTTGTTCAAGTGTAGTTTTCAGCTAGAAACACAATATCATGGAGTATTTGAATAAAAAAGCAACAAAGTCTTTCTTCCATTAACCATTCAAGCTAGATTTGCAAAACCCAGTTACACAATGAAAAAAATGGGACATTTGGGATGCATATTGTCAACAGATGCTGCTCAGCAAAATATCACAGAGTTTGGATAGACTAAAGTCATTGATGTATATAAAAAATTCAAATAAACATTACAGGGAAATTACTTTGCAGCCCAACAAAAACACAACAATGTCTAAATAAGCAGGAAGATGCTGGTATATTTGTTTTCCTCATCAACATATGTAAAACATTAAAAATCATGTACTCTACCCAAACATTATACAACATGAGGGGGCAGTGTGTTCAGTGAAACATATGATAGTGGATATTTCAAGTACTACTGTGTAACACTGTATATGCAAAACATCTAATTATAATAATTACAGCCAATCTGCAGACCATAGATATCCTGTTTAAACATATACTATCAGTGCAATTTGACAAACAGCAACAAGCAATTACCAAGCAATTTGATCAGTTTGAATAAGTTGCAACCAAGAAAAGCATGTGACATCTCAACTGCAGCCATGGGGTAGAGAAATGTCTTGTATAATATGGGAAAACATGGTCAGACTACGTGTCAATACATATGTAACATCCTTTCTACTATACCAGAAGGCATGATGAGGTAGAGGTCAACATATTAATGGGTCATCATGCAGCTTGTACCATTAAATAGAAATTAAAGGACACATACTGTAAAAAGCTTCCTTTATCATATCTTGGTCAGCTTCACTAAATATAATGTGGGTGACATCAATTGTAGTTATCTATTCACCAGGCCACATCATTCAGCCAACTGTGTAATGCTTGTAGGGCCTTTTACTTAGAACAGTGAAAATACCATAGGTGAAGCTCCTCAATTTGGGGCTATGCTGGCTAACAATTATGTGGTTGTTTTCCTTTTAGAAAATAGGCTAGATAATACTTCTACTTTAAACATTTGTTGACACAAAACATTTCCCAAACGATGGAATGGATCATTGTATTACCTCACAACTCTGCCCCACTGCACTACCTCACATGTCTAACCACTGCATCACTGCACTACCTCACATTTCTATCTATGCCTCACTGCACTACCTCACATATCTACCTCTGTAGCAGAGCCGTAACGAGGGCGGTGCGACTGGCAAGGGCGCAAGGCCTGGTGTGGGCGCAACACCCGCCCGCCCTTTACATGTCAGCAGTGAAATGCCAAAGTAGTCCTGCGGTGCTGGCACCGCAGGACTACTTTGCCCATTGAAGACAGCTAGCGCGAGTGTGCCGACTTCTCGCAGCGTCCTGACGTACAAATAATGACGTCAGGACGCTGTCAAAACACAGGCGACGAGGAGCCGGCACAGAAGTTAGAAGAGGAGGGAAGAAGACACGCTGCAGGAGTAGGGGCTGGAGAGGACAGGAGCGAGCGCTGGAGAGGACAGAAGCAGGGGCTGAAGAGGACAGGAGCAGGGGCTGAAGAGGACAGGAGCGAGGGCTGGAGAGGAAGGTGTGTGGAGTGAATGGTGGGTGGGTCTGGTGAGGAGGGTGTCTGGAAAGTAGTGAGGGGTCTGGTAAGAAGGAGTGAGGGGTCTGGTGGGGAGGGTCTGGAGAGGAGTGAGGGGTCTGGGTGGGGGGGGTCTGGAGAGAAGGAGTGAGGGGTCTGGGTGGGGGGGGTCTGGAGAGAAGGAGTGAGGGGTCTGGGTGGGGGGGGTCTGGAGAGAAGGAGTGAGGGGTCTGGGTGGGGAGGGTCTGGAGAGAAGGAGTGAGGGGTCTGGGTGGGGGGGTCTGGAGAGAAGGAGTGAGGGGTCTGGGTGGGGGGGGGTCTGGAGAGAAGGAGTGAGGGGTCTGGTAAGGAGGAGTGAGAGGTCTGGTAAGAAGGAGTGAGTGGTCTGATGGGGAGGGGTCTGGAGAGAAGGAGTGAGAGGTCTGGTGGGGGGGTCTGGAGAGAAGGAGTGAGGGATCTGGAGAGAAGGAGTGAGTGGTCTGGTGGTGGGGGGGTCTGGTGGGGAGGGGGTCTGGAGAGAAGGAGTGAAGGCCTGGGTTGGGGGGGTGTCTGGAGAGAATGAGGGAGGAGGTGGTCTGCGGAGAAGAGTGAGGGGTCTGGAGAGGAGGGTGTGTGGAGTGAATGGGGGGGTCTGGTGAGAAGAGAAAATATGAATTATATAATAATAATTACTATTCAATTTGAAGCCATAATTTGTGGGGCTGATGGGGGAAATAGGATTTGTGTTAAATGGAAATGTTAATATTTTTATGTCAGGGATGGTGAGAGTCTGTTTGTTACATATGTAGGCTTTTAATTTAATGTTGAGTATGGTGAGGAATAATTTGGCTTAAATCAATAACATCCCCATTAAATGGGGATGCTATTAATTTAATGGTAGGAGATGGTGAGGGGTGAAGTAGGTCTATTAATTAGATGGGAATGCTACTAATTTAATGTATGGGCTGATGCGTGGGGTATGTTTGTCTATTAAATGGGAATGTCATTAATTTAATATCAGAACTGGTTGGGAGAGGCTTATTTATTAAACGTGGGTGCTATTAATTTGATGTTGGGGCTATATGGGGGAAATAGACATTTACTGTAAATTCTATTAATTAGATTCTGGAGCTGATTGCGTGGAAGGAGGTTTGTTTTTAAACAGAAAAAGCTACTGATTTAAAGTCTGTCTGGTTGTGGGGAGGGAGACCTAGATTCTTCACTCACTGCTAAACTTTCCAGGAGGTGAGTAATAACAATCTCTTTTCCAAACAGGCCCCCAATATTCCAGGATACGTTTAAGCAGCAATGGAGCATAAGACACCAGCAGACAGAAGACACCGGCGATGCTTAACCGCTGAGAAGCGGCATCTACTCCCATAAAGGTACATGGGATGGGCACCAAATTCTGTTTTGCCCAGGGCACTAAAATGTCTAGTTACGGCACTGCTCTGTAGCACTGCATTACCTCACATCTTAACCTATGTATCACTGTAGTACCTCTCATTTTAACCTCATTATCACTGCAGTAGCTCACATCTCTACCTCTGTACCACTGCACTACCTCATGTCTCAACGTCTGCATCACTGCATTACCTCACATCTTAACCTATGTACCAATGCAGTACCTCACATATCAACCTCTGTATCACCACACTACCTCATATCGCTATCTATGCCTCACTGTAGTATCTCACATCTCTTCCTCTGTATTTCTGCACTACCTCATGAACCTCAGTATCACTGCAGTAGCTCACATCTCTACCTCTGTACCACTACACTACCTCATGTCTCAATGTCAGCATCACTGCATCACTGCATTACCTCACATCTTAACCTATGTATCACTGTCATACCTCACATATCAACCTCTGTATTTATACACTACCTCACATCTCTACCTCTGTATCACTGCACTAACTCACATCTCTACCTCTGTATCACTGCACTACCTCACATCTCTACCTCTGTATCACTGCACTACCTCACATCTCTACCTCTGTATCACTGCACTAACTCATGTCTCTATCACTGCATCACTATATTACCCCACATCTTAACGTATGTATCACTGCAGTACCTCCCATATGAACCTCTGTATCTCTACACTACTTCACATCCCTACCCATGCCCCACTGCACTACCTCACATTTCTACCTTTTCTATCACTGCATTACCTTATGTCTCTACATCTGCATCACTGCACTACTTCACATCTCTACCCATGCCTCACCCATACCTCCCATTCTATGGATCAATACAGAAAAGAGGTGCCAGAAATGGTAAGGGAACAATTTGTACAAAACTGTCTTTTTAAATACATTTGGGCCATTAGGAATATTATGGCATAGCAAGCACTGAGTCAACATTCCTGCATACCAGGCACAATTCAGGGATAAGGTAAAAACTGGAACTGCCGGAATGCTGGAACGCCGGAAGGAGTCAGCTTACTACAGCGTGCTCTGCTGCTTAGTGTATTAAGTGAAGCTTGCTGTGTTTTCTCTGCCTGTATAATGCAGCCTGTTCTGCTACACAGATATGTTCACTGTAATATATGTGGAACAATTATTACACATATTGTATTGCATATATAATGCAGTGCTTGACTGTGTGTATAAATACACACAATCACACAATATATTTATATGTGTGTATATATATATATATATATATATATATATACACACACACATACACACATAATATATCCGTTCTATCTGCCTGAATGTATGTAGGAATAAAGCGCTGGAACCGAGGACCTTAACCATCCAATCCGGCTGGCAGAATTGGGCTCTCAGTATCTTAGACAATTAATCCAGGTGCCAGAATGGGGCTCTGTGTATATTATTCATTCCGCCAGTTGGAATGGGGCTCAGAGTACCCTAACCATCGATTCCGGCTGCCAGAATGGGGCTCAGAGTACCCTAACCATCCATTCCGGCTACCGCAATGGGTTTCTCAAAATCTTAGCCATTCATTCCGGGTGCCAGAATGGAGCTCCGAGGACCTTAACCATCCATTCTGGCTGCCCGAATGAGGCTATGAACACCTTAGCCATCCATACCGGCTGTCGTAATGAATGTATGAGTACCTTAGCCATCCATGCCGGCTACCACAATGGATGTCTCAATATCTTAGACATTCATTCCGGGTGCCGGAATGGATGTCTGTGTACCTTAGTTATCCAACCTGGCTGCCAGAATTGGTCTCTAAGCATTTTAGAGAACTATTCCAAGTGCCGGAATGGGGCTCAGAGTACCCTAACCATCCATTCCGGCTGTCTGGGTACCTTAGCCATCCATTGCGGGTGCTGGAATGAATCTCTCAGTAACTTGGCCATCCATTCCCGGTGCCGGAATAGATGTCTGAGTATCTTAGCGATACATTCCGGGTGTCGTAATAAGGTTTTGTTTATATTAATCATCCATTCAAGCTGTCGGAATGGATGATTATTGTACTCAGAGCCCCATTCTGGCAGCCGGAATGAATGCATAATTTACTCAGACCTCCATTCTGGCAGCTGGAATGGATGGCTAAGGTACTGGCAGACCCATTCCGGCACCCGGAATGGATGGGTAAGGTATTTGCAGACCCATTCCAGCAGCTGGAATAGATGGGTAAGGTACTGGTAGACCCATTCCGATAGCCAGAATGAATGGGTAAGGTGCTCAGAGCCCCATTCCTGCACCCGGAATGGATGGTTAAGGTCCTCATAGCTCCATACCGACAGTAGGAATGGATGGCTAAGGTACTGGGAGACCCATTCCGGCACCCGGAATGAATGGGTAAGGTGCTTAGAGCCCCATTCCGGGTGCCGGAATGGATGATTAATGTACTCAGAGCCCCATTCCGGCTGCCGGAATGAATGCATAATTTACTCAGACCTCCATTCTGGCAGCTGCAATGGATGGCTAAGGTACTGGCAGACCCATTCCAGCACCCAGAATGGATGGGTAAGGTATTTGCAGACCCATTCCAGCAGCTGGAATGGATGGGTAAGGAACTGGCAGACCCATTCCGGTAGCCAGAATGAATGGGTAAGGTGCTCAGAGCCCCATTCCTGCACCCGGAATAGATGGTTAAGGTCCTCATAGCTCCATTCCGACAGTCGGAATGGATGGCTAAGGTACTGGCAGACCCATTCCGGCACCCGGAATGGATGGATAAGGTGCTTAGGGCCCCATTCCGGCAGCCGGAATGGATGATTAATATACTCAGAGCCCCATTCCGGCTGCCGGAATGGATGCATAATTTATTCAGACCTCCATTCTGGCAGCTGCAATGGATGGCTAAGGTACTGGCAGACCCATTCCTGCACCCACAATGGATGGTTAAGGTGCTCAGAGCTCCATTCCGACAGTCGTAATGGATGGCTAAGGTCCTTGGGACTCCATTCCGGCAGTCATAATGGGTGGGTAATGCACTCAGCACTCCCTTCCGACATACATTCATGCAGGTAGAACGGACAACTGGAATATAGAGCTATGATGTACAGAAATATATATATGTATGTATATATATATATATATATATTTATATGTATGTATGTATTCACACATCCATGCATAATACAGTATATATGCAATATAACATGTGGAATTTTTGATAGTTGTTCCACATATTACAGAGAACATATCTGTGTAGCAGAACAGAATACACTATATAGGAAGAGAAAATGTGACAAGCTTCACTCAAGACACCAAGCAGCAGAGGGCGCTGCAGAGAGCCAAATCATTTCGGCTTTCGGCATTCTGGCAATTCCGGTTTTCACCCACCCCCAAAAATTCAGTCTACAATATAGAAGAATCAAAATTAAAATCCTTATACAAAAATGATCTGTGCTAATCTGGATACAAGAGTGAGATCGTTCATAGAATTATAATTATTTACACTTCAACTTGCAAATTTTGTAGATAACCCGCATTGCAGTGTAATGCATACCAGTAACCCACAAGTAACTCCATATATCACAACACTTGTGTCTAGATTAGCGCCGATGAATTAACTAATTAGTATTTAAACATAACACGTAATTTTTGCCACCTGATGCTTTAGTTTAGCACACCCATAGTTAGATCATAACCATCTGAGGTGGATACTGTGGCTCTTGGTGTAAAGAGCTCACACTGTCTGCGCTGTCACCTGAGCCTGTAACATCCTCTACACACAGACTTTGTGCACACAACAAGCTCTCTATCCGGACTCAGCACGGAGGAGCTGGGAATGACTGCAGTCCCCGCCCACCTCCTTATATGGTCACAGCATCTATACAGACACATCTAGGCATGGTACAAGTGGCACACTGCACTCTAATACTCACATCAGCTCCTGGTTCGCCTGGTAATCCGGGAGATCCAGGTTTGCCTGGATCCCCATCTGGACCCTGATGATCCAATGAGAAAACACAGCCATCAGTTAATAAGAAAACACACAGAGCACATTGCATGCAACACATTTTTAAGCATTTGGTAAACGTACCAGTGGGCCTGGAAGACCGTCAGGACCTCTGTCTCCCTATTAAAGAAGCAGAGATAATTAATTTGTATTCATTATCAAATAATAGTTATATAAGTCAATGATTGGGCAGACTCGGGCTTGATGATTAGACGTGCATTGTACTTTTATATCTTTACACACAGTTACTAAATAATTGAATGGCATTCCTATAAAGACAGGCTGCAAATAATATTTAGTGGGAGAAGATTGACACACTTCAATTTGTTCTAAAAGGACATCCTAAACATGACACTTACATCTATGCCATCAATGCCAGGAACTCCATTTGTCCCGGGGGGACCCCGTGGCCCAGCGGGTCCGGCTGGTCCTCTCTGATAGATAAAATAATAGATTACGTTAGCTGTGTTACATACAGAGCAAGGCACACCTCTTCACACTGCTTCCTTGTGTCCAGTTATCTTAAACTACTGATATGTTTTAATTGTGATCAGTTAGTGTCAGAAATGTCACAACAGCTGTTTCTAACATTACATCTATCAATATAGCAGTGATTTCTGGCTCTTAGCGAACGAACCAAAATACCTGGTCATGATAAAAAACACAAATACACTCAAGTTTAGCTGATTTATTAAACTTCACATTCTGTAAAAGGATTTCTTGGGTGATGGACAGGGACAGTGTTTACAACTGTATATATTCATGATGGAAATAAAGAAACGTTGTCTATGAAATAACATTTACATGTCACTATATGTAGAAGAGTGCGTTGAATTCAGACTCACATCCCTTACTGTGAGAGAAGCTTGCTGGGCTCAGCCCCTGCAGGCTGGATGAATGTGCTCTTGTCCTTTTTTTCTCCTTCTATTTTTACAGTGGCCAGTAACGGGGGCTTTACAAAGAGCACATTGTGAGGTGGTGGTCTCTCCCCTAATTCCCTCCTCTATTTGCAGGAGTGGTGGGAAGAATCCAGGGAGGAGGGAGGCGACTTGATGCCCATCCCTCTGGCACTGAACTGTCCTGAACCCGTTACACTTACTGCTACCTGATTAACCCTATACTACCTTTCAATTAGTCACTTTATAGTCATTGTAACATTACTTTTTCACTCTTCAAATTTGATTTCGCTACTATGCCAGAGAGTTACTACACTTTCTGACCATAGATGTGCAGTCATTGGCATTTCAACACAGAATATGTGAGTAGTTTAATAAAGAAAGTAGGAAAGTTAACCGACTTAAATAACTTGTGAGAAGTCTGCTTCAACAAAGAACTGTCAGCATGTAACCGATGTGTGTAAAGAGGAGAAGCGGTTTGTTCTGAATACATACTGCAGTCTTAATAAACATTGTATTGCTGTGATGTTAATCAACAATGTATAATTTCAGACAATAAACATATCACTTTGTTTGCTTTGGTGATTATAGTGAAATGCTAACAAAGTAATGATGCAAATATTAGTTAACTCTTCCTTTGCTGCAAGCAGGGCATACTCATGCAGATTTTGCCTTGCACAAGCTGACTTTAATATCATCTATGAAAACTCCAGCAAGGTGCTAAACTTTAACGTAATGCAATTGCATAAAGCTAATTTCTTTGAGTTCTTACCTCAAGCAGAGCCAGGCTGACCTGGAAAAGACGAATGAATGAAGTTAGTTGCCACTTACTTGAGCTAAGGAAATACTGATGAGTTGTAAGATTAACACCAGCACAAAGGCCCGGCCATCCCTGACAGTCTTAGCCATAGTATAACCTATGGCTAGGCAAGAAATCGCAGAATCCTTTTCCCCCTGTCCAATTTTAGGACCCACAAGGCAAATCCCCCAACTGAATCAGCTAACACTAGTAGCAAGGTAAGCCCTGGAGAAGGCGTCAGATTCTTATGTTTATTAATATCCTGGGAGGAGAGTGGTGATGATTGGAGGATGCCTTAACTGTGGGATGGGAAAGGTAGGATGGTAGAGGTTGTTTAACCCTTCAGCTGGAAGCTGGAACTCTAATACAGTGTTGTCACATTCATTATTAAGTGCAAGCAAGGGGTTACTGACCTTACATAACACCCTCTCTATCAGGTATATTAACTTCCTTATACCTGAACCAGGATGACATTCCCACGCAGTCAATTTATAATCTTTTTATTCCTTTTCTTGTAGTATGTTTCCTTTTCTGAAAGCTGACACTTTATTTGTCTACATGACAACACAGTTTATTTTTACTAGTTTGATTTGTTTTTCATTCTTTGAGCTTTTAACCCACATCTGCTTTGTTGAGGCTACAAAATCACAAGGACTCCGAGTTATCTAACATTTAATACAACTACTTTAAATAATATATGGACTACCTGTTCATTTACTGAACATCATATCATATAACACATTGAGTTTATCAATGCAGACCTGTCCTATGTATTTTTATTTTAAAGCTACAATCTAATAGCTATAGTCTAACTAGCATCTGGCTTTACTGAGAATCGTTTAACCCATTAGATCTGTTTAAGAGTTTAAGCATGTTTTATTGCAAGAAAAACAAAATACAAAGCACAATATGAATTAAACAATGTATGTCATTATTTTTCTTTACGTCAGACATATGATGTCAAAAGGTCAAAACAGTTATTGTATATTTTACACAAACTTTTTATATACTCACAAATGCACACACACACACACACAGACACACACACACACACACACACACACACACTCACTCAGCAATTCTAATACATATTGCCTTCTATATAGAGGACCACTGTACCCTCCTCTGCTGATACTCCAGCAGGTTACTATCAAGCTTGACTTACCGCTCTCCGGGCCTCCAGCTCAGTGCAGGACTCTCGTTCCGGCCGCAGAGGATCACAGTGAATTAACATCCACTGCAGGTCAAACTGTTACAGAAAATGAATTGTGTCAGATTGAGTATATACAATGTATTGATATTTGCTGTACAAAACAAGCACTCATGGCAGGGTGAATATCAATTGGTCATGGTGAGATGGATGCAAGTTACATTTTCCACGTATAATTTCCTTTTTTACTTTTGAGTATGCGCACAGAGTTTCAGAACAAGTGTTTTGTGTTGTGCGTTTGCGCAGAAGTAAAAAAAAGTGTATTATATGCTGAAAATGTAATTTGTGTCCAACTCAACAGAAGTCCCCAAATGTCTGAACTGTACACGTTTTGTATGCACATCATGTCAGAGTTATAGCAGAGTAGAAAACACCAATTTATGTGTGTAGTGTGTGTGTGTGTGTGTGTGTGTGTGTGTGTTTTGTACTGTGGGAGGAAACCACCGCACAAAGGAAACATTCACAAATACAGGTAGATCATACAACTGCCACACAAAGAGGGCTCTGGTCAGAATCAAATCCATGACCCCAGCACTATGATGTAGCAATGCTAACCACTGTGCTACCTTACAAACTGCATACAACTAAGTGTAGGACTTTAAATTGCTGTAAGTAACATTCAAAAATGTTAATATAGTTTACAATTCTGCAAAACAAATGTACATGCAAAGTGTATTGAAGATACAACAATTTACTAAAACAATACCAAACCTACCTGAAGAGGAATCTAAGGCAATTCTAAACTGGAATGCATTTCCGTTTTCTAAGGTGCCAATGCTTGCTAACATGTCACTTGCGTGTTTAATGCTAGTAAAAGGGTATTCAACCACACATGTGCCTGATATGTGTTTTACCTGCATTTTGCTACTTGTAGAGATCACTGTAGGCTTCCAAATGTGTTTAAATCACACAACAAATGTAACCATAGTGTTTAAAAGTAATCTATCACAAAACAACAAAACACAACTCATACATTAACTATCACACTACAGTTCTAAGTACCCTACCGCTGTGTTTTAGAATGAATTAACAGTAAAAGACACAAGACATTGAGGTTGTTTCACAGTGAAGGATATCTGGGATGAAAGGATTATTTAGAATATTTTTAAAGCATTCTTTTAAGATAAGGTAAATGATAAGATTCCTGTATGTCCCTGTTTTCACCAGGGCAGTCCCAATTTTGTCTCTTCAAAATCATCAATTCACAGTGCATTTCTCTCCAGATACTTGCACCCACATTAACAAAAATAAATGCATATTGCCAACCTTTCAAAACTTAATTCCGGCAGATCCCGGGCAGCGGGGCGTGGCTGGAGGACGGGAGGGGCGGGGCACGGTGAATCGCTGCATTTTGACCCCGCCCCCGCGACACAGTGGCATTTTGTTGCAGGGGCGGAGCCAAAATGACACGATTCACAGCGAATCGCGTCATTTTGACAGCAAACTGCCGTAGGCAGGATACTTGCCTGCTCTCCCGGGAGTCCGGGAGACCTACCTGAATTTCGGGAGTCTCCCGGACATTCCGGGAGTGTTGGCAAGTATGGATAAATGAGAATAGGTTCCTGTAATTGTTTTGTTTTAGTTGAGATGTAAAAGAAAGCATGGGTTTGATATTATGGCCTGAGCAAACTCCAGGTTAGATGTGTGTCCTGATTTCTCATTTCCTGGGTAATTCTGCCATTTAAATTGATGAATAAAATAAACAAACACATGTCTACATAACAGTAAATAAACTATAGTTCCTCACTGGCCAGCTCTGTGCCACTGGCACAGTAGTTACATTTATATAGCAGTACTTATTTGACTGTGATTGTGCCAACATACTATCAACTAGAAAGGCACAGATTTACGTTTTCTAAGTCAATGTAAAAAACTGCCTCAGCTAACACTACCTGGAGGAATTTGTGCAATCAATAACTAATTCAAGAAACAAGTGACACATTCATTGTTTCAGCGTGCAGGGCATCATATGGATGTAGAAAGCATGGTTTGCACAATTCTTACAGATTGCAGGCAGGATACAAGGTGATAGACGTTCAGTGCATGGACATGAACATGTAGAATTATTACTTTCTGATTGGGATTGACAAGCAGGGTAACGAAATCTGTTCCAAATAATACTACTACCAATTTTCATCTGCCCTAGGCACAGGCCTAAGTAATATATCTTTAATCGAACCAGCAATTAGCACTTAGCAATACACACAGTCATGTTATTAAGAAAGTATACCCTCTTTCAAATCTGCCTTTTTACATGACATGACATATTTAACAATTATCGGGGCTAAATCTATTTCCCCGCTATGTCCGTCTGCGCATATTTCCAGGTACAAGAGTACCCAAACAATGCAGATATCCTGCATACCTCTATGGGATGCGAGAAAAAAATCTGTGATGTTGCTTAGCCCCTGTGTGCCTTTGCGACCATCATCATCATCATTTATTTATATAGCGCCACTAATTCCGCAGCGCTGTACAGAGAACTCATTCACATCAGTCCCTGCCCCATTGGAGCTTACAGTCTAAATTTCCTACTATAGACACACACTCACACACATACAGACAGAGAGGGAGAGACTAGGGTCAATTTTTTGATTGCAGCCAATTAACCTACCAGTATATTTTTTGGAGTGTGGGAGGAAACTGGAGCACCCGGAGGAAACCCACGCAAACACAGGGAGAACATACAAACTCCACACAGATAAGGCCATGGTCGGGAATCGAACTCATGACCCCAGTGCTGTGAGGCAGACGTGCTAACCACTACGCCACTGTGCTGCCCATGGTCCAATCGGGAGGCACTCCTCGGCACACTGCTAGTAATTGAATTGGCTCCATCAAGTTCTTACCAACAGCCTGATGTAGAGTTGGATGTAATTTACACTTAAATCGTAAATGGAAATTGCATCCCGCAAGTCGCCCAGATCTTTAGATCCATGCGACGTAGAACACTATGCAAACTGCACACACATACCTCTTTATCTGCCTTATGGGTCAATGCGCATGATACACACACATACCTCTTTATCTGCCTTATGGGTCAGTGCGCATGATACACACACATACCTCTTTATCTGCCTTATGGGTCAGTGCGCATGATACACACACATACCTCTTTATCTGCCTTATGGGTCAGTGCGCATGATACACACACATACCTCTTTATCTGCCTTATGGGTCAGTGCGCATGATACACACACATACCTCTTTATCTGCCTTATGGGTCAGTGCGCATGATACACACACATACCTCTTTATCTGCCTTATGGGTCAGTGCGCATGATACACACACATATCTCTTTATCTGCCTTATGGGTCAGTGCGTATGATACACACACATACCTCTTTATCTGCCTTATGGGTCAGTGCGCATGATACTCAGAAGTGTATCAGTCACAGCAGTCCTGTAAGGCAGATAAATTAATAAATATATTTATGTAACAAAAAAAATCATTAAAAAAATTAATTCAGCAGCAGCTAGCACTAGGCTAAGGATACATGTCCTAGAGACATATCCGAGTCTGCTTTCAACTCTGCATAGCATGTAAAGAGTTTGAACATACGTTTAAATGCCAGGTTCACCCAGTACCTCCCCTGTTCCACCTCTCTAAGTGTAAAGAGGTGCAATGGGGAGATCTGTCTCACTCTGAGTGCAAACTGGGACAGATCTTTGGCTACTGCGCCAAAGATCTATTTATGTCATGTCATGTAAAAAGGCAGATTTGAAAGAGGGTGTACTTAGAAAAATCTAATTTCATGTGATAAGTAACCCATAACTGATATTACTTAGTTATTATGTATTCAATATAAAAACATGAAGAAGCCTTGAGTGAAAAGAAAATGAATCCTTACTGTTCTATATTAATAAAGAAAATCATTTGAGCAATTAGGTATGTGTTAACACCATGACGAGGAGATCATACATTTGCAGTGATCTCAGAGAAGAAAAAACTTTTAAGGCCATCTGCTAATTTGAGGTTTATCATTCTTCAGTGAGAAAGCTTATTTACAAATGGAGAACATTGAAGACAGCCTTTTAAAGAAGTAGGCACCCTTGCAAATTCACCCAAAATTCAGAATGTGTGATACTCCCAGAAATCGCAAGTAACTCAAAAGCTACATCCAGGGATCTGTAGGCATCTGCCAACAATAAATGCTAAAGTTCATGACTCTACCATCATAAAAATCCTGAACAAGCATGGCTTTCCTAGAAGGGTGGCCAGGAGACTGCAAAGTGCATTTTTAAGAAAGAAAAGACTTCCGTAACAATGTTCTCTGGGCAGAAGAGACCAAAGTGGAGTTGTTTGTTCTTATTGCAAAATGACTTGTTTGGTGAAAACCAATAAACAGTCATCAAGTATAGTGGTGGAAAGTTGCTAGTTTAGTTGGTTTGATGCCACAAGATACATATGAATGAGTCCACCATGAACTCCACTTTATACCAGAGAATTGTACAGGAAAATGTATGGCCAGCTTGGCCGAAAATGTTATCATGAAACAAGAAAATGAACAGAATGGCTGAAAATTATTTTGCAAAGGCATGTCAAAGTCCAAACCTCAATCCTATTTAGATGCTGTGGTGAGACCTTGAGAGAACTGTGCATAAACAAACGCCTTTAAATATCAATGAACTAAAACCGTATTCCCCAAATACAATGTAAAATACTGATTAACCCATACAGAAAATGATTACTTCAAGTTAGTGCTGCTGAAAGTGGTTTTACAAGTGACTAAATTATGGGGTGTGGTTACTTTTGCATACAGGACATCTTCATGCTGGTTTATTTTTTGTTGAAAAAATAATGAGTAAAATCTTTTATGGATTATTGGTCACATCACATTAGGTTTATCAAGTGTTAGACAAGATGGTTAATTATGTCCTGATAAGTAAAAACACATTATTTTATGTGCCTGTGCTCGTTATGTTTGTTGTATAATAGTAGCAGGTAATGTAGTGCCAGGCTGTAACAATGGTTTCTGTTATTAGCAGGATCACACCACACTCAGTTTTGCCTTTTCAAAATCCCCCCCCTGTTTTTAAAGTATTGCATTTTAAGTAGGATTGAAAATGTGTCAGCTTAATTATACTGTAGGAGCTGCACTCAGGGCAAGTGGAGCTGTATTTACAATGTGTGCTGCTGGAATGTGCGGCAGGAAGACAGGCACACAAGGGGCTTTGTATGACTGACTGCTATGATCCTGTGAAATGTTTCACCATTGTGAGATATGTAGACTGGCCTCCATAATGTGACCTATGATGAAGAGCTAATGTCTCTTGCAACTGCCTGCTGTAACTGCTATGGGAGATAATGAATTCCTTTCATACATAAATGATCATTGCTATGGAAACTAAGAGACAGAACACACTGTAGCTAGAAATAGCGTGCACATTATTTCTACAGAGAACGAAATGCTGGGGAAATATACGATTATATGACCAGACAGAATCATTTTGCAAAATCATGGTCATTAAACTGAGGCTTCACTGCCCTCTGTGTGTATGATGGTTATGCATACTTTCACATAGGAAATCAGCAGTACAATGGGCTGCCTCACCACTGCCCAGCATGCGATAGATCCATGCTCCGTCAGTTCTCACTTGGGCTAACCTAATTGACATTTACAAATTCAGCCTCTCATGGTAGTATGAGGAGAGGAAAGTTATGCTTTCAAATATTATATAAATTACTGTAATGAAACAAAGATCAGTCGGAGACACTTCCACATTTATTTATCATGTTAAGCCTGAATAAACCGGACTTGCATCATAGAGCCCTAGGGAATGGAAAGACACAATTTATATGTTTAATGTCTAAAGCTATGAGTCTAGGCGTTGTCAATATTAGAACAATAATGTTTAGATCAACCAGACTCCCTTGGCTAGTATCAAGCATAATTAGGATAAGAAACATTTCAAGGCAAGTTTAACATGTAGAGATAATATCAGTACATCACAAATGTGTTGGCAGGTGCCGTCCCTGTGTGTTCACTTCCACACAGAAATGGACGCCTGCCTTCTGTGACCCACTCGCGTCTGGTTGCTCTCCAACCAGACACACAATCTCCGCGCTGATGCTAATCTACTGACTGGTATACAATGCTGGGCCTAATCCACAGACTGGTATACAATGCTGATCCTAATCTACTGATTGGTATACAATGCTTACGTTAATCTACTGACTAGTATACAATGCTGATCCGAATCTACTGACTGGTATACAATGCTAATCCTAATCTACTGATTGGTATACAATGCTGATCCTAATCCACTAATTGGTATACAATGCTGACGCTAATCTACTGACTGGTATACAATGCTGATTCTAATCCACTGACTGGTATACAATGCTAATCCTAATCTACTGATTGTTATACAATGCTGATCCTAATCCACTAATTGGTATACAATGCTGATCCTAATCCATGGACTGGTATACAATGCTGATCCTAATCTACTGATTGGTAAACAATGCTGATCCTAATCTACTGATTGGTATACAATGCTGATCCTAATCCACTAATTGGTACACAATGTTGATCCTAATCTACAGACAGGTATACAATGCTGATCCTTATCCATTGACTGGTATACAATGCTGATCCTAATCCATTGACTGGTATACAATGCTGATCCTAATCTACTGATTGGTATACAATGCTGATCCTAATCTACTGATTGGCATACAATGCTGATCCTAATCTACTGATTGGTATACAATGCTGATCCTAATCCATTGACTGGTATACAATGCTGATCCTAATCTACTAATTGGTATACAATGCTGACCCTAATCTACTGATTGGTATACAATGCTGATCATAATCCACTGATTGGTATACATTGCTGATGCTAATCCACTGACTGGTATACATAGCTGTTGCTAATCCACTGACTGGTGTACAATGCTGATCCTAATCTACTGATTGGTATATGATGCTGATCCTAATTTACTGACTGGTATACAATGCTGATCCTAATCCATTGATTGGTATACAATGCTGATGCTAATCCACTGACTGGTATACAATGCTGATCCTAATCCACTGATTGGCATGCAATGTTGATCCTAATCTACCGACTGGTGTATGATGCTGATCCTAATTTACTGACTGGTATACAATGCTGATCCCAATCCACTGACTTGTATACAATGCTGATCCTAATCTACTGATTGGTATACAATGCTGTACCTAATCTACTGACTGGTTTACAATGCTGATCCTAATTTACTGATTGGTATACAATGCTGATCCTAATCTACTTACTGGTATACAATGCTGATCCTAATTTACTGATTGGTATATAATGCTGATCCTAATCTACTTACTGGTATACAATGCTGATCCTAATCTACTTTCTGGTATAGGTTGCTGAATCCCAAACTGGTAACTGAATGCAATGCTGGTGACTGGTACTGATTCTAATCTGTATACAATGTTAAACTCTTTCTACATACTATTACACATTGATGACCCATATCTTAATTTGGGTAATATCCCTTTGGGTCCACAAAACATGTAATACAAGCTGATCTAATAAGAAATAATCTGTTACATTCACAAATATACAGGTACATCTTGTATACATTTGAAAGTGTATACAATAAATTTTAAAAATGTTTTACATTACTATTTGTGCAAATGTTCTTATTTATCCACGATGCCCATACAGGGTCTGATTCAGAGTAAGCATATCATGCAAACGTCTCATGCACAGATATGCATATGTACATCATAATCAGACCTGAAGATGCGTCCAGGGGGTAAATGTATCAATGTCCGGATTCTTCAACTCCAGCGTGTTCAGCGTCTTCGGCGATTAAATTTAAAGTGGCGCTGCCTTGTAAAGGGAAATTTCCCTTTATAATGCAGCGCCGCTTTAAATTTAATCGCCGAAGACGCTGAACACGCTGGAGTTGAAGAATCCGGACATTGATACATTTACCCCCAGGTCTGTATGAGTAGCAGATGCGTCCGCTTGAGACACACCCCTTAGTGTACATAGGTGCACACACATGCTCTGGGAATACTCTCATAAAATTTGTATACTCTTATTTTTATGGGATCGTAGGTCCAGCTGTAAATACTAATGGTGAAAAGGAAAAAGCATCACATAAAAGTCCTGTCTACTAGCACTTTATGACCATTGCTTTCTTTAATTTTAAAGTTGTTTTTATTATAAAGCGCTTTTTGCAGATGATCTCCTAGCTGTGGTTCCCAACCCAATCATTTCAATTCCCAATCTGGTTAAAGAATTCCAACGATTTGGTTCTCTATCCAATTTCAAAATCAATTATTCAAAATCGGTGGCTTTGAACTTATCTTTAGCTCCTCGTGTGGTTGAAGGGCTCCAGCAGGCTTTTGCATTCCAGTGGCACCCATCACATATTAAATATCTGGGTATACTTATTTCTAAAGATCTGACGCAACTGTTCGACCTTAACTTTAGTCCTCTCATGGCTAAACTTCGTAAGGATCTGGGAGAGTGGCATAACAAGGCCTTTTCCTGGATAGGTCGTATCAATATTATTAAAATGAACATTCTCCCACGTATCCTTTACCTCCTCCAGACTCTTCCAATTTACATACCAAATAAATGGTTTAATGACCTACAGAAATTGCTGAGAGACTTTGTTTGGAGGGGAAAGAGGCCCCGTTTCAAACATGACATTTTATATCGACGTAAACACATAGGGGGACTCCAACTTCCACACTTCCCCTTATACCATAATGCGGTGATGCTGGGAAGGATCCTGGAGTGGTCAAATGCTAATAGTGAGAAGCAGTGGATCGTTATTGAAGGATCATACCTTCCTTCCTCACCTCTATTTACTCCATGGTTAAGCAAACTACCTATCATCAGACACCCCATAATTGGTCCTACCATTTTAGTATGGTCCAGACTTCGGATCCTTCCACACCTCTCCTCTATTATTTCACCACTGACCCCCTTATTTGATAATCCTTTTTTCCCCCCAGGCGTACAAACTGGCCCCTTTAAGACATGGGTGCGTGCTGGGATTACACGTGTCGGCCAGCTGATAAATTCCACCGGTGTGTCCTCCTTTCTTGAGATCCAGTCCAAGTGGGAGCTTCCGGGATTGGATATTTGGAGATACCTCCAGATCAAGCACTTCCTGACCTCGGGATTACCTCGTAATGATATAACTAGAGCCCTCACAGCGTTTGAAACATGGTGTCTAGCAGATGGCTGTCTTACCCACCTGCTCTCCAAAATCTACAAACTACTTATAGAAAACCTTTTTAGCTCCTTACCCAAATTCACCACTGCTTGGCAGCAAGATCTGGGAGAGCAGGTCCGTGAAGCAGACTGGTTAGCCATTTTTGAGACCACACATGCTTATTCTGCTAGTGTCTCTATAATAGAAACTAATTACAAGGTTCTAACAAGATGGTATAGGTGCCCAGCCCAACTAGCAAACTTTTTCCAGGGTGTTTCTGACTCCTGTTGGAGATGCCAGAATGCCCGGGGCACTACTATGTATATCTGGTGGGATTGTGAGATACTCAGACCTTTCTGGTCCAAGGTCATGGAGGTCTCTGCTGAAATATTAGGAGATGATGTTCCCGATAGTCCCGCCTTCTGGCTTCTCAACAAGATCGACGTTCCAATTTCCAGGTTTAAAAAAAACATTTTACGTTATCTGATTTCGGCTGCGAAAGCAGTGATTCCAACCCATTGGAGATCTCCTAACCCCCCAACCATCCGGGAGTGGTTCCAGAGATTGGAGTTTTATAGAGTTATGGATGAGCTTTTACTTTCATCTGCTGATAAAGTTACTGAATATTACTCCATTTGGAGCCCATGGCTCGAATTCCAGGACTCCGATAAATTTAATCATTTAAACAAACCAGTTCTCTCACCTACTCTCCTTGCTAGGACTTGAATTGTTTATTTACATAATCTGTACTAGGAAACATTCCCCCCCCCCCCCTTACCTATCCCCATCTCTGTCTTTTCCTTTTTCTCTCTTTCTTCTTCTTCTATTATAACATTTATTTGAATGTGTTATTATGACATTTTGTATTAATGAGGTGGTTTTGTTACCCACTTATCTGTTCTTGTGAATCTCTGTTGAAACTGCCTTAAAAACTTCAATAAAGATAAATATTATAAATCCTGCTCACTCTACTCTCATTTAAGTCTTGACTAATCATGAAAATAAGGTGACATTGTGTCTTTATTAGTTTTATTACTTTTTTGCATTTGAATCTTTTATTACATATAAACTGTACATAGAAATGTGCTTACTCACATCAAATGCACCTGGATGGCTCAAAAGTCATCCGATATTAAGTATAGCAAGACTCCCATTTACCAGTGAAGAGACAAAAGCTCTCTGCCTCCACTCAACCAAGGAATGTCCCCATAAGTATACCCTCTTCATCTCATCCCACAACACTAATTTTTTATATTTAATTGTGTGTTCAATTTAAAGAAGATTCACGCGACCAGTGTGTGTGTAGGAAGAGGGCAATCCATTCGCTTACCATTAAATCAATGCATTACTGCAAAATAGACTCATGACATCACACAATTGACACATGCACATTCAGTTAGAGGAGGGTAATTTACACATGGCTTAATCATAGCACTTAAACTATACCAACCAATCAGCAATTCACTTTGATCCATTTTGTGCAAGCTAGAAAATGAAGGCAAGTGTCTGACTGGTTGTTAGGCTTTTCATACAGATTTCACACTTTTGAGCAGTGTTAGTAAACAACCCTTAGAGGGCCTGGTGTGCATAAGAAAATGCTTCTGATTAAGCACAGCAGTTTCTCAAATTTCTGTATGTTTATCAAGGCCTCTTTCATAGAAAGCAACTTGCTTATTTAAAAACAATGTGTTCTGTTCACCATTCAACTGCATTTCTTCCAGGAGGTTTTGCCATATACTAGCTACCAGACTGATGGTCTGCTTTAAACATTAGACCACAAACTCTCCTCTGTATTCTATACACCATTGCTTCAGCTTTGTGTACTAGTATACAGCAAAGACACTATCTTAATCACCAGAATGAGAAGTGAGATAAGGCTGTAGGTTGTAGGATTCCCTGTGATCTCTGATGACAGCCCTGGTCAGACGTGGTCATTAGTTCATTTTCTAGACTCTACTGAAGAGCTTAATTGTGTTATTAGGTTGAGGAAAATAAACTGCTGCCTTGCTTAATATCGCCATCTTGTGGACATTTTGAAAAATGTTAAAGAAGGTTTAAATTGCATAAAATATTCGTTTTTTTCTTGCTTGCAATAATAATGAAATTGTTTTTCATAGGATTTTGCATCTACCTATTTATCTATTGATGTGCAGTAATTAACAGCATATTCTTTATTTAAGCAAAAATTAGAACTTGGACCAAAATTTAGTGTGAAGAGGAACAGTTAGGTTTCATGTTCCTAATTAAATAATGACTGGTGTGCAGTTTTGCACACATTTTGCTGTTGACATACGAATGACAATCCAGTTATATTACTCCCTCTATGGGTTGGGCAAGCATGGAAAAGTTTTGGGGGATTGCACCTTTGCTTTTTGTTAACATTTCATGTTATCTGTATATTTACTGTATACTCCAATAATATGTCAATTCAAACTAACTACAAGGACACAGCCCCTGCTATACCGAGTCTCTCCGCGCCGTTGAGCGGTTCAGCTGTCGGCGGTTGCCTGGCGGCTGCGCACCATATAAATCTGTGTAACTGTGGAAACAACACATAGGTGGGCCTGTAAGGATTTCCCCGCTCATCTGTGCAGACAAGAGTCAGCAGGTGGGCTTGTGAGGACTTCTCCGCTAGTTTGAGAGGCTAAGGTTGGGCAACATACTACCAGGTTTTGAATCAACATGCAGATCGGGACTTTTTTTTTTCAGTTGTTGGTAAAATCGTTAACAATATCATATCAGGAGAAATATTCTGTAGTGTGTACCCAGCCTAAGCTGTCAGAGGCACAGTAACATATATTCACTCAATACTGTAAGCAAAAAAACAGAATTATATACAACGTGACAGCTGTATGCAAGTTTGTTTCCATCAGAGGTTCTGTCTCATTGTGCGCTTGGCTTCAAGGTGGGTGCTTTTATTGGAGGATCATAGTCATTTAGCTGGCAGCTTGTCTGCTAACTTCTCCAACTCACTGTATAATTAGTGGGACTAGTGGAATCCTAAGTCTGTAGTACGTGACTAATGATTACCACTATATTTGGGAAAACACACTTGTTTATATATTGCCATTTCTCTATGAACTAATGTTCTATATCACTATAAGGATCTGGACATTCCTTAAAGATTACAAGAACTTTTTCAAGTATATGAAATTGTAATCATTTTTCATCTGTAGTATATGCCACTGTTCTTTATATCCTTCATGTGATATATTTCTACTCAACACCTCCCCTTCTGCATTCTGTGAGATTTCTTTAGCAATCCTGATTATTGCTATGAAATCAATGTTTTTGATATTATACTAGGTTTTTAGATAAGCTTGTGAGACTTATCATTGTTTCTTCATGTGTACTACATATTTTATATTGATGATATCACATTATTAGAAAGTCATCTATAGTTTTATATGGTTTTAGACTACATTAAAATTATTTATAATTGTACTGGTGATTCGTGAGAGACCTTATTATTTATATTATTATTTATAATGCAATTCTGGTTAAAATAACTCAGTATCTTTTTCCTTTAGGTGCTTTCAGTTTATTTGTGGAGAACTGCAGCCTCCTGTTTACAGCTGCCTAACTGTTGAACTGAATATTGATTATTATATATTTTTTCCTTATATTGTGC
The DNA here is from genome assembly GCF_038048845.1 of Mixophyes fleayi. Taxonomy (NCBI): domain Eukaryota; kingdom Metazoa; phylum Chordata; class Amphibia; order Anura; family Limnodynastidae; genus Mixophyes; species Mixophyes fleayi. The sequence goes on from NC_134404.1 coordinate 153,331,446, forward strand.
GTCATCAATTTAAGGGGATCTTTCTTTTTTCTTGTTGCAACAATACTTTCCCTGCAAAACAACTTCTACTAGCCATCTCTACAAAGTACATTCAATATTTCAACTCTGAATGGGGAAATGTATAATCTGAAATTATAGATTACCCAGATCCAGATTTCTAGCTAGACACACTAGACCTGTGGCTTAGTGTGAGTCACACTGTAATGTGCTTTGCTTCTATCCTGAATCCTAAATAAGAATTCTATTCACAACAAGGCTTCACTGTTACAGGAGTAGCTGTAGAGCTTAGTCAACCGCATACTGGCATAAGTGCGACTTCCAAGGCCCTCTGACAAATTTGCAACTGGGTCCTACTAAACATATATCAATGGTTGAATAGTACAGTAAGAGCCAATACAGGTCCTCATCCTGATGGGTGGTATTATGTAAACAACAATATGTATCATTTTTATTATTAATTTTCATTTATAGGGCGCCACTAGATGTGCGTAGCGCCGTACAGGGACAAACGAAATTACAATACGAGGTGAGACAGCACAGTACAGTAAACAATAAGCACAGTAACTCAGTAAGCTCAAAGCACAGCTAGAGGGGCAGGGGAGGCGAGAGGGGAAGGTCCGCATACGATGGAGTCCAAGAGGGAGGGCACAGAGGACAAGGAGACCATCAGAGGGGAGAGGAGGGAGCGAGAGGGGATGGGGGGTAGAGGGTCCTCGAGGAGGAGGGCTAGGTAGCTGGAGAGAAGAGTTAAAAATGGTGAAGACAGGAGGAGAGATGGCCCTGCTCAAGGGAGCGTATAATCTAAGGGGTGGGATAGACAGACAGAGAGACACGGGGGAGAGAGGGAGAGAAGGAGGAACGGAGGATAAGGTTAAGGATAAGGGAAGGGGAAGAGGCAGAAGAAAAGGTAGGAAGTTAAGTGGGAGACTGGAAGGCTTTAAGAAAAAGGTGGGTTTTTAAAGCCCGTTTGAAACTGGACAAATTGGGGGAAGTTTTGATGGAGGGAGGGAGCTTGTTCCAGTGGAGAGGGGCAGCGCGTGCGAAGTCTTGGATACGCACGTGGGAGGAGGTAATCAGGGGGGAAGAGAGGCAACGGTCATTGGCAGATCGGAGAGAGAGGGATGTGTGGAGCTGGAATGACAAGGGACATCACATGATAGCTTATGGCAGTGGTGAAACTACCATTATTGTAGTGCTCATCTAAGAGCTTATGCAGTGAAGCCCAAAAGGAGATTCTTTCTGCATGCCCTAAGCATACTCAGATGTGTATGACTATCAGGCGCGGGCTGGGAGAGGGAAGCCCGGGGGGCACACAGACGGCCGCATCTCATAAAATGGGATGCGGCCGCGTCATTGATGACGCGGCCGCATCGCCTGTCATGTGATGCGGCCGCCTGTGCGCTGACGCGGCCGCATCTCATGTCATCAGATGCGGCCGCTGGTGAAAAGGTAGTATATTGCATCCGGGGGGCGGCCAGCCGGCCTACCCCCCAGCCCTAATAGCTGTCTGACTGAGCGCTGCCCCCCGGGCCAGCCCGCCCCTGATGACTATAGTATCGTAAAGGTATAAATTGTGAGGGAACTGCACTTGTGTTGAGCACATTGGGATGAAGAGTCTGTTCTATGTATTCATAGCAGGTTATGTCTCTGAAACCACATTACTCTGATGTGGATGGGGCATCATTTAGGAAACCTGTAACATTGATTCTCATGTTTATGTTATCATAGCGGTGGGAGTCCTCACCTTCCAAACTGCCCCTAGTGTATTATACTAGAGTGTTGGTTAGAGTCACACTCATAATGATATGGGTGGATAAAGGGATGACACATCGCAACATCGTTACTTCTGTTCCAGAACTGGTTTGTAGACACAACAGGGCTCAACCAGGAGGTGACACAGTCTAGTACACTTATCTTCCTGCGGCACAATAGAAGATAGTAGGACTATACAACACTTTATTGCAATTAAGTAGAAGCATAATTATGATCAAATGCATAAACGTATTGCACTATATTTGGCACTCACTGTAAGGGAGGAATTCAATTTCCCCCAGAATACTGCAGCGGTAAACCTATTACCGTTAATACGGTAATTTTAACACAGATTTCTGCTCGATGATCAGGGAGCCGCAAGCAAACAGTCAGCATTATAATTACCTTATTAACGGTAATAATGCACACTATTACTGTAATGTTGGTAATAGTGGATATTGCCCAGAGCATCACACTGCCTCCACCGGCTTTCCTTAATCCCATAGTTCATCCTGGTGCTATCTCTTCCCCAGGTAAATGGCGCACACGCACATGTCCGTCCACATGATATAAAAGAAAATGTGATTCTTCAGACCCGACCACCTTCTTCCATTGCTCCATGATCCAGTTCTTACGCACATGGCCCCATATGCACCAAGTGGTGATATACTGTATATTCTGATACCTTTCTATCATAGCTAGCATTAACTTTTTCACCAATTTGTGCTTCAGCAGCTGTTCTGTGGGATTGGATCAGATAGGCTAGCATTTCCTCTCCACATGCATCAATGGGCCTTGGGCGCCAAAGACCCTGTCGCCAGTTTACCAGATGTCCTTCCTTGGACCACTTGTGGTAGGTACTAACCAGTGCATACTGGGAATACCACACAAGACCTAGGGGTAAATGTATTAAGCTCTGGGTTCTTCAACACCCGCGAGTTCGGCGTCTTCGGCGTTTAAATTTAAAGCGGCGCTGCTTTCCCTTTACAAGGCAGCGCCGCTTTAAATTTAAACGCCAAAGATGCCGAACTCGCGGGTGTTGAAGAACCCGGAGCTTAATACATTTACCCCCTAGTGTTTTGGAGATGCTCTGACCAGTCGTCTAGCCAACAAAATTTAGCCCTTGTCAAAGTCGCTCAGATACTTATTTTTACCAATTTTTCCTGCTTCCAACACATCAACTTCAAGAACTGACTGTTCACTTGCTGCCTAATATATCCCAGTCCTTGACAGGTGCCATTGCAATGAGATAATAATTATTATTCACCCGACTTCTAGTGGCTGATTGGTGTAAATGGTTGCCAACTGTTTCCTTCGTACTTAGCGTAAGACAGACTAATGAGGAGAGAGCGAATGGTGGTTCTTGTAAAATAGTACTTGTAAGGTTTTTTTTAAGGTTACTACATTTCATATTTTTTTTTTAACATCTTTATTTGTAAATGCAATCACACATTATACGAGAATCCAACATGACCCATGAGGGTCCAGAGATTAAACAGCTCAATAAGAAAAAATGGACCCACTACAGGCATGGCCAATGTACAGTGTACCTCTGAGGTTGGTGAGTTACACAGTCAGACAATTGGTTAAGAGCCTCAATGAGAGATGCAGGTGTGTGATAATATTTGAATGGTGGGAAGGGAGATAGTAGGTGCGTGGGGGTTGGGAGGGGAACTGAGGCCTAACAGGGAACTCCCAGCAATTACATTTACTTTTTTAAGCATTTCTGCATTGTGTATTCCTTTTTTTATCCTGAAATACATGTGCGCACACACCCACTAATCCAACCCTGCAGAAGAGCAGAAGTACACACAGATAGATAGATAGATAGATAGATAGATAGATAGATAGATAGATAGATAGATCTTAAATATCATTAAGTTTCATTAAGTAAAATATTAATATATGGATTTAAGGATGTTTCATCCAGAAACTTGGGAGGTCATTTAAAATTGGCTTAATCTTCGTACAGTGCATGTGTGCAATAAAGAGTGCACAAGATGTAAGCATATCTTTAACTTATGATTTACGACTGGAGAAGCGGTACAAGGGAGTGAAGGGCCGTATGCCAAATATAGTAAGGCGATATTAATGTAATTACAACTCATTTCGATGTGGACGTAGATGTAGATACGCCTGTCAAGAGAATGCTGAAAGGCAGCTTCAAATATAGGAATGACAAGGACTATCAGTAGTATTATCTAGCAGCTTATGTTTGGCTGTTTGCTGATTGACCTCCAGTGAAAGTACTCTGCATCATGGCTATGTTAGAGCAATTAAATTAGTTTATTAGCTGCTGTCTATTTACATTACTTAATTGTCATTTCCATATGTGCTGCTGTAAAAAATATAATACCCATTTAATTTTTAAAGGGATAAACCTCCTATGTGGAGGTGTATTTAATTGTTTATGATATGGTAAATATGACTTTAACTTTTTTGAAGACATAATTCTCTTTTGTGTATCTGACCTCAATACCATTGTACACACAGACGTAAGTATGCTTTTTCTTGCATGCCACTTTTCCTACATCTTCCAAATACACATAATGCTGTGTTTAGGGTTAGGGTCAGACTTCAGATGTTTTTTTTCCTTTTCCCCTTTGAGTTTTGTTGATAATTGATTTGAGTGGCAGATTGCGGTAGGTTGTAGCCGAGTGTGTCCAAACTCTAAGAGCAATCCCGACCCTATGCCTAATGACTTCATTTAAAAAAGTGATTTGTTTTGAAAATGGCAGAACAGATATGCTCAGGAATTCAGCTGTCTGTCTCCTGATTGGTCGAAATGCCTCTCAGGTGCACTATGGACCACATTTTTGGGAGCATTCACAATTTTTTTTATGTAACATATTATATATATATATTTTTTTTTTAACATATATTTTATATATATATATATATATATATATATATATATATATATAGTATTATACTGGAAATACCAGGACACTACGAAGTAGCTAAGAGAACCTCACCAAAGTATGAGCATAGGGTAAAGAATTTTTTTAAGTAAATTTAAGGTGGAAAACACCGTAAATCCTGTTTGGAATACTAATATAATGTTTTTTTCATGTGAATTGTGTACTATTATTAATAAAACTGTCTGCAAAATAGCAGCATAGAAATAAACTCATATAAATACATACATTGAATTAAACAGACACTCTAAAGAATATATCACAGTGAGCTGTGGAGCAGTTTTAAACCACTATTACATTTTCTTTATTTGTGCTAGGTGTCATTCCACTCTGATGGTCTCTGGCTGTCATACTAGTATCTGAATGTGACATTTCTAGTAATCTGGCTCTTACACTGCTAGACTATCTTCTTTATAGCTAAACAGTTAAACATATTCCCAGCACAGTCATATTCCCTGTTACTAAAGTATCCTAAGAACATAAAAAATGGCTTCAGTGAGACCACAATTTACCAGTTTTCACTCACCTCGCCTTAATAATAATGTCTAGTTTTTATCTGATCACTCTGATTTTGCCTAAAGTACTATTATAATATCAGACTGAAGTTGTGCACATGAAAAGAATGATAGAGGAGTTAGATATTAGATTATCTAATGGGAATTAAGTTTAATCATTTTTGAGGCTTCATTTTCCCCAAACCATTTTACTCTGAAGGAAGTAACATATGTTTGAAGATCAATTATTATGATTATTATTATCAGCACATTATGAGGCAAATATATACATTTGTCTGCTCTGTCTTGCCATGTTAATGAGGGTGTTCTCTCTGTGCTTACTGAAGGATCAGCCAAGCAGGATAGATTGTATCTGGCAAATCTTGCAGTAATAGATAAAACAAGATAAAAATAAAAAATACATTGATTCTGGCTTGCTAAATGATCTTCATGCTACTTAATGTACAATAATATGGTCTGATAACACCATACCAATTTCTATACACTGTACAGTGATTTGATCAGAAATAATGTAGTCATTAATCATTTCCTTGCTCTGAGGGTGATTTACAAACCGCAAAAAATGCAGTTTCGCTATTCTCCTTTATGTGCGCAGCCACCTAGCACATCAAGGGGCACCCCCACAAGAGTGCCAAGCTGTGTGAGTTTGCAGGTAAACCTGAAACTGTCCTTGGTGGAAAAAGCAAAATTTCCCATCCATTCAAGTCCAATTTACTTCCACTTTTTCATCTTTTGAGTTTGGAACTGAACTAATGGTTATTTTATCCTCATTTATGTCTTAAATATATCATGAGGGTGAGGGGACAACGGGACTGTTTTTATTTCGGGTCACTCTGTGCACTTTCCTATAAAACTGGGTGCACTTGTGCAATATTAGGTACCTAAGGCAGGATGTTGAGTTGAATGTATTGCAGGCACGAGCTGCATTCACACAAAAACGCATGTATACGGATCTTAATATCAGCATATAAGCTTAAATACATAATGATGCATTATTAAGCATATCATCACGCCCGTTAGCATCATCATTTTCATGGTGAACATTGGTTTTAAATGCAGTTATTTAAAGAAAAAACAATTAAAACAACAGCATTCTCCCCTCCTCTGCCCAAAGTGTTCCCAACACCAGCACCCATAGCCTAGGCTGGTAGCACTAAAACTGGGGGGACAAACACTGTAAGGTTACCAGCACTAGGCTATGACAGGCTGAGCTGGTGACACTATAATAGGGACACATACTGCATGGGATCCCCTGCCATAATGTCACTCAGCCCTAACCTGTTCTGCATTCCCTTGGAGATGCTGAAAGCACTAGGGCTCCTCCCAACCCCCCATTGTGCTGTGAGTGCTGAGGTAATAAACATGTTGAAAAATAGATATAAGCATTTTTTGCTGGTGCTTTACGGGTCCCAGCAAACCATGGCATGGATAAACATTAGTGCTCCATTTCTTTGTATTGGCAGTATTCATTTTGTATGACAATCATACATTTTATATACAATATATATCAGTGTAACGCAGAATGAGTGGCATATTCTCAGTGAATTGGAGGGAGATATGTAATTTTCATTTTTTTTCTTAAAGTAAATAAACGAGACTGAATAAATAACTTACCTTTATTTATTGGTATTACAAATTTAATGCTTGTCCCCTTCAATATACTCCCCATTTGTACTAATACATCGCTGTAGTCTTGTTTTCCACTGGTCAAAGGCATGGAGCGAATCAATTTCTGTTACTTGTTTCAACATATCTGCCGTTTTCTTCTTTACAGCATCAACTGACTCAAAATGTGTCCCCTTTAAGCACTGATTTAACTTTTGGGAAAAGATAAAAATCGCAAGGTGCTAATTCGGGCGAATATGGAGGATGTTCAAGTGTAGTAATGTGTTTGTCGGTCAAAAACTGCTTCACAGAAAGTGCTGTGTGAACAGGCGCATTGTACTGGTGAAGAAAGAAACCATTTTCCACAGTTGCGGCCGTTTCTTTCTGACTCTCTCTCTCTCAGCTTTTTCAAAACTTCCTTTTAATAATGCTGATTAACTGTTGTGCCTTCTGGAACCCAATCTTCCAAAATTACACCCTTGATATAGAAAAAAAACAATGAGCATTGCTTTGAATTTTGACTTGCTTTGACGACCTTTTTTCATTCTTGGTGATGACGGTGTTTTCCAGTGCATTGACTGTATATTGGTTTCAGGATTGTACTGGAAAATCCAGGTCTCATCACAAGTGATTACTTTATGAAACAGGTTTGGATCTGTGTCAAGTTGCTGCAGAATGTCAACACAACATTCCATGCAACGTTCTTTTTGCTCTGGTGTGAGAACCCTTGGGACCATCTTTGCACAAACTTTCGTCATGTTAAGATCCTCACGCAAAATTTTCCATACGATGTCTTTGTCAATGTTCACAGATTCAGCTATCATTAGAACACTGACTCCACGGTCTTTTCGAACAATCTGACTGATTTTTTTCTACATTTTCTTCGTTCCTTGAAGTGCAAGGTCGTCCAGGGCGTTCATCATCTTCGACATTCTCACGTCCCTCGCTAAATCTTTTGTGCCACTCAAACACACACGCACAAGACAGGCAGTCATTCCCATAGGCCGTAGTAAGCATTTGAAAACATTCTGTTGGTTTTTTGTGCAATTTTAATAAAAATTTCAAATTGACACGTTGTTCAACTTTTAAAATGAGGCTTTTTTTGGCACTCTACAGAAAACACAATCAAACTAAATGGCGACTCACAATCAACTGAACATCATAGAGTATTGCAGCTTGTCATGCAGGTTCAGACAGGTTCAAGGTTACTACGTATGCAGTTATAACCGGTTCTGACTGTTTTGTTTACTAGGTGGAATCACAGTCTTGTTATTTAATAGACATACCTCATATACATTGTTTATTACCTATTTGTACTATATTTATATATTTAATGTTTTCATCTTATTGTTACTGGGGTTTTTTTACTAGGTGTACAGAGAGACCTGATACAAGTCTCCCATGCACCTCAGCATTGTAAGATCATTTCTAATTGAGATTTCATGCAAGCAGGCATAATGGATGATAAAAAGATTTTTATTAGAAGTGGTAATATATTGCTGCAGAGCAGGAAGGACACATACTATGCCCCTCTACTCTACACCTCTCTTCCGACAGTCCCGCTGACATTATGATCACAGTGCTGGGATCCCTAGCTTCCCCAAATGCAGAGGTTTTGCTTCCACAATATGGAGCATAGCATTCATTTATAGTTGGAATTGGCTCCCAGGCATACTACTGGAAGTAGAGGCTATCAGAGACATCAGATCAATCTGGATTTAGTAATCTATGTAATGTTCTGGTGAGGCCCAGTGCAACACAAAATAGGTCTAGGTTGGTCAGTCATAAGACCATTACACTGTGTGTGGCATCACAAATATCAATTGAAACTGGTCAAACTTAAATGATATTACATTAGTTCTGTCAGAATAAAAAGAAACAGGTCAGATTATGACCTCACTATCATGTGTGAGGCCATCAGTCAACTTGGAAGTGGCACGTACATGTATGATCATCCTTGAATGACCATCTCAGTGTGGCCAAGTTGACCCAATTGGAAAGCTGCTGGACCTGGCAGCAAACACTCTAATTGGAATGTGTGTGGTAAACATAAGTGAGAAAATCAGTGGTCATCATAGTGGCACAGTGGTTCTATTCTGACCAGAGCACTATCTTCGGGGGTTCTGTGACCTCCAGGCTTTCTCCCACAGACCAAAAACATACTGGTAGGTTAATTGGGTGTGAGAATTTAGACTATAAGCTCCATTGTGTCAGGGACTAATGTGAATGATTATTCATATTCTGCAATGACTGTATAACACATGGCAATATGGTAAATAAATAGATAAATACAAATCATCAGTGATATAAGATGCAGCTCCTGCAATCCAGCTATAAAAGTGTAAAAAATGTATACTTTCTGCAATATGTTATCTACTGAAAATAGATAACAACTATACCCTCATTTAAACTATGTTTATACATAATTGTAAATTATTTTAGTAGATGATAGTGTCCCTTTTAGTGTAAAAATAAGTTCAAAGATAGAGTTAAGTAGCTAGGAATGGAAACTTACCGGTACAGATAGTTCATGGTTATTCTTCAACTTCCCCAAGATGGTGTAGCCATCTACGCTAATTTTCCCTCTTGGAACCAGCTTGAATGAGTCCACCTTGATGCAGTCAATGTAAAGAGTGATTTTTGACTTTTGCACACTGAAGAGAACTTTGTGGAACTTGGTGTCAAACAGGAAGGGGAGGTGAGTGAAGCTGAGGGTGTTCAATTTCCCATCCGCTGCTTTGTAAGAGAACTCAAGAGCTTTTTTAGGGCCATTGAAGTTAATAGCAGCCTGCTGCTTTCCTTCTGAGTCTACAATTTGCCAGATACTCCAGTATTTGTTCTTTGTGCTGTCTTTCATCCGGAAGGTAAACATAAAGGAATATTCTTCTGGTAGCCCACTGCTGTAGATGTGCCTAAAGGAAGCAATGGTATAGAGTTACTTTATACAGTTGATGTATTTCACTATTGTTAATGGCTTAAATAGTAAAGATACCATCTGAACATTTTTTATTTTCTCGCTGCATATGGTCAGTATGCTAGGAATATTGAATTACATGTACTTAGTTCTTTTATGATGTTTTCTGGGGATGAATGAGAGAAGGTCTGAATTCTACTATACTTCTAGGGCCTGATTCATTAAGGAACTTAGACAAGAAATTTCTTACTTAAGTCTCCTGAACAAAACCATGTTACACTGCAAGGGGTGAAAATCAGTTTTCTATTTTGCACATAAGTTAAATACTGGCTGTTTTTTCATGTAGCACACAGATATCAACTTTAAATTTCAGTGTTCAAAATTAGCTATTAAGTATTTGTGTGCTACATGAAAAAACAGTCAGTATTTAACTTATGTGCAAAATAGAAAACTAATTTTCACCCCTTGCAGTGTAACATGGTTTTGTCCAGGTGACTTAAGTAAGAGATTTCTTGCCTAAGTTCCTTAATGAATCAGGCCCCCAATTATGAAATGTCACTTAAACCCAAGTATTAAAAGTATCAGTGTTTGAGATGCTATAGAATAGTTTACAAATGTTTTATTTATGATTCCTGTAACACTTGTCACAATTTACAACTGTCCTAGACAGAAAAAGATTTAAAGAGAAAATGTTCAAAGACAGGAAATCCTGGATGCTGGATAGGTCCAGTCTATTGGTTTATATGTGGGAAGTAGGAATCTTTTGAGAGGTTCATTAGACATGGACAGAATATTTGGGGAAAATAAGGATTTTGTGTAAGTCACAGTTCAAATATGGCTGATGTGCTAAAGTGTTTCATGTGTAACATACCAGTAAAACCCCCGGGACAATGGCCAGCACAAGCTATGTTCTAAGTGTTCTTTATGTTAAATTACTATAAATTCACATTGCACATGGTTTGTGTTCTCCAGGCTGTAAATATAACTAACTATCTTGTAAATTAAGGAAAGCAAGTGAATGCATTACTACAGGGCTACAGCATCTGCACCCCACTGGTTACAAAGGCAACATTTTTCCATATTGGTTAATACAACCACAATTGTGTGCCATTATTTCATGGCACAAAAGCAAATGAGTAATTAATAATGAGTATGCATATTTTTACTTATGACAAAATGAACCATTACTTCATTAACTCTGGCTTAGGAATGGGAGTACACCATTGAGAAACACCACTTTGTTCTTTTAGGTATTGTAACCCTAATGGTGCCTAAGTCACGTCTGTTTTGCTTTATGTTTCAAGATATATTCAATAAAATATACAAAAATAATATATTTATAAACCTATTGCATGTTTTGAAATTATCTTTAGTTATAAGTCTCTTTCACATGACTCCAATTAATTTAAAAATACATTAAACATAATGAAAGGTGAAATGTTTTCATATATATATATATATGTCAAAAAAACAAATTAAAATTAAAATTAGAACATGTACTTTGTTCTGTACAGAGAACAACATGTATTTTTATAATTGTTGTTTATTAAACCTAATGCAGTTTTCAGAATACAGAATGACTACTGTAAAATAAGTCATGGCACATATAGTACTCAATGTCAATCGTGGTATAACCGCAGAACTAAAAATTAATGTTAATAGAAAAATCATTGATTTTGTTGAATGAATAAATACTGTTACTACTACTACTACTACTACTAATAATAATAATAATAATAATAATAATAATAATAACACATGTAAAAGGTTTTCCTGTGAATTCCTGTAATTTCACAGGGCTTTGTGATCCTTTTCAGCACCATGACATGAGAACAGCACCTGCACATCACCCTACCTGTCACTGGGGGGAGCTAGTACCTAATAATTTAAATAGCAATGATCATGTAAAATTTCCAGATTTTCAATTATTCCTCTACAACTAACACTAATCAACATAGCTGTAAGATAATACCTAGAATACTGTATGTCACATTTTATTTGCCACATTATACTATATTGTTTTCAGTTGCCTTTTTTATCTACATAATTACTTTCATATTATTAAAGTACTATGGATAAACAGGATAATTCTGTCTAATTAAACTGTAACCATAAACATCAACATTAAAGATACCACAAAACTAATCATGTCATCCATTCATCCATTTAACAAAATATTGTTAAACCTCCTGTTTTAATTTTGTTTTGTTTATATCAAGAGCTATTCCTGTATATTCCAGTGCACCTCAAGTCATACTGTTTCATCACAAACAATTGCTTTGTAGTTCGGATTTGCCTGCCCAAATCTGCCCAAAGTCTGCCAAAGGCAGACTTTTGACCATCCTGTCACTGCACACACTGACCCGACTTTCGAACGAACGGTCACATGTCGGCTGGTTGAGCCGATTATTGGGCAAAATCCCTGTATTGTGTACCCAGCTTTACAAGGCACACAGAAAATATCTTTCATTTGTGTACATACCTGGTCAAAATCCTGAAGTCAACATTTGTTCCCAGCTGATATGCGACTTGGTATGGAGATGTGCCCACAACGGTCTGTATGACCCCAACAGATGCAGCCCGGTCTATCTGGAACTTGGAAATCAGATCAAAGCCTAGAGCAGGAAATCAGAAACTAATGTTTAGTGTGATAGCGGTAAACAGCTGTCAATTACCTGTATCCGCAGTCTTATAACCACACCCACCCCCTCAATTTGTAATACATTTTAAAACTAGTGCGCTCTCAGGGGGTGAACAGTTTGCAATATATGCAGACATTAAAAAGAACCATAACACAACCACATGTTGCAGGTTGTATGTTTGTATGTATGTGTGTTTTTTTAAACAACGTATACGGTAACAAAAATATAAAAATAAACACTGAGGAGGCCAACTTTGAAAACATAAAATGATTGAATCACTGAGCATAATCAGCTTTGATCACACAGTGATTTCATTTGCGCATCTGAACCCATATTTCTGCCAATGAGAATACATATACAGAACAAGATCGCAGCATTTGCAAAGAAGAAGTTTTCACAGGACAATAGGAGGAGTTGTTAGGAGTGAGGGCACTCTCTGCCAAGCATAGAGCAGATACATCGGTGCACCTAGATTTGTGAAGCACTGCAAAAATGAGATATTCACTGCAGATGGGCACAAAGCCATTTCCATTCCACAAAGGGTCTTACATTTATGGTGCACTGTAGGAGAGGAACTGATTTCTAGCAATGTAATAAAAAGATTGAGACAATAGTGACACATGAAACAGGTTGGACCTTGATGTGATGTTGACACTTTTGCACAGTCCACCTTTTCAGATTTTTCAGCCTAGGTGTGTGGAGATGCCTTGATGTACTTTGCTGTGCACTAGGTAGACCATCTAGGTGCAGCAGCGCACAACCAAGGTGCATCCAGTGAGCTTGACAAACTAGGCCCTGATCAAGCACATAATACAGACTGAGTAAGATAGCCCATGCAATATATAAGTGAGCAGTTTAATGTTGCAGATGAACTTAGTTCCTGTCTTGTTGAGCCCTCACCTTACCTGGTAGGTCATCCTGTCCCCCATTAATGGGTGGGCATTTGTGCTGAACATTGTTGTGTTTCAAATTGAAAGGGAATCCTAAGAAGAAACATAATTAAACACATCAGGCTATAAATGCAGAGTTATCACATAATTTCACTTTGGAGATCTAAAATAAGATTTTAAAGGTTGATAATAAAATATGTGCCATTTTCAAAGACAATAACACACAATGTGGACTGCTACATATATCAAAATGTACAATATATTTTTATATATCACACATACAAAAGCAGCCTATATTCTTCTATCAGCGTCCCAATCTAAATATAATAGGGCCACAAATACTAGTCTATTGGTATCATTTATTTGCTTATTTACAACACTTATTGTACTGCAATGTAATTGATTCCATGTGATATAGACTTTCAGAACAAGCCTCACTGTGTATCAAGCATCTTGGGGCATAGTAATCACACTGTAACCACATCCATTACAGTAACAGTATTAATGGGTGAGGTCCATCATTCAGTAAGTACAGTATCTCCCTCATTATTGAGAGGAATGTCCATGGGGACTGCAACTTTGCTGCAGGCAGGCTGCGGTTTATTGACATTTACCAAACGTAGAGAGAGGAGATCAAACAGACGACCACCATAATCTAAACACTCAGTGGTCTGCCTTTCTGAAAGCAGCTGCTGTGAGCAGGAAAAACAAACATTTTTCTTTACAAACGAGTTTAATATGAGCCAGATACATTTTGGAAAATGTTAGTCAGGTCTGCTTTGTGAGTGAAGGGGCCTGCGATGTGGCTTCTGAACAGAGCACCCACTCTTACACACAGGGCTCTTTTTACCCATTGGCCCAGTCTGTACAGTCCTTTCCTTTAAACAACATTTGCAGTGCAAAAACGCCTTTCAGTCCCAATGTAACATGTACTGTATCTGCAATTATAGCTATTTGGCTGCAATCCAACCAAAGACGATCAAAGGGCAATTCATACTAACAGTAGTGAGAACCACCTTGTAGGAGCTGATAGATATGTAGGAACCAGAAGATGCCTTAAGCACTAAGAAAGCTTAGAGCACACATACTGCATGGATGCGGAGGTCATTTACAGTACATGAAAGGGTGTAACTAAAAACACATAATAACCCTCCCATACAGTTCATGAATACACTCATAGGCTATCTATCTATCTATCTATCTATCTATCTATCTATCTATCTATTCTCTATCTGTCTATCTATCTATCTATCCTCTCTCTATAATCTATCTATCTATCATCTATCTATCTATCATCTATCTATCTATCTATCTATCTATCTATCTATCTATCCTCTCTCTCTTTGTCACACTCTCACTTCTGACATGCACACACACATCTAGGAAAGGATGAGAAGGATGTACCACTTACTTGTGTAATGTTCTATTGTGGCAGACACCAGGGTTCCCAGAAGGCTGATCACATACAAGGCAAGTGGAAGGCTCCTGTTAAAACAAAGTTTGTTTAGTGAAATGTGACTAAACACTAAATGAATTGCAGATGAGAAGAACATGTTCTCTCCATCCACATCAATTAATCTTCTGCCTGCTTTCTCACAGTGCAGGAAATGTCCTGTTCAATTCACACACAGTTGCTATTTGCTGTACAACACTTCACACTAGTTAAATTCTTATCCTTACCAGGTGCCCTTCATGGTTCCTTATTCGTTGGCATTAGATCCCTAGTATCTCTAGGCACTAGGATTTTCACAGAGATTTTAATTATTTATAGGGTCTGTATAACTGTTTAGTATTTGTGCAGCCAATGAGAAGTGGTCTGGTTAACCTGAGACTCCACCTCTCCAGCTATTTGCATGTGTACAGTGTGCCTGTGTGTGGATGTGCTGCTGTTGGAGGAGGCTCAGTGAGGGGTCTGACAAATAGCTGCTGGGGAAAGTGAACACAAAGTCACATCTTTAACAAGAGATTAGGGGATAACCACTGTTCTCAGGCTTATCTTACCTCATACTCTACTGGAGACCTTATTCTCAGTGCTTTCAATTGTGCTTTATTATCATACTCATGTATTAATGGATTACATTCTGAAATAGACTTATAGGCTTTAATCACATAATAATTCTTGAAAGGAAACTACACAAGTTAATATCATTCCTTGTGGTGCACCCAGCCACCAGTGAAGCATTCTGCAAATATAGAAATCATGAATGTAAGACTAACTGCTTTTTCATGGTTTACAATAGAGTACGACTAACATGCTGTATTGATTTGTATTATTTCAGGCTTGTCTGATGCAGAATTAATTTACTAAATGGGAATAAATTCCAATGCAACATATATAAAAAATAGAGGGGCCTAGTTGTCTATGGTGGAAGAATTGATACCTGTGGGAGAGAAATTCAATGAATGACCTTTCTAAAGACTTTTTCTTGTGGCAGTTAGTAATAATTATGAAGTACATATTGTACAAATATTATCAGAATACTGTATATTACACTACATCTATTGTATTTGATCATCTTTTACATGCCGTGTCATTGAGAGAAGTTTTGATTGTTTCTATGGACTGTAGAAATTTCTTCATAAGCTGCTTTACACCAAGCTTTTAATGCCTGCCCATCTGATAAGATGAAATGCAGTTTAGCCAAGGAAGATTAGCCAAATGGAAACAACCAAAGTGGGTTTCAGGGATAAGTCTCTTTTACTGATGACAAGCACTTCATAATTGATAATAACTTACAGCACAACATTATACTGCAATTATATTTTGTTTTGATGGCATAGAACACATTGTTATGAGTTTACAGGCTGATGCTATAACTAGTTTAATATCATTGACATTTTTCTTTATTCTGATTCATTCCACAAATTATCAGAATTGTAGTATTTGCAATGAGCCTACCATTAATCTAGTGTAAGTTGGTTTCTTTTATAGTACATTTGTACATTACATTATCATATAAGCTTTCCTTTCAGTTCTTGAGACTACACCTCAGTCTCAGTGGGGAATTCAATTGGTCCTGTGCCTGCGCACTATTACCGTTATTACAGTAATAGTGCCCTTAAATGCCATTATTACAGTAGATTCAACGCTGGCTTTTTGCTCGTAGCTCCCTGAGCTGTGAGCAGAAAGCCAGGTTAAATTTACCGTATTAACGGTAATAGGTTTAACGCTGCACTACTTCAGGGGGAATTGAGTTTCCCCCTTAGTGGCCTATTTATTAATTATTATTATTTTTTAATCACTGTAAATACCCTGAAAGCTGTAGGTTTTGTTGGACTTACAGCTTGACCCCGACAGCTAGACCATCTGATGATGGCATTAACTGCTCTATCCTATGGGGAGAGCATTGCAGGGGAGGGATCTTCGCAGGACTGGCTGGCAAATTTTAGTCCGTAGTGCGAGACTCGGCTCAAGAAGCCTATTAACAACATTTTAAAGCAAAAAAAAATGCAGGTAGCCCAGTGACCCAGCCCAAGGTTGGCCACTATGGGACCAGCCCAGGGCCCGATGCCGAGACCTCAAACATTGATATAATATTGAAGTGAGCAGTGATCTATATACAAAGACATGACACATGCATGTAATCACATTAGTACATAGTTTTCAAAATAGATATTCATGTAATACCTATCGACGATAAACGGTAAATAGAGTAACAATTCAAAAATGTTGGATCAATTTTTACATTTTACATCTTATCTACATATTGGAGCACTCTTAATAAATAGACCCCTATGACTGGGACAGGAGGAATAATGCCTAGAACAAAAATACTCATCAGTCAAATGAGATCCAGAAATGGACTGGTGTTAGGACACTTCATTAAAATGCGTCAGTCACCTCAAAGTGTTTTCAGAGGCTGGAGATGACATTATTAAAAAAGAAGACAGACACCCAATAAACAAACAACACATATAACAGAAGGTCGGGAAGAGAGAGGTGAACCACAGCGCCTGCTACAATAGCCTAGAGGTTAGACAGCATGCACTGAAACACAGAGGTCCTGGGTGAAATATTTTATTCTGTCAAACAAAATCTGATTTAGTGTATCTAGCATGTCTTGAAATGCATGTTGTGTCTAACCTGTAACAGCAAGGAATGTCTATCCCTGCGTGGGTCTGCTGCTTAGATTCTCATATCCTGCAACACGTGCCATCTTGATGTGCAAATCCTTGAGTGGTGCAATCATCTATGTCCAGGTTTTCTTATGCCATAATAGTACTTGCAAGTTAAATGCACTATAGATTGGCTTCTTGAATATCTATCACTGCATTGATAAGAACACTGAAACAGACCATGACTGCTGCTTGCTGTGTTTCCATATGCCCTTGTACAATTCAACATTCATAAGAAAATCTGCAGTTCCAAAATGACATTGATGTTCTATTTATCATGTGGCCAAATGCAGCTCAGGCTACACAGACCACAATCACATCCCAAACATGATGTGTCTGTAGCCTAGAGCAGATAATGGAGAAGCTGGTGAGTAATGTACAGTAATATAATTGTGTTGCAGGAGAAGGTACTGCTTGGAATACAATCTCAGCAAACGTAGGAGATTATGCATGCTTGGGACAGAGGAAATGAGCAGACTACTTAGGGCAATAGGTCTCTCTATGCCCAAAGCATTCCACTCATATATGCAATCAGCCAATTATTCATAGACAAATGCAAAGAGTTAAGTTAATTCTATTTGATGTCCACCTAAATCTGGATAGTTTCTCTTGCATCTATCTACGGAGCTATATGCTAACAAGTGACTTACAGTTACCACTGTTGTTCCAAGTTCCCGTTCATGAGCCAGTTATTTAAGGTTAAAAACTACTTTGATATTTCAAGAGCATTAATGGAATGAAAATGTATATGGTTTGTGGCTCTGCATTTCAATCGTCAATAGGTGGAAATGTTCCAATGCTATATGCACACATATTAATCTAACAAATGTGCTTTATATGCACGCACAAGTCTATATTTTTTTTTAAAATGTTGGTTTCCAGCAAAGCTATACTTTAGCATTCTCCAGAGAGGCTGATACATTGACTGTAATAGAAATGTATTTTCCAGTCACTGTAGGTTCTTGACTAAGCAGCTGTGCTCAAAATTATATTTAATTGAGGTTCGTTCAAAAATCATTTAATATAAATAAAATATAACGAACAAAGGCTCAAATGTTCTGCAAACAAAACAAATATTTTGCTTTGTTAACACAGTTTTGAAGAGAAAAGCGAACACAGAATTGGCTTAGCAACAGAACAGCACAATAAAATAACACTGTATATATTATTTATTTTAATTATATTTGGCAAAGGATGGAAATGTTTAATGCAAGGCTTTTCATTTTTTATTTATGTGAATGAGAAATTGCATAACATAACACTGAAGAAACAGCTATGCTGTTAAATTTAGATAAGCATAAAGAACAAAAATTATTTTCTAAAAGAAATTTTAACCCCAGTTAGGATTTCACATCATTCTTCTGCTCTGCTGGAACTGAACATATTGGCATTAAACTACCTAGCATCCAAAACTTAATGGAGAAATGTATTTTCAGATCAGTAAAGGTCATTTACTAAGCTACTAAAATGCAGCCTGCAGAGCAAATTACATTACATTCATGAACTTTTTTTTTCCAAAAATGAGCCCTTTTTCACACGAAAGATGCATAATGTTGCTCAATCTGATGAGAATAAATAGAATTTTTTGTGGAGAGCAGATTAGGCAGTCAAGTCCCGCTTGCAAAAATGATATTTCATACCAGACTTCCATTCCTAAACAAGACCGATATCTTTTGGGGCACATATTAATAGCTGCTAGAGCGACAATAGCCCAAACTCCCCTACTATTACCCGAATCAGCGTCGGACTGGGCCGCCGGTGGACCGGGAAATCCACCGGTAGGCCCTGATGGCAGATAGCTCCGCCCTCCTCCGTGGTGGGGCGGGGCTAAAAAAATGATTCTTGTGTCGGTGGGGGCCGGGAGCCAGGTGCCGCGCGGCGGGGTCAGCGTGGCAGTGGGTGGCTGGCCCCTCCTCAGGGACCAGTCACTTTCGCTAAACAGGAAACAGGAAGTAGCGTGCGTTCCACCGTGGAACGCACGTTACTTCCTGTTTTGCTTTTGATCGCACAGCAAGCATGTGAGATGCAGCAATAAGGTAAGTGTGAATGAAAGATGGCCCTGCTATTTGTGTGAGAGACAGGGGAGGGGGGCCTGCTATTTGTGTGAGAGACAGGGGAGGGGGGCCTGCTATTTGTGTGAGAGACAGGGGAGGGGGGGCCTGCTATACTGTGTGAGAGACAGGTGAGGGGGGCCCTGCTATACTGTGTGAGAGACAGGGGACGGGGGTGCCCTGCTATTTGTGTGAGAGACAGGGGAGGGGGGCCTGCTATTTGTGTGGGAGACAGGGGAGGGGGGGCCTGCTATACTGTGTGAGAGACAGGGGAGGGGGGCCCTGCTATACTGTGTGAGAGACAGGGGAGGGGGGGCCTGCTATACTGTGTGAGAGACAGGGGACGGGGGTTCCCTGCTATTTGTGTGAGAGACAGGGGAGGGGGGCCTGCTATACTGTGTGAGAGACAGGGGAGGGGGGGCCTGCTATACTGTGTGAGAGACAGGGGAGGGGGGGCCTGCTATTTGTGTGAGTGACAGGGGAGGGGGGCCCTGCTATACTGTGTGAGAGACAGGGGAGGGGGGGCCTGCTATTTGTGTGAGTGACAGGGGAGGGGGGGCCTGCTATACTGTGTGAATGAAATGGGAGGGGGGGGCCACAATATGGTGTGAATGAAAGGAGTGTGGGCTGCTATAATGAGGGAATGTTTTTTTTAATATAATGTGTGATATGAGGGAAAGGAGTGGGGTTGCCTTAATAGTACATGGGTAGGAGATAGGCTATTAATTTAATGGTGGAGTTTAGGTGGGGGCTAATTATTTAATGGGAGCTATTTTATTTGTGGGGTGATGGTGGGGCAATTTAATTTATTGGTGGGCTATTTAATTTAAGAGTGGGGCCTATTAAATTAAGATGGGGTGACAGACCTTTAATTTAATCCTGGGGTGGTTTAGGTGCTATTGATTGAATGTGGGGCTGAGTTTGAGGAGCACGAGGTCTATTTATTAAATGTGAATATGAATTATTTAATGGCAGTGCCTGTTGTGGGAAATAGGTATATGTATTATATGTAAATGATATTCATTTATTGCTGGGGCTGTTTGGAGGGAGGGAAATAGGTTTATTTATTAAGTGAGAATACTCTATCTCTAATGTTGGGGCTGGAGGAAGGCCTAAGTATTAATTGTGGGTGCTATAGATTTTACGCCGGGGCTGGTTGGAATTTTCTAAATGTACCCATTTTTTTTTCAAAATAGGGCACCCAACATTCCGGGATCCAGACAAGTCACAACTTAAGAAACCAGCAGCCACAGGTGGTGACAAGAACAGGTAGGACAGTCTGTCAAATGTTCTGATTCTAGTGGGACAATCCAGATTTTTGGTGACTGTTCTACCCAATCTAAGGGGGAGGTCAAGACTGTGTACTCTTTATATACACACTGCATTCTTTATATACTACACTATGATGCTAGCTGTCCTTCATGGGCTGACCACTCCCCCCTCTAGTGTCAGGCCACGCCTCTATGATGCTGGCCACACCCCCTCTGGTGGGCCCCTAGCTTTGCAGTCCCCCGGTGGGCCCTTCATGCCCCAGTCCGACACTGACCCGAATCATTTCCAAGATTCAGTACAGCTTTGAGATGGAAACAGTAGACATGCCCTATTCCACATCTGCATCAGCTCCCATGATGAGATGGTTTAGGTGGCATGAATATGTCACAGATGGCCCTGGGGCACCCCGAGACACCCCGGACTCCCCACCATTCCCCTCCCCAGTGGCCCTCATAGAATTCCCACAGCCCAACGAACAGACTACACCCTCCGGCACGCCTGCCATGCTGGGAGTATTCTCAGACTGTCAAAATGAAGCTTAATGTGTTTTGATGTATACTTGCACTCTTCTCTATGTATATTGCTGATTTTATGAGCCTTGATTCAACTGAGTGACTCCTCCTCCCCTGCGTGGGGGTCCCCCATGTGTTCCTCCTTGTGTGATTTCCCCTCTTTTCTTTTTTCTTTACCCCATATATTTTTGAAAAGTTTCAATAAAAATATTGATGATAAAAAATGAGATTTCATTTTGTGGGACAAGTTATTTAAATGAGGTCCAATAGGTGGAGCGAGTGTGTTTTCAGTGGTGGGCCTGCCTGGCGTGGTATGCCTGGAGGTGGTGGAAATCAGGAATTAGTCTATACTTTCAATGGAATGCCGTTTGCACCTTCCAGTCTTACTTTACACAGCAATGCACATGTATATACACTGTGCTATCAAATTCTGAAATAAAGACAGCCCTGACAGCCCCTACCAAGAAATGCGGGATCTCAACTATTTATAAAGTGAAAACAATTAGGTCCATTTGCACATATTTAAATGTACCGCTGACAATTGTTTCCCGCTCATAAATTCCACTGTGTGTTCATCTCTTACATCTCTTACCATGTACATTATGGCTGCTAAACTCCATTTTGTATCTAGATTGCCATTCAGCTTCTACATGTAGGTGACAGAACAGATACACTTTTAGATATTTTAGGTTAGGTGGCGGCCAGGGGCATCGAGGGGGGGGCAGGTACAGGCCTGTCTGGGGGCCCTGATTTGCCTGTGTAGTGGGCGGAGCCACCAACCTGGTGTGGACATGCCCTTTTCAGGGTCTATGGAAGGGACCCCAAAAAGCCCGAAGCTTAGAATACCCCCACACAGCAGCTTCCTAGTAAGAATTTATTTTGTTCTTTCTTAACATGAATTTTTGAGGATGAAAAATTAAATTTGAAGCTCACAACATAAATAACTATGTAACTATTTAATACATATAGAACCACTTCTACTAAACAATGGAAAATAGACTGAATATCCAAAATGGGATTTTTTTTCATTTTTCTTGTCAGAAATGTCTTTTGAAACTTTGTTGCTGCCATTTATGTGAAAATAATATTACAGCTGTCAACATTTAACATCCATCATACCATAATATACAATTTGCAACTTATCCATATTTTCATTTTTAAACATTCTGCTACAATAGTTATTATTTTATTCAAATGTTATAATTTTATATAAAATCTCAAAACTGTGAAACATGAATGTAGTCACTACAGCCCATGCAAGTGATGTGATGTGAGCTGTTTGTGAGGAAAATTGAGGTAGTTGTTATAGGCAACAGGCTTTAGGAGAGTGAGATACATGTATGCAATTTTCTTGTAGTAAAAATGTCAGTGTGGAATCACTGGCTGTGTAACAATGGCACTAATACTTCTTTCTCACCAAAATTCTGGGACAAACACGGGATAATGAATTTGGTTTTAATCCTTGTTGCAACCCTTCACACTACACTTTGGTCCCAGGTATATCCCGGGTTGACGCCTTTCACACTGGACCCGCGTCTGCCCTGCATTATCAAGTTGAGTCATTAAAATGGCACAGCAGAGTGTAATGTTCATGTTGTCAATACCAATAAATATTGTCCAATGCAATTATTGTGGTTCCAACGCACAAAAGAGATTTAATAGCAAAATGAAACAGAACACAAGGATAATACAAAGTACAACCGATACACACGCTGCGCAGCCTTGAATCCAGGAACAGTCTGTCAATCCTGGTGACTGTTGGCAAAGAGTGAGACTGTTCCTAAATCCGAGGATGCTTTTATGTTGTTAAGTTTAGAAAAAACACTGATGATGTCACAGAATATACACAGATAACATTAAGAGAGGTCTTCATTGGTCCAGGGTTAATGATGTTCCAGTAGACTGCTGGTCATAGGTCAGTTCATTTGATCATCTCCCAAAGGAGGGGGCTGCTCACTTCACCTGTTGCCTATGTGTCTTCCCTCCGAAGAACCAGTTTAAACTGACCCATAAAAAGAATACTTTTGAGTATTAATCTCATATTGCTCATAACTAACAACCGCTAGATGCGATCGCTACTGTTGAAAGTGGGTTAATGCTGGTGACATAAGATTTAATATGAGACCAAACTCTTTACATTTTTGAGTACCAAAACCATAAATAACTTTACTTTAATAGTATCTGTATAAATAACATTTAATTCATTTATTAAATGATCAAGTGTGAATTGGAACTCATAAAATGTGTACTATTTACAAGTGAAAATGTGAATGTAAGTATGTGTGTTATTAATCCATGCGTTTGCTTCATTAAACGTGGCATACTGATCCCAATCGCACGGTGAACCAGTATTAATCAATTTAGCCGACTTCATCCAATTATTTGACTTTCACAATAGGCTCATGTAGATGATGTAGCAGAGGCTCATATAGATGAGTCATAAAAAGTGACAGTGACTGCACTGCTTTAAACATGGACGACTAGAGATAATGTATGGAGTTCCTGTATTATTGTGGATTCCTTCTATTTATGGATACTAATGACAGCTTAATGCAGCTGTTTACAGTCTGTAATCTGGCGCGGTATTATTTACAGAGGAGAAAGGCGGAATTTTTGGCAGAGAGGGCTCAACGCTGATACTTCCACAGGAGGAGAGCCTTTATGTTGTCCACAATTGACACCATAGTCAAATTCAGCACTGGGACAAACAGAAAAATGTAGGTCACAGAACCACATCATGGACAAGCTTTCTGGTCTACTGTGGAAGGTTTTGATGATGAGCAGAGTATGGCACACTTTCGCATGTCGTGTGCAATATTTGACTATTTGCTAGAACTAATCACCCCAGCTTTAGCAAAATAAACAACAAACTACAGAAAACACATTTGGCTAAGTAGGAGGCTAGCCATTGTGTTGTGGTATGCTTTCTCGAGATAATACTACACAATTTCGTGTTTGTTCGGTGTAGGACTATCCAATGTTTGTGCTCTACTGTACGAAGTAGCTGCAGCATTGTTGAAAGCCCTGTACCACCATTTCATCTGAATGCCACATGGACAGCATATAGAGGACACCATAAAACGTTTAAAATAACGCCAATATCCACAGTGTGCTGGAGCCATAGATGGGACACATGTCTCAATTAATGCCCCAAGAGACAAGCCGGCAGACATCTACACCTTAATAGAATGGCATTCAATTATTCTACAGACTGTAGTTGACCACAATTTATGGTAAGCATAATATGTTATTAATGTTTTGGTTAAAACATAGCTAATATGTAATATATCTCCTCTCAATTTATATACCGGTATGTATACTAACAAACATATTCTATTCAGATCCACAGCTATTTACATTGGCTGGCCTGGTCCTGCACAGGATGCCAGAGTGCTTTCCAATTCTGTTTGCTACCAAATTGCAGAGGAGCAATATGATGGCTGGTTTTCCCCAGAGAGGTAAGAATTTATTTTTTGTTCAAAAAGGTCGGAAATTTAAATTATTGCATGATTCTATTTAATCTACAGTGCTATGAAATTTTGAGGAATTTTAGTTTAATTAGCATTTTTAGTCCTACCAATTGTAGAATTTAACAGCACAGATGGTGTCATGGTTAGCATTACTATCTTTACAGCAGGTCTTAGGTTTACACATCAAAAGCAACTTTGTTTAGTTTCTATTTTGTCCCTGTGCATATTTGTACCTTCTCTACTGTTTTATTTAAACTGATTTTCAGAAATCCAAGATGGTCCAGGGAGTGGAGATCCCAGTCCATATTATTTGCGATAATATACACACAGCATCATCAATTTTCACCTGACCAGATTCGCTTCACCCATACCCTTAGCCCTGCCAGGATGATCGCCGAAAATGCATTTTGATGACTAAAAGGACGTTGCCGTTGTTTGTTAAAGAAGAATGACATTGACATCAACCTAATGCCAGATGTAGTGAGGTTTAAGATGTTGTAGTAATGTTTTAAATTGTAAATATGGTTGCATAGACAATAGCCTGTGTACCTTGCATTTCAGATTAAGAAAGGTTTTTAAACAACAAAACATTTGTAATGATTTTTGCCATAACAAACCAACAATATTGTCCTCAAGTAATCAAATGATATAGGAAATACATATGACTCTCTCTATTTTCTCTGCTGATACACTCATGCATGGTCATTAGTTAAGTCATGAAATTGCTGTGTTGCTCCCGTTCATGCTCCAAGAACCTCTGCAGGCTGGCATCTTCTTGCACTTGCACAGCCAAATCCATCTTCCACCAATATGGTAGACATTGCTTTAATGGCTTGTTCCAACTTTGTGTTCTTCATTATCCTTGGTGGGACAGTAGTAGACTATAAAAAATGAAAACAAAAGTAATATTAATATTCTAAAAAATGACAGCTTGAATCTGATTGGTTGCTATAGACAACATCTCCACTTTTTCAAACCCACAGCTTGATAAATGTATCCCCTGGTGGTAATTGACTTTAACCCATTAATGACCATCCACCACCTCTATACATTGGGTGTTCATGAGCTGAAAACAGTGGGTGAAGTGGAAATTTAGAAATGGAGGTATAGAAAATGTGAGTGAATGGAATTTGATAATTTTACAATGAAAGCGGTAAGGCAGTATGGCATACCACTGTAAACAGTCCCATTTCGACCACTGGCTGTTCCCTGGTGGGCCCCACTGCCAAATTGTCCCACGCCCTTTCGCTATTCGCTAGGGGTTGGGGATGGAATGTGATCCCCAGGGCCCCAACAGATGTAGATGTGTAGGAACAGCATATGCAGCTCGGTAACACAGAGGAGCTTCCTGTTCATGCAGGAACTCCTCACTGTCTCTGCTGTGCTCTGATTGGCATTGGCTGAGTGACTGTGTCAGCCAAGGATGACATAGTCACTCAGCCAATCAGAGCACAGACACGCCCCCTACCCATACTACCATGCAGGAAGCTGGAGGAAGCACTGCAGGTAAGTTTATGGGACTGTGTGTATGAGAGAGAGAATGTGAGTCAGTTTGTGTGTGTGATCTGCATTAGTGTGTGTCAGTGAGTGTGGTGAGACCTGCATTAGTGTGTGTCTCAGTGTGTGTGAGACAGGCGCAGGCTAGGAGGTATCAGCCCGGGGGGCACACAGGCGGCCGCATCGGAAGCGGCCGCCGGTGACATAAAAAAAATTACTGCATCCACGCAGGGGACGGGGGGAGGCGGCCGGCCCGAACAGCCGCTAGACTGAGCGGCCCGGGTGCCCGCTGCCCCCCTGCCCCCCAGTCCAGCCCGCCCCTGGTGTGAGACCTGCTTTAGTGTGTGTCAGTCCTGTATTAGTGTGTGCAAGTGTGTGTGAGACCTGTATTAGTGTGTGTCTCAGTGTGTGTGAGACCTGTATTAGTGTGTGTCTCAGTGTGTGTGAGACCTGCTTTAGTGTGTGTCAGTGTGTGTGAGACCTGCTTGTGTGTGTGCCAGTGTGTGTGAGACCTGCATTAGTGTGTGTCTGTGTATGAGAAATGTATTACTGTGTGTTCGTGTGGATCGGATTTGCCCAGAGAGCCCAAATTCCTGATGGACCCGCCTCCTACAGTATGGTTGATGGACAGGCTGGTTCCTTCCACGGGACCAGTCCTCCTATTGTTTTGTTGCCGCAAATTGTAATGATCTGCATTCTCCCCTCCTGTCCTCTTCTAGTGATGTCATCACGTCTCGGCTCATCATGCAGCAGCGCACATGTGCAGAAGAGGAGGAAAAAAAGGCAGAAGTCTCGGCTTGTGCAGTGTCGGATGAACGAAGGTGTGACTGGATCACTTATAAATACCTTATGGTATAAATTTATTTAAAGAAAATAGTGCAGGGCACTTATTTATACAATTGCAAATGTACTTACATTTGACATTGTGTGTATGTTAGTAAAGGAGCTATCTTTAGTTCTGAGACTAGGAGAAGAAATTTGTTTGTTTTTTTACATTGCTAGAGAAAATGCATTAATTTTGAGTTATATGTCTGATACAATAAGCCTTTGTTGAGTAAGTCTTTTGTGTATCTTGGAGTAGGGAAATGACTTGTTTGGGGTTTTGTTACCGTCTTTGGGAATGTGTATTCTGCAGATATCTGAAGAAAGAACCCATGTTAATCTCATGTTTATTAGATATTTTGATGTGTGAGGATACAGCACCTAAAGGCACAAGAAGGTTTAATTAGACTTGCTACTAGATTTTCTGCGTCTAAAGCAAGATGCAGGAAATCACAGCAAGTTTTAGTATATCACAGATAATTGTAAATACTGTCAGCTTTGCATTGCATGTAAATCTATGTTTGGGTATGCAAATTGCATTCTGATTCTAAAAATAGCTCAAACCTCAAATCTGTATAAAAAGCACTGTCTTGTATTGAAAATTGTTCTTCTTGCTTCGTCTGACCTGCTGCCTGGTACCTCCTACTTGGAAATTTCTCTATCCCTGTAACCTTCAGATTAGACCCAAAATCGAATCCGTTCCCGGCTGTTTCTGAAGTTTGGACCCAGCATCCAGTTCCACCGCTCTGCCCGCTACCCAGCAGCTCTGGCCAGTGTGATAGGCCAGGGGGGATCCATCTACAGTAACCCCGATCCTTCGGAAGAGGTCAGGAGTACCAGCCCAGGTACACCAATTACGAGGTACACTGGTAGCGTCAGTTACCCGGACGAAACCCAGTACTGGATGCCGGTAAGGAGTCCAGTGGTGGCAACATTTGTAAGCCCCTCCTACTGCGGTTAGAGGGCACATTTGAGATAACAAAAGGGAACGGTGGCAAAGTAAGCCCAGACGATTCCCAACAGCAACAGACAGGGTGGCATAGGAGGTCCATCCTGTCACATATTTCCGCAGGTGGCATTACGTGCACCAGTCAGGAGTGCCAAGTTATTTAGGAGAGGAAAAACTGCAGCCAGGAGAACGCACAGGATGTCTGATTACACCAACGTGTCCAGGGCAGACCTCGAGACTCTGTGACATCAGCTATTCGCCAAACAGGTGCTGAAGGAATGACACCTACAACATGGTACCCAGGTGGAGGAAACTGATGACGGCAGTGGCCAAGGCAGTGGCCCAGTTGACGACCGAGAACAAGGTGAACCAGACCCCCAGACAACAGCAACCTCTACAGAACAGACTATACCTGCACAACCAGCCCCTCTCTCCTATCATGAGCGCAGGGCAGCCAGGCTAAAGATCCAGCTGGCGACCTTAGGGGACAATGCGACTGCAGCTGAGCGGGCACAGGACATTGAGGCATGGTGCCAAGAGGGAAGGGTGCCAGCCGTGCAGCCTAGGGGGGAGGCGCCCCCTAGGGGATCAGGACTGTCATCTCAACCTTGCCCTAAATTTGAGGATTGTGTTAGGAATATTGATGAGCACCTGCAGGCATTTGAAAGGTCCTGCAGGCTACCCGCTGTACCCAGACAGGAATGGGTTAAGCATCTGGTGCCCACACTGCAAGGACGTGTAGTGGAGGCCTGCCATGAGGTGCCCACAGAGGACTATGCGG
The DNA here is from genome assembly GCF_038048845.1 of Mixophyes fleayi. Taxonomy (NCBI): domain Eukaryota; kingdom Metazoa; phylum Chordata; class Amphibia; order Anura; family Limnodynastidae; genus Mixophyes; species Mixophyes fleayi. Next base: position 153,360,152 of record NC_134404.1, read on the forward strand.
GTTATGATATAGTGATATAGTGAAAAGCGCACTTTTACTCTGGAGTCCTATCGTCTGAAGTTCTGGGACCTTACCAAGAACCTCCACACCACCCTTGAGGAGTTTGCCAATCTGTTGCGGGGGTCTTCCAGGAAGTGGGTGAGCGGAGCAGGTGCCCAGACCGTGGAGAAGGTAACAGACTTAGGGATAAATGTATCAAGCTGAGAGTTTTCCGGCGGGTTTGAAAAGTGGAGATGTTGCCTATAGCAACCAATCAGATTCTACCTATCTTTTTGTAGAATGTACTAAATAAATGACAGCTAGAATCTGATTGGCTTTTCAAACCCGCCGGAAAACTCTCAGCTTGATACATTTACCCCTTAATGTGCTAAGAACAGTTTCACTGCCGAGGTGCACCAGAGATGACAGAATGGGTGCTGGACTGGAAGCCAGGCAGTCTGGAAGCAGCCATCCAGCTGGTGAATCAGTATGTGGCAGTGAAGCCACACTGGCAGAAGCGCCAGGTTAACAGTCAATACCAAAGTACTGTACAATCAGGGGGACATCCCTCCTCTATTCACCCCTAAAAGCAAGCACCTAACCTTTCTGGTATTTGCCAGCCACCGCCCCGTCCTGTCCCTGGGAATTATCAGAGACCACCGGAGCCCAGGCTGGATAAGAAGTGCTACAACTGCGAGAAAACCGTTCATTTAAGGATGGACTGTCCCACAACCCCAGTACCCCAGACTCATGCACCTAGTCAGAGTCCTGGGGCTTAACTGGCGAAGGTGTGCAAGTAGAGACAGACAGGGTGGCATAGGCAGTCCATCCTGTCACAGAAAGTAATTGTAAATAGAGAGAGGGTCAGTCGAAAAACTTCTTGATTCATCACACAATAGAGATATGAGGGCTCATCCTTAGGAAAAGAGATATTAAGCCACACTTTAATTTGTTTGGTGGGATATGTCCTGGGCTTAATCGAAAATAATATCTCACAACTGCAAATTAATTCACCGTGGTTCACAGAAACGTTCTCAAGCCAGGCAACTTAGGTTGTGGATCACCAAAACAAGGGTCAGCAGTTGAATAGGTGCTGCTGTGGTGTCTGTAGAAGCATTAGGTGTAAACTGAAGAGCTTACACTTCATCCCGAAGTTGCTCAAACCCTCATGCTGTTATGTAACGGCTGTGATTTCCTGGGAGAGGGTAGTCAGGACATTAGACTATGCAGCTTCCATACTTAGGCTTGGATATACTGACAGGTGTATACAAGAAAGCCTAAGAAAGCAATGACCACTGTTACTGGAGACTCTTGGCAAACAGGGTCTGGATAATGTACAAAGTAGTAGAATTGCCAGAGATAGTCAACAAATCCAATAGGACAAGCCAAGAGAATATTTGAATGAATCTAAATTCAATCACCAACAATTCATACATTATAAGATAAGTCTGTAAGAATAATCAGTGTCAGCAACAGATAGACAAATCAGTTTTGGTAATGTGATGCACACCCATCAGGGAGATTTTCCCAAAAGTGATACTAGGTACAGATTTTTATATTAACTATTGATAAGAGGAACTTTTTGTCTGGCTTTCATTTCCATGGGTTTTAAATACAGCTGCACCACTGGTTACATCATAACCATGCTCACAGGGCCATGCAGGAGCATGCTGCAAATGTCTATCATTCTCCCTCTGTACACTGCCCAAGAGTCTTCTTCTGGAACATGGAGATTCTCCCTCTATACACCGTTCACACTGCCTGTGGTTCTCCCTCTGTAGACCGCTCACACTGCCTGTGGTTCTCCCTCTGTAGACCGCTCACACTGCCTGTGGTTCTCCCTTTGTAGACCGCTCACACTGCCTGTGGTTCTCCCTCTGTAGACCGTTCACACTGCCTGTGGTTCTCCCTCTGTAGACCGCTCCCACTGCCTGTGGTTCTCCCTCTGTAGACCGCTCACACTGCCTGTGGTTCTCCCTTTGTAGACCGCTCACACTGCCTGTGGTTCTCCCTTTGTAGACCGCTCACACTGCCTGTGGTTCTGTCTCTGTCTACCGCTCACACTGCCTGTGGTTCTGTCTCTGTCCACCGCTCACACTGCCTGTGGTTCTCCCTCTGTCCACCGCTCACACTGTCTGTGGTTCTGTCTCTGTACACCGCTCACACTGCCCTCTCTACACATTAATGTAAAGTAGTTGACTCCTTCAGGGAGACCTTGATAAGTGGGCCCCTACTTGAACACTAATGCAGGTATGGGACGAGTATACAGAAAGTAGATGAGCATTGTACTCGGGTTTTATTTAGCATAAGAATACATGATTTAACTACATACATGCTTTATCTCTTTTCTAAATAGTAATTTATATGGAAACACAAGTTTCATTCATGTCTAATATTCAGTTCCTTTAAATGCACCTATCAGAAAAGTAACAACACTGCAAAGGAGGACAGACTTCTGGGTACTGCCATTTAAGTTGCAGCCAACTAAGCATATTTACCTTTTGGAGTAGCTTAATTTTATACTGTCCATTTGTCTGTAGCTTGAATGTGTTTAAAATTATTCTCACTTTTGATTAATTAAAAAAAAAGGACATAAATGAGGATTTAATTATTATGTAAAGCAAAAGGTATGTCAGCATAACTTCAAGCATATAACATAATCCAGTATATATCTAATTTGACTAATTTAGAAAACTCTGTTATACAAACCCATAAGCACTTTCCTACAGTGCTCCCTACCACTCCATACCTGGGTAACTGGCTCCTAAGGTAATATTCATTCTTACTACATTGGGAACATAAGTTTAATAAATACTATGTAAATGTTTCTGTTAGGGTTTACTATAACAACTCATTCTAAACTTACAAAAACTCTAATGGACTATAGCTTTAAAAATAAATAAATGAGAAGAAAGAAGAATATTTTGGCTTTGTCAAAATTCTTAGGCAGAGCGGTGCAGCTGGGGGACAGAGAGACTTGTACAAAATGCCATCTGCCTAATACGCTACTTACACCTCGGTCAAAGCAACACTCCAATTTCTTGTGCCAAAGCATTTCCCATTAAAACATCATGTCTCATATAGTTAGGAGGAGGTGTGACTTAAATATCACTGAGACAGCACAGGATTTCCCACAAGGACACAGCAAAAGAGACCCATCTCTCCTACGGCCCCCGTCCCGAGGGCTAATATAATAATGCAGTTAATGACTTGAATGGGGTAAAGACGACCCGAGCCCGGATTACCGTTATACCGAAAGAGAGTAGAGACCTCTCTCTCTGTAGTAGCTATCGCCCCATATCCTTACTTAACGTAGACTTGAAAATATATGCTAAAGTTCTTGCAAATAGAGTTAATTGCATCCTCCCGAAACTAGTACACCCCGATCAGGTTTGATTTGTCCTAGGCCGGTAGGCAGCAGACAACACCAGACGGACTATAGACCTCATTCAGCATATCAATGAGCGTAAACTACCCGCCCTCCTTTTATCCCTCGACGAAAAGGCATTTGACCGCATTGGCTGGCCCTTCATGATGATGAAGACCCTCTTGGCTAATGGCTTCAAAGACTGCTTTCTTAAGGGGGTCTCCGCCCTGTATGTCAACCCAACCGCTTCTGTTCAGGTGAATGGGTGTTCCTCCCCATCTTTTCAAATTCAAAATGGCACGCAACAAGGTTGCCCCCTCTCCCCACTCCTGTTTGCACTCACCATAGAACCCCTGGCCTTGAAAATACGACAAAATCCCGACATCTCTGGCATACAACTATCCTCCAGCATCTATAAGATTGCGCTCTACGCAGATGATATCCTCCTCACCATTACTAATCCCTTAACATCGTTACCAAACCTATTTCAGGAGCTTGATAAATTTTCTATAGTCTCGAACTTTAAGGTCAACACGGCCAAGACGGATATCCTGGATCTCAATATCCCACCGAAGTTGAAGCAGCTTCTGGAGCTACATTTTTCATTTCCCTGGAATTCCGATAGTATCAAATATCTGGGTATAGCAATTACTAGAAAGGTAGAAGACCTCTACCAGGCAAACTACCCCCAATTGATAGCATGCCTCAAAAAAGACTTGATCTCTTGGGACAAGTTGATAATTTCTTGGGTGGGCCGCATTACATCAGTGAAGATGAATTTGCTCCTTAGGCTGCTTTACCTTTTCCATACCCTCCCCATCAAAATTCCTCTCTCTACCTTTAAAATGCTGCAAACTTCTATCACACGCTTCATTTGGTCAAGTAAGAGACCCAGGATCTCTGCGCGTATCCTACAATGCTCTCCCATGGCAGGTGGCCTCGGCATCCCCAATCTTCGCAATTATTACTATGCGGCACGTCTGGCTCAGTGTGTCCAATGGCATTCCCCACCTGGGACCAGGGTCTGGGTTGATATAGAATCAGATCTATTAGGAGGCTCACCGATCTGTTCTATCCTCTGGCTCTCAGCCGCACAGCGCCCAGCCCCCTCCCGAACCCATCCGGTAATAGCCCTTTCCCTTTCACTCTGGTCTCAGTGTAGTAGAATGGCATCTCTATCTCCCGCACCCCAGATACTTATCCCTCTTTGGTTAAATCCAGCTTTCACACCAGGCCTATCACATCCTATGTGCACAAAATGGGCAGGGGAAGGTAAATTATTACTGCTAAACCACATAACAAGAACCCTAACGTTCCCTCAGTTCTCAGAATTGACTGAACGGTGCGGGTTCACGATGGGACAGTTCCACCAATACTTACAAATCAGACATTATCACCAACAGGTTAAGGCTCAGTTATCTGCTAGACCCCCCACTGTGTTTGAGAACTTTTGCCTATCAGGACCATCCTCAAAAGGTCTAATCTCAACGCTATACAATGCCCTACTTCCTACCTCCACGGAGGCCAAGAACCGTTTTCAGACACAGTGGGAGGCAGATTTGGGAACATCCCTAGATCCAGAAGAATGGTCGGACATCTATGAGTGGACAGCACGTTGTTCTATAAATGTCTGTATCAAAGAAAATGCCAATAAATTGCTGCATAAATGGTACTACGTCCCTTCTAGGCTCCATATTATATATCCTCAAACAAGTCCAACATGTTGGAGAGATTGTGGCCACACTGGCACCTTCCTGCACACTTGGTGGGACTGTCCAAAACTGCGCCCGTTCTGGACAGAAGTTCTCGCACTAGCAACAGCTATTCTCGACACTCCCGTACCCTCCGATCCTAAGCACGTATTACTGCCTCTATTTCTCCCAGACCTTCCAACACACACCCATAAGCTTCTTCGGCATATAATCAGTACACCTACCTGTCAAATAGCGGCCCACTGGAAGAACCCCACACCTCCAACGCTCCAAATGGTCTGTGGTCGAGTCTGGCACACTTATCAGATGGAATACATCACCAGTGTGCTTAGGGGCTCCTCCGTGTCCTTCAACAAAGTCTGATCTCCATGGGCTTCATATTACAACCAACCCCTGCTCCAATTCTAGTCGAATCCGATTTGTTACTGCAAATCCCAGATTGAACTATTACCTTCTGCTAAAAACATAACAGTGTAAATTCCTCCTCCCTTCCCCTAACCCTCCCAATCTGTTCTCTCCCCTCCCCTCATTTTGCCCTGTACCATCCCCTTACTCTCTCTTTTTTTTCTTCTTCCCCCTATTTGTATAATTTAAAACAAAATAACATCTTCATGGTACCATGCTCATATGAAGCTGAATTTGTTTTGTAAAAGCACTGTGAGAGAGTGTCATACACACTGTTAAATTTGTAAGTGCATTTGTCATCTCACTAATGTACCTTTCAAGAGTTTAATATTTTGTAATGCTGTTCAAGATAAGATGTTACTAATAAAACGTATTTAAAAAAAAAAATAATCACAAGTACAAAGTACAAAAAAATAAAAAAAAAACAAAGTAAAAAACACACATGTCTATTTCTGTCCCCCGTAACTTTCCCTGAACTAGAGAAATGACACATATTAGATATCAAAATAAATAGTAAAAGTAAGGGAACACATGTTTCTATGGGCACACTCATTCTTGACAAAAATCTTGAGTAAAATCATCAAAAGCTGTATTTTTTATAATTGTCATCTAATTTAACTTTCATGACCCTAAAACAATAGTTTATAAACAGTACCAAAAGAAAGCTCTGTCCTTCATAAAAAAAAATATGAAATTCACTGAAACCCCAACAAATAAAAAGTTATTGCTACTAAACCAGCAAATATGCTAAAATGTGGCTGGTCATGACTGCACAGCCATTTAAGGGTTAACACCACTTATAACATGTGCCCCATTGTGTCACTGCTGCATTAATATATACATTTATTATCATGTATGTGTAACAGAATAACCAACGTATCTACTCTTTGCGTTTCAGCTTCTCTTTCACTAGACTACATGGTGTGAAAATCAATGTTGTCAACACATTCATAACCCACAGTTTACTGAATGCCTTTCTCTTGGCTTTGAGGTATGGTTTGGGCAAACCGTGGCACTATGTAAGACCAATTTGCTTTCCTTCCTGTAAACCTAAAGAAAACATATTTTACATGCATAGATGGAGCACTGCAAACAGAAGAGTCTTGCTAATTCCCTAGGTTTCACAGCCATACACAAGGAAGATTATTCTGCATACTGTCTTGATGTGAAAGGCAATTCACGCTGCAATTGCTTGGCTACTTACTTGGTAAAATATAAAACAAAACTAATAATAGTTATATATTGAACACAAAGACATTCATAATTAATAAAAACAACACTTTCCGATAAAAGGTCGACCTACTAACATGCAATGATGACGGAGCTATTTATTGCTGTATTCATTATATTGGCCACAATGGCCTGTGGCTAGGGCAGCAACTGAGCAATATATTTTTTCTGTGTTTCCCTAGAATTTTGATTTTTTTTTTAATTAAAAATACATAGAACAAATCATGGAATAAACAAAAGGTTACATTTGAAATAAAATGTAGACATAAAGTATTCTAAATATTAACATGTAGAATAAATCACACTATAATAACATACAATAGAATGTACAGAATAATTTGTTGTCTGCAAACTTAGGATCAAAACTGCTATGATGCCAATGAGAAAATATCTTGCAAAATGTAAGTGCCTTGGAGGGTTAAACAGAAAAGCTACATGTTACATTTTCTGTCTTCTTCTCTTTGATACTCATTCAAGTGGAAATGGAAACTGTGGTTCTCATAGTGTGGTCATCAATGATCCCTGTAACTACCTGTCTTTTGAAAGTGGATTTTATGCAGTTACCCACATGGAACTGTATCAAGGGTAAACGTCAATGTTTCAAAGACATACAAGAGGAGAATTTACTACATTATATAGATAATGTTTTGTAAACTAAAGTCCAGAAGCTTCTTTGCAATGTTTATGTTTACAGTTTTATTTTTAAGCTATATCTGTCTTGTTATAGGGGCTTATTTACTATCAAGTGCCCATAGGGCTGGTTTTCCATCATTGCTTATTGCAGCGATAGAAAATCTCCTATCGCCACAATTTACTAAGAATATGTCACCAGGGCAGACGCGTGATATTCAGCTCCCAGCCAACACAGGCTGCTAAGAATACTCATGCCGCTTTGCCAGCCGGTCTACAGTGGCTCTGCGCATATATGACTTTCAGTTTCACTAGTAAAAAATAATTGAAGACTAAAAATATATAAATAATATTGTATAAATAAACACTTTGGCCACAATCCAGAACAAAACAAATGCTTTATTTAAATAGATAAATAAAGCATTTTTTTATTCATTAGTACCTGCTATCAATAGGGAGACTTGGTAAATAGACTTTGCGAAAGCTTTTTGTCACACATCAGAGTTGACCAGTCTCTTGTTGCCGTTTGATACCAGCTTGTCATGCCGGAGACAGAGTAGACTGCCACGACATGCAAAGCCGGATTAACAATAGGGCTAAAGGGGCTACAGTCCAGGGTCCTCGGGCAGCTGGGGGGCCCGCTGGCATTCATCGGGGCGGGGGCGTCCCCGCACCCGGCTCTGACTGTCACCTGTTCAAGGAGAATGACAGGCAGCTAACAGCAAATGTTATGCTTTTAGCTGCCTGCTTTCACTGCAGGACTTACACGGCGCGCGGTGATCTCCTTACTGAGGAGATCTCATAAGATTGAGACTATGAATCATAGTCTCACTCTCACGAGATCTCCTCAGTAAGGAGATTACTGCGCGCCGCGTAAGTGCTACAGGGAGTGGAACAATGGAAGGAGGTAAACTCACGGGGGGGTGGGCCTCAAAGCTGGGGGGCCCTTATGGGGGGAGGGACCCTAACAGTACCCTTAGCCCGGGGGCCTCCCTTCCCTTAATCCGGCCCTGACGACATGCGAACCCTTCTGCAATGAAGCCCAAACCTCCTTGAGTGGGTCCTGGCGAAAACCAGGGACTTGCTAAACTCAGTGCCTCTGTTACTGCCAGCACTAAAGCAAGTTTCCGAATGTGAATTCACGTTATCCGTTAGATTCATGATAGTACACACTGGCCATGGATTCCACTAGTAATTTTTCTCCTTGGGACCTGCTGCAAAACCTTGTCAGCAGGTTTCAAAAGCAAGAAACTAATCAGGACCAGATGATGTAATTTCTTCATGGTCTTTCCTGCTGACTGTACACACTCCAGACTTCCCTGGGGACTCAGGCGCCTCCTGCTACTCCTTCACAGGCATCTACTGGTATGGCAGCACCATCCCAACTTTGTTTGCATCGCCTAAATACTCCCGGGATCCCAAGAACTCCTTCCAGGGAACTTCCCCGCTGAAGAAGCAAAAGATCTCTTAGTTGCAATTGACTTGGTCTTTAGCAAAGTGCAGATTGCAGAAAGTAAAGAAGGTACAGTTGTTAATGCTGACAGTCACTGCCACCCATCCTCTCTAGCTGGTATGTCTGCAGATCCTCACATGTTGCAGTTGTCAATGTTGACACTCCACTGCTATCTGTAGCTGGTATTGTGGAGGATCCTCACATTGCTCCTCCTCCCCCCCACTTTAGGAGATGCGACCATCTAGGCTTAACTGTAAACTTTGACTGATATTCCATGTAATGTCTTGTTGTTTTACCTCTGTACGATGCTGCAGACTTCATGTGGAGCCCTATAAATAAAGGTTAATAATAATATAATGGGTGGTAGCTGTAGCCTGTACACTGCTAGATTTATCTTCCTGCTGATTTGGAATGGATGGATGGATTTAGGCCCTAGCTTGAGTGAGGGCTTCTTTAAGGCAATGCTGCATGTGAAGAGCAACATATTATCGCCCACTGTGAAATCTGTCCCATCTCTTTTGCTCTTCCACCTTTTTTGGTTGGCCATCTTCAGCCTCTTCCACACTCCCTGAAGATGCTACCCATGATTTTCTGCAGAAAGACCCCCAAAGGGGACAAGGAAAACCTATATAACCACCTGGTGGAAACCATGTTATTGGTAGAATGGGGTACAGCCGTGGATTCCTGCACCAGCTTGTTCCATGGGAACTCTACCGATGAAAGCAATTAGGATTGTGCACCCTGGACATGTTAGAGAAAGCACCATAGAAACAGCTGGAGGGATGTATGGCCAGCTTTATAGAGAAAGTCCTTCCCAAATGTTTTTAATCCAGCAGGCATATTTAATTGACACTGCTGGTTTAAATCTAATCCAGAAAACCAAGAGAGAAAAGAGTGTATGTAGGGGCACTCCGGGGTATCGGATTAAAATATCATTTTATTGGTATACATTAAAATATATTCTTATACAACTAGCGAAAATATATATAAAAACATGTGCAGAGTGAATATAAAATGCAGCCCTAGCTGCAAATCGCTGTGTTTTCACGCTATTATGTAGATTCTTGTTAGATTAATATTTGTCAAATTATAATTCTGCTGGTTCTTATATAACTGTTAAATTACTCACTAGATCAAAAATGTTATATGATTGATCTAAATTATATATATATCGAGAATATAACAGAATAATAAGTTTTGATACCTATACAAGTAATTTAGTAGCAAATCTAATCCAGTAAGTATACTTCTCTTTGAAAATCAAATACACACCATAAATCCTGCACTCTTCTGAAAAAACATCTGAGCACACAGCCTTTAGTGGCAGCTTTTACACTAAACACAGATGAGCCAGTGGAAGCAGCCTAATTCCACGGAAGTAGTGTGGAAGAGTTGATCTTCTTGGTTACATATTGTTTTCAGGTTTCTTGTCCAAGAGGCTGTATCTTGTGGGCCACATACTAGGTTAAGCCTCATGGTACAAGTCACATGCCATGTGATGTAAGGCTGGGGTTCTTAATTCTAATCCCCAAGTACCACCACCAAATCAGAATTTCTTTAATCATGAACATGTGAGTTAATCTATATGCTGGGTCAGTAATTATCCCACCTGTTTCCACAGACAGGAGAATGAACAATTCCGTGACTCACTTTTTTCTCTATAGGGGTCACAATGCAAAAAGTAAAAGAATGGAAAAAGAGAAAAAAAATTAATCTGTTAAGGGGTTAAATGAAAATATAATACAAAAGGACACACCTTTCACACAGAACTGAACAGGGCCAATTTGCTCAGGTACTGGCTTGTAAAATGAGGAAAACTTTCATGTTAAATGTTAGAGATATATAAACCTCTGGGAGAACCAATTGAGTACATCAAATAACTGAGCAAATTGCAAAGCAGAGTCAGCACACAGATAAAATTTAATTATCATCTCTTCTAGGCAGAAATGAAAATAGGGTTTCCAGTTCTCAAATGAATTGTGTTCATATTAGATCAAGTCTCCAGTATCAATTCAGTTGTTTTAAGCCGTACACTTATAGTAGCTAGGAATTTCAAGTTAATGAAAAATTATTACAAGTAGCTGGTATGAAAAGAAGATTATGAATAATTATTTAGTACGGTACCGATACTTTTCAACAGAGATCCAACATTTTGCTTATGTCAGTCAGTAGAAGGAACCCCTTGCTTCTATTGCATGTCTAATACAGTAAAACAGAGGACCCTGTAATGTAGGGGCATATCCAGACCCCTAGGACAGTAGAACTAAGCTCACTTGAATTTCAATGCCACTTAGTTAAAAAGTAAACAGTCTTTAATCCACCTCAAACAGCAAAGCATACATGCCATAGTGATGTAGGATACAAGGCTGGAATTTCAAGGCATAACATGTAAGCAGGGGAGGGCTGGCAAATTTTAGCCTGGAGGGGCAAGACTTGAATCAGCAGCTATTAGGAACATTTAAAAGGAAACAAAAATGCAGGTGGCCCAGTGACCCAGCCCAAGGTAGTCCACTATGGGACCCCTGCCCCCCAGCCCAGCCTGCCCCTGCATGTCAGGTTATTATTTACAAATTTGCTGTAACATCAATGGTCATTTACAAATCTATGCAGAACGGTCATGTGACCAAAAGACTGCAAGCTTGCCACTCAGGCTTCATTACTCCAGATTGATGTAAGATAAAGAAGTCCATCCCTTTCTTAGCAACAGTAAAGATAACATGCGGGACAGATTTAGTTAAGTAGAAACATTTCCATCCAAATATTTTGCATAATAATACACATGTAGTAATGAGTTTAGTTTACGAGAAGGAGTCCAGTTGAGTCGAAGGAATCAGGGGCCTTTTTTGTTTTTTTTAAAAGGCCCATAAAGCAGCTCTGCATGCTCCCAAATTCAACGAAGGACAGATCTGATGATAAGTGCTGTGATGAATATGGATTTAGGTCTACTCTACTCTGCTCTACTCTACACTAGATCAGACAGTGCAGTATACGTACCTGTCAGCTCCATGCCAGCGCCAGTCGGAAGATCTGGCGGCATTATAAAAATAACCAAATAAAACCGTGTGCCCTCCCCGCAAAACAGATTAACCCTTGTGCTGCCAGTCAAGGCTGGTAGTAGCAAAATCAGGTGGGGAGGGGGGTGGGGGTAACAAAAAGTATGGAGTCCCCCTGATTTTACTTCAACCAGCACTAGGTTTAGCCAGCCGGGGCTGGTGGCATTATATCAGGGGAACCCGCAGCATGGGGTCTCCCTGCCATTTTGATAACAAGCCCCAAGCTGGTCAGCATGGGCCTGGACTCCCTGGGGAATAGGGATCCACAAAAAAAGCAGCCCCACCCCCACATAAGGGTTCCCAGCCATGTGCTGAATGTACTAGGGTACTTCTAACATCCCTGGACGGTGGGTGTTGGGTAACAAAATTGGTTTAGTTAGAAAATATACCATTTTGTATTGGTATACTACAGGTCCCAGCAAGCCCAGGCTACCATTAACAGTTTGGGCATGCTGGTGCTTGTAGCACTACAAGCACCAGAATACCCATAGCTGCCAGGGCATGCTGTGTTCTGTAGTGCACCAACCAAAAAGTTAAATAAACCACACTCCTCGTTTGAAAAAAAAATTATTAAAAATAAATAAAACACACCAACTCTTAATACTTATCAACATCCAGGTTCTTCATCTTTAATGGATCCAATCTTGTAAGCTTTACAAAAGTACCTAACAAAATTATTCCAAATGTGATAAAAAAAAAAACTCTCCTTTTCTTGCAGCTTGTCAAACCCAAATAATCATCTGGAACATGCTTGATAAAATAATTCCGGTTAGATGATACATACAAGCTCCGACAGGGAGGAGCTGCCGCCACATAATGAAAAAAATGATAGTACCTAGATCTGTTTATAACCTGGGACTTTGGCAGCGTGGGAGTGCAGAATACATGCCTTGCTAAATTAGGACCAAGGTGTTAAGATATATTGATGTAAATAAGGGTTTATAGTATGATGAGGCATGCATCAGAGGCCTATTTTTGCCACCTCGCTTGAGTGTTTTTGAAGAGATGCTTTAGTATCACCGATAGCCAATCAACTATGGTTTATGGCCTAGGCCAGATGCTAAAAGATTGAGAAATGTCTTTGCTTAGAAAGGATCACTTTGGGTCACTCCCAATACAATATATATTTAGGGAGCAAATATAAAACTTCAAAGCATTACCTTCCATAATACACATGTAAGAAGACCCCCTGTATATATTTGTAAACATTGGAACCAGCCACATGACATGTTTCATTGAGAGATACCAGCCCCAGTAGGTGTTGTTTCAAATGTGTATATGCAGAACATCATACTCAGTTTAGTGAAGTTATGATCATACCTCTGCTATGTTTTAGAAGAGAGTTAAATTAAAAATTGTCCGTGTTTTCTAACCTTCCACAGATGGCAGCATTACGCAAGTGTGCTCTGCTGTTTCTGGTTCCATACCTGTTATTTAAAAAAAATGGTTGTGCCTTAATATTTACTATTTGTCAATTTGTTGTCACCATTTTTATTGTTTAAGTATTGTGACTTTCTGTCCTATTAAACTCCATTTAATTATGTTCTGTCTTTGTGTTCTTAAATTATTCTCAAGCCAGATAAGCTTGGCTTTTATAATGCTACATTTATGCAGGGAATTGTTTGCAGACATTTTTTGCTTTCTGCCTTGTCTGAACATGCACAGTCTGGCACATACGCCACTCAGAAGAGGCCTCCGCTCTTCTCCTTTGAAGAGCATAGCAGGGGTCTCAGGGAACAGAGATCTCGGAGGAGGGAGGGAGGTGCTAACCCATCTCACCTCATTTCCCTGTAGTCGCACCTTGTGAACCCTTATTGTACACCCCTGTTTTTGAGCGACAATTAGACTGAGTCACTGCAAACGGAATTTCTGGGTTTTCATACTAAAAAGTAGTAGAGTCTTAGAAAGGTATGGGTGGACGTTTACCAAAACCATATTTGGGATCAATTTTAGTCCAATAATGGTATAGATGTCTCATAATAAAGTCCTCAAAATATTTGACATTGAGGAGAATTACTTTTAAAATGGTGAGGAACCTTATTACACACATTTTTCTTTCTTTATTTAGCTTGATTACATGTTGGATGCTGTCCTGCTCTATAAAGTACCAGTAAGTATTTTAAAATAAAGTAATTTAAATTTTTAATTTAGTGAGCCTCAAAATGTGGTACCAATATTAAAAGAAATAGATTTGTTAATCCATTAAGCTCTCTAAAGAACAGGGCCCTCTACCCTTTGTTTTCATGTCTGCATTTATTCTGTCTGCCTTGTATGTCCTTGCTTTATATATGTCCTTGTTTTATATATGTCCTGTTTTCTCTACTGTACAGTGCTGCGGAGCACTGTGGCACCTTACAAATCTACAATAATAATAATAATATTTTGTTTTGATTCAAATTTCTTTATTATAGGGAAATTAAAAATGGCAATAAAAAGTATACAGAAATAATGAATGACAAAACTGTGGACATATTATATCAGATCCTGAGGTTTAAAATTGAATAATAGAACAAAAATGGTCTGTTGAGATTAAAAATGATTAAAATCAGGTTTTAGAGGTTTCACAAACTTTAACAGAACTGGATTGATGTAATTTGAGGCTGTACTCACAACACCCTTGTCACCCTATGCACTGGTCATCACATCTCTAGCTTCACCAGTCTTGTCAATTTGTGCTTCTTTGTTGAAATACAAAAGTTTAACCTACATGATGTGAATGGAAAAGCTGCCTCATGGGCACACACAGACCACTGTGAATTGGCCCTATTTCCTATAGTAATAAACTTGGTCAATTACAGTAGCAATTATACCAAATGTTATTATATGCACAATAGTCATGGAATAAGCCGATTCAAATTACACATTTAATGAAGACAGTCCCAATGTTCCCTCACTATCATCATTAATTTAATCTGCATTTATGTGTACAGATTAAACTATACATTTTATCTTCTGCGATTCAACATAAGATTACATAAACAGATATAAACATACATTCTTATATTTAAAAAGCAAATTCAGGACAAAATAAATCCCACCTTCATCAGCCCGCACCATGTTCCTATTCTGCATATTCCTATACATGTCCACATTAAGTTCTGCTCACCAACCAATAGGTTTAACCCTTCCTAGGGTATAAGAATTTGCTCAGTCATCATTATCATCAGGATCATCTATTTATATAGCGCCACCAATTCTGCAGCGCTGTACAGAGAACTTACTAACATCAGCCCTCAGTCGCAAGTATAGGCCCAGCTAATGCACAGAGGCCAGGAAGATGGATCAGTGTTGCAGTGTGCTATGTGTGATTCTCACTAATATAGTAAGTGTTCATTCATTGCATTAGCTTCTTTCATGTTGGGAAAGAACTCACAAGAAAGCAGTACAAGCTGTGCCCTGAGGAAACAGACCCTCTGTGGGTTTTACATTTAGCATTTCTGGCAGACATGCTGTTTCATTTGGATAAACGCAATGTAAATTTACAAGGAAAGTAAAGATATTGAATAGCCTTGCAGAAACTATGTTTACATTTGTTAACAGACTCTGGTCTCTAAGAAACAGCTGCAGATGAAGGAACAAGCGCATTTTCTGAATGTATCACAATCTGGCAACACTGCAACTGATAGTCCACATTGAGATACCTAGACAATCTTCTGTTTTTAATTATTCAATAACCCTTGTCTAAATTGGTGAAGTAAATTGGTGAAGACCCATCTGGGCCTGGGTCAAGTTAGAGCTGAACCTCACATCTTTTCAAAGCATTTAGACCTGTGGTTCCCAAAGTTTTGCAGTTCGCGGCACCCTTAGAGTCTCCATAATTTTTTCAAGGCACCCCTCCAAAATAATTACTGAGCAGTCCTGTTTTAGAAGTAGTTGGGTCAAAAAATTGTAATAAGTAATTAGATCAGGACAGAAATACTTATTTAGTTGTATGCAAAAATGCACCCTCTGCATCCAGATACTCTGCCCCCAGACACTTTGCCCCCTCTGCATCCAGACACTTTGCCCTCTCTCACGCTGCCTCCTCTGCCCTCTATCACGCTGTCCCCTCTACCCTCTGCCATGCTGTCCCCCTCCTCTGCCACGCTGTGTCCCCCTCCACTGCCTCTCTCATGCTGTCCTCCTTCTCTGTCATGCTGTCCCCCTCCTCTGCCACGCTGTGTCCCCCTCCACTGCCTCTCTCACGCTGTCCTCCTTCTCTGTCACGCTGTCCCCTCTGCCACGCTGTCCCCCTCCTCTGCCACGCTGTGTCCCCCTCCTCTCTCACGCTGTGTCTCCCTCCACTGCCCCTCTCACTCTGTGTCCCCCTCTGCCGTGCGCCAGCCATAGAACAAACAAACAACACAAAAACTTACCAATCCACGCGGCGCCAGAACCCAGCATCCTCCTCTCTCACACAGCTGCGTGAGAGAGGAGGATGCTGGGTCCTAGGCCCGTGTGGATTGGTAAGTTTTTGTGTTGTTTTTTCAATGGCTGGCCCGCGGCACCCCTGTGACAGCGCTGCGGCACCACTGGGAGCCGCGGCACACACTTTGGGAACCGCCGCTTTAGACTATGAAAAGATGTGAGATTCAGCTCTAACTTGACCCAGGCCCAGATTTAGGAAAAACTATACATGCCCAGGTATAGGGAGTCAGAATTGCAGAGGGGGAAGACTTCCTCTTATTCTCACAGTGGTAGTTTAATACAATATACTTCTTTTGCATTTCTTATTTTATATTTTCCTGCACTGTTGCTGAAGGAGAGGAAGAAGGTGTACTGGACACACATGCCTGTAGCTAATAACATAATGCAATTATTTTGGTCATCCAGTCAATCCAATTAATAGATTTTGATCATCCAATAAATTAATATAAAAGATATGTCTTTTAACCATATATATATTCCTTATAAAATTATTATTAAAACTTATTCTGTGCATATAGTACATTATTAATGGGGACAGACAGACCCTCGGGTTACAATCCAGTGATGATTCTATGTTTGTGTTAAGACTTGTTCATTTTGGGGGTTTCCCAAACAGCACTTTTTAGTAGATTTCATATGTCTGCGGCCAAGTCTGTCCCCACCACAAGGGGCTCCAGTGAACACCAGACTTTCAGAGCAGACTCCGGGTTTAGCCGTACTCGCTAGAGGGGTTCCTAACATTATAACCGGCCATAAATTTCTGGAGTATTCGCTTCCATGGATGAGAACGGGGCGAACATTTCTCCAGCCCAAGTTCTGGCAGGTCAGATCCAGTCCATCTCCCAAGTGGTCCAAAACCTTGTTCAACGTTTATCTGCTCAAGAAGAGGCTACCAGAGCCGCGCAAGTCCAAGTCTAGCAAAACCCGACAGCTCCTGCCGTGGAGCCCAAGCTGAACTTGCCGGATCGATTCTCTGGGGACAGAAGTCTCTTCCGTAACTTTAAGGAGATTTGTAAACTTTACTTCCATCTCCGACACCGCTCCTCCGGTTCTGAACAGCAAAGAGTGGGTATAGTGATCTCGTTGCTTCAGGGGGACCCGCAGTCCTGGGCCTTCAGCTTGCCTCCCGAGGAAGAGAGAACTAGGAGATGCACCTTAGGCCTCTGCCTATATTGTGGAACCAAAGGCCACCTTCTGCGCTCCTGTCCCAACAAGTCGGGAAAAGATCAGGCCTAGAGAAGGTGGAAGAAATTCATCTAGGTCTGCAGCTCATCTCTTCCAAAAATGCATTATTAGTTCCCGCTCATCTTTCCTGTGGATCACACTCCTCTGTCATCTCAGCATTTATAGATAGCGGTGACGCAGGCAACTTTCTGGATATCAGTTTTGCCAAGTCCATTGGAACCCTTTCATGAAAATGAATTCCGCTATCACTGTCTGTGGTTTGGATGGGGGTCCCTTACCCGGAGGCAGGATTTCTTTCAAGACTCCGTCATTACAACTTACAGTTGGATCTCTTCATTCCGAAACCCCCTCTCTTCTCCTCATTGATTGCCCTTCCGTTCCACTAATTCTGGGTCATCCCTGGCTCCAGCTCCACCTCCATAATCCTGTGATCGACTGGAATCTTGGAGAAATTACTCGGAGTACTCACTGTATTCAAAATTGTTTGGCCATGTCTCTTTGGCTTCTGCAGCTGCTACCGGATCAACTGCCTTCTGCTTATCGTGAATTCCAGGACGTGTTTTCCAAAAAGGCGGCTGATTCTCTACCTCCGCATAGAGACTTCGATTGTGCCATTGATTTACTTCCAGGATCCATGTTCGCCAAAGGAAGGTTATACTCCCTTTCTGGCCTTGAAACAAAGGCAATGCAAGATTATGTGGAGGAAAACTTGCAGAAAGGGTTCATCAGATCTTCAAAGTCTCCTGTAGGAGCGGGGTGTTTTTTCGTGTTTAAAAAGGACGGTAGTCTACGCCCGTGCATCGACTTTCGTGGTCTGAACAAGATCACCATCAAAAACACATATCCGCTCCCGCTCATCTCTGTCCTGTTTGACCAGATGAGGGATGCTACCATATACACCAAGATTGATCTCCGTGGCGCCTACAATCTCATAAGCATCAGGGAGGGCGATGAGTGGAAGACGGCCTTCAACACTCAATCTGGCCATTATGAGTATTTGGTCATGCCCTTCGGCCTGTGTAATGCGCCTGCAGTCTTCCAGGATCTCATTAACGAGGTTCTCCGTGAGTTCCTGGATCATTTTGTGGCAATGTATCTGGATGACATCCTGATATATTCTCAGTCTCTCCCTCAACATCGTGATCATGTCAAACAGGTTCTGCGTAAACTCAGAGAGCATCAGCTCTTCGCCAAACTCGAAAAGTGCGAATTCGATGTCAAGAAAGTTTCATTCCTAGTAATTTCTCCAGATGGATTTTCTATGGATCCTAGTAAAGTCCAAGCCATCCTGGAGTGGGTACGTCCCACGAATATGAAAGCGATCCAAAGATTCCTGGGCTTCGCAAATTACTATCGGAGATTCATTCAGGCTTTTTCTGATCTAGTGGCTCCCATCACTGCTCTTACCCGCAAAGGGGTGGATCCCTGTAATTGGTCACCGGAGGCCATTGCATCATTCGAAGCTCTTAAGAATGCGTTCACTACTGCTCCAGTCCTCAAGCATCCTAATCCACAGTTTCCATTTATTCTGGAAGTGGATGCCTCGGAAGTAGGCGCTGGTGCTCTCTTATCCCAGAGGGACCCCGGTGATCATAAATTGCATCCATGTGCCTTCTTTTCATGCAAGTTTTCCACTGCCGTAGTCAACTACAATGTGGGCGACCGGGAACTCCTGGCAATCAAGTGGACTTTCGAGGAGTGGCGTCACTGGCATGAGGGAGCGGTTCATACAATTTCAGTCTTCAATGATCATAAAAACCTGTTGAACATTGAGTCTGCCAAACGGTTAAACTCCAGACAAGCTCGATGGACCTTATTCTTTACCCGTTTCAATTTTGTCCTAACCCACAGACCTGGTTCTAAGAATACCAAGGCGGATGCTTAGTCCAGGAGCTTTCTACCTCATCAACTACCCACGGGTGAACCACCACCTATAATTCCGGCTTCTATCATTCACGCTGGGTTGACCCAGCACTTAGGAAACACCATACGTTAATTTCGGAAGATAGCCCCTGCTGAAACACCTGCGGGGCGCCTTTTTGTGCCGGTGCATATCCGTAGAGCTGTCCTCACTGAGGTCCATGAGAATAAATCGGTTGGGCATCTGGGTATCTCTAAAACACTAGAAATCCTTACACATTCAGTATAGTGGCCTTCACTCTCCTCGGATGTTGAGCGCTTTGTCCGCACTTGTGAAGATTGCGCAAAAAATAAAACCTCCATGATCTCTCCCTCAGGTCCACTTATGCCATTGTCTATGCCTATGAAACCCTGGACACATCTATCAATGGATTTTATTGTGGATCTGCCATATTCTTCAGGAAACAACACTATTTGGGTAATAGTGGACCGTTTCAGTAAAATGTCCCATTTTGTTCCACTGACCAAGCTCCTGTCACGGCTGAGTATAGCGTACCTGCTATCGTTGGCACTACTCGGAGGAAGGTGCGGAGTCTAACGTGCCCCTGGTATTCACCAGGGACCCCCGCAAGGAGGTATGGACTCAGCTGCAGGGAACACGCAGGTCGCAGTCCTTCCACGAATCAGATAGCGAAGCACGAGAGGAATGTCAGCCAGACAATGGTGCGGGTAATGCAGGTACACGAGGAGAATCCGAAGGGGTGATGAGTCTAGCTGGGTCGGTAACGTTCAGACAGCGAGGTACAAAAGGGGAATCCAAAGAGTAGTCAAGGCAATCCGGGTCACAAGGGTCACAGACAAACGGCAAATAATCAGGAGACAGGCAAAGGTCAGGAAATGGGCAATCACAGGAACACACTAGAAACGCTGGAGGACAGGAGGACCTGAAACTCTGGCACTGGAGGTGGGACCATGGGAGACTTAAATACATCTGATGCCCAATCAGCTGCAGCGCTGTCATATATTAGCGCCGTAGCGCTTCCTGTATGCAGCGTCCCGTTGCTTAGCAATGGGAATGCTTACAGTGTAGTAGCCGGGTGGCCGAGCGGGGCGGAAGTGACACGTCTGGTTGCCGAGCAGCACAGCGGGACCTCCGTCCCGATCTACAGGCGGCGCCTGACAGTATGCCCTCCTCCTCCTCCTCCTCCCCTTGATTGGAGAAATCTTTTGAGTAGCAGAGGAGCATGAAGGTCTGGTTTGTCCACCCAAGATCCCCCTTCGGGAGCAAATCCCCTCCAGTGAACAAGGAACTGTTGACGACCATAGCGGATACGAACATCCAGGATTCGACTGATCTCAAACTCTGTTCCAGAAGAGGTTTGAACTGGAGGAGGTCGAGATGGAGGTACAAAGAACCTGTTAAGCACCAATGGCCGAAGTAGGGACACATGAAAGGTATTATAACATCGTGAGGAAGCAGGTAGCTTTAGCTTGACACACACAGGATTGATAACTTGAGATATGGTGTAGGGACCAATAAAACGTGGAGCCATTTTCATAGATGGTACTTTGAGTTTTAAATCTTTAGTGGAGAGCCATACTTGATCCCCTACCTTCAATAGAGGAGTAGCTCTTCGGTGGCGATCTGCAAAGGTCTTATGGTGCTGTGTTGCTTTTTGCAAAGCTGCTTTGGTTCTGGCCCAAATGAGAGAGAATTCTCGATAGAGTGAGTCCACTGCCGGAACTGAGGAGGAAGAATTTGGAAACGGGTCTGGAATAATAGGATGCATCCCGCTCACAATAAAGAATGGAGAAAACCCGGTAGATTCATGGACATGGTGGTTGTGTGAGAACTCTGCCCAGGGAAGAAATTGTGACCATCTGCTTTGATTATCAGCGGTAAAGCAACAAAGAAAAGTCTCTAAATCCTGGTTGATCCGCTCGGTCTGACCATTGGTCTGGGGGTGATACCCCGATGAGAATTTTAACTCCGTACCCAGTTTTTTACAGAAGGACCTCCAGAACCGGGAGATGAATTGAACTCCTCTGTCAGAGATGATTTCTTTTGGGCAACCATGAAGTCTGAAGATCTCTTTGATAAACGTGTCGGCTAAGTGACTGGCCGAAGGTAGGCCTGAAAGAGAAATGAAGTGCACCATTTGCGAAAATCGATCAATGACAACCCAGATGGTATTGAATCCTGAACTGCAGGGAAGGTCAGTAATAAAATCCATGGCTATACTCTCCCAGGGAGCATCAGGCGTAGGCAGGGGTTGGAGCAACCCAGCAGGGACCTTCCTGGAAGTTTTGTATTGGGCACAAATGGTACATGCTGCAATAAAGTCCCGTATATCAGCACGTATAGTAGGCCACCAGAAACGACGACAGAGAAGGAATGTGGTCTTCTTTATGCCAGCGTGACCCGCGATACAGGTCGAATGGGCCCATCGCAATACCTTGAGTCGTAATTGTGGTTCCACAAATGATCGTCCTGTGGGAGGAGCATCCTTAACAGTATTGGTAATTGCAACGATGTTAGAAGGGTCGATAATGCAATGAGGAATCGATGGATTCAGGCGATCCGTATCATCAAAAGAATGGGATAGAGAGTCTGCCTGCCCATTTTTAGCACCTGGACAGAAGGTAAGAATCATATTGAAGCGAGCAATGAATGATGCCCAGCGAGCCTGCCGAGGATTCAAACAGCGAGCTTCACGAATTAATGTCAAATTTCGGTGATCTGTGAATATGGTAACAGGAAATAAAGCGCCCTCTAGTAAGTGTCGCCATTCCTCCAAAGCTGCTTTGATAGCGAGAAGCTCTTTGTCTCCGATTCCATAATTAATCTCGTTAGGAAGAAATCGTCTGGAGAAGAACCCGCATGGAGAATGGGCACCAGAGGGTGTCTTTTGGAATAACACAGCTCCAATGCCTATTGAAGAGGCGTCTACTTACACAAAGAAAGGTCGCTGTTGATCCGGCTAGGAGAGAACAGAGGCTGAGGAAAAGGCTTATTTTAGAGTAGTAAAGGCAGAAACAGCCTCTGGAGACCATATCTTCGGATTGGCAGATCTCCTAGTTAACGCTGTAATTGGAGCAATAATGGAAGAGAAATCTTGGACGAACTACCGATAATAATTGGTGAATCCGATGAACCTTTGGATACCTTTAAGGCCCTGTGGTTGAGGCCAATTCAAGATGGATGACACCTTGGTGGGATCCATCTGTAAACCAGAGCCGGACACGATAAACCCAAGGAAGGACACTTGGAGAGCTTCAAAGACACATTTTTCCAATTTGCAATAGAGATGGTATTTGCGCAGTCTTCGTAAGACCTCCCTTACTTGTTCTTGATGAGAACTCATGTCTTTTGAAAACACTAGAATGTCGTCTAGATAAACAACTACGGAGGTGTACAACAGATCTTGAAAGATGTCATTAGGCATTACCAGATATTCAAAATGACCATCCCTCGTATTGAAGGCGGTCTTCCACTCGTCACCCTTCTTTATACGAATGAGGTTGTAGGCCCCTCGTAGGTCTAATTTAGTAAATACTTGAGCCCCGCTGATCCTGTCAAACAGATCGGAGATAAGAGGTAATGGGTACCGATTCTTGATGGTAATACGATTCAGGGGTCTATAGTCAATGCACAGGCACAGGGACCCATCTTTTTTCTTGACAAAGAAGAATCCAGCCCCAGCAAGAGAGGTAGACTTGCGAATAAACCCACATTCCAGATTCTCCGTGATATATTGAGACATTGCCAAGGTGTCTGGGCAAGAAAGAGGATAAGTTCGCCCCTTGGGTATAGGTTGATTGGGAAGCAAGGTAATGGAGCAGTCCCAGGGCCGATGGGGAGGTAACGACTCAGCTTCGGTCTTACTGAATACATCTTGAAACTCGGCGTATGCTGCTGGAAGGCCTGATTCCGTAACAGTGGACTGAGCAATAACTTGGGAACCGGGAGGCAGAACACTAGATAGACATCTATGATGATATCCTGTACCCCAACGGGTAACCTGAGCCCGATCCCAATCCATCTGCGGAGAGTGTCTTTGTAGCTCAGTGGACTGAGCAATAACTTGGGAACCGGGAGGCAGAACACTAGATAGACATCTATGATGATATCCTGTACCCCAACGGGTAACCTGAGCCCGATCCCAATCCATCTGCGGAGAATGTCTTTGTAGCTACGGTGTCAGGCCGATGGCCTTCTGGAGAGTACAAAGGAGCAGAACACTAGCCGGAATTAGCACTACTGAACTAGTAGATGCAGAGTCTAATGTACCCCTGGTATTCGCCAGGGACCCCCGCAAGGAGGTTTGGACTTCACTGCACAGGGTACGCAGGTCGCGGTCCTGCTAGCCAGTTGCCGGTGTAGTGTAGAAGAGTCAGACGGTCCGGGTCACTCCAAATGGGATAATACGGTGCCAATGGAAATCCAAAGAGTAGTCGCCAAGCCGAGGTCACAGTACAATATGGGTCACGTAGATAGCAGAGTAGTCGCCAAGCCGAGGTCACAGTACAATATGGGTCACGTAGATAGCAGAGTAGTCGCCAAGCTGAGGTCACAGTAAAGAGCAGGAACAGATAAGCACACAGGAGCACTAAGGCACAAACCAGGAACACAGGCACATAACTCTGGTACCCTAATGGTGCCAGAACCAGGTCTAAATAATGGGGGAGAGGTGCTGATAAGAGCGCTCTGGAGGCGGCGCTGATCGGCAGCAGAAGCGTCCCGTTGCCTAGCAATGGGATGAAGGCATAGCACATGCGCCCGACAAGGAACCCAGGAGGCGGAAGTCGACGCCGCCACGGAGGGTCAGACGTCCATTCCCCGACTGACAGGGAATCAACGGGTATGGCGTCTGACAGTACTCCCTCCCCTCCTCCCTCTGGAAGAAGGATTAGTGTTCTTCAGGAACTTGGCAAGAAGATGAGGAGCATGAAGTTCGACCTCCGGAACCCATGATCTCTCCTCAGGACCGTAGCCTTTCCAGTGTACCAGATACTGGGGTTTATGCTGAACAAAACGTCTCTTCAAAATCCTCTCTATCTCGAATTCATCACCCAGAGATGTCTTGATGGGTGGCGGAGAAACAGGTTCCTAGAAGAATTCATTGAGGATCAGCGGCATCAGCAAGGAAATGTGAAAAGCGTTATGGAACTTGAGGGAGGGAGGTAAAGAAAGCTTATAGGAAACAGGATTAATGACTTGTGAAATGGCAAAAGGACCTATAAACTTGGGGGCCAATATCATAGATGGAACTCGAAGTCGGAGGTTGCGAGTAGCCAACCAAACGTGATCTCCCACCTTCAGAACCGGCAAATTCCTCCTATGACGGTCCGCAGATTTTTTATGTCCAAGTACAGAAGTGGTAAGTGGTGCTGTTTTAGTCTGAGTCCAGATTTGAGACAGGTCATGGATGAGGGAATCAGCAGCCGGAACTTGAGAAGATGGTATCTCGGATAAGAGAGGAGGCGTGGGATGCCTCCCGTAAACAATGAAGAATGGTGAATGGCCTGATGAGGAATGCAGGAGATTGTTGTGGGCAAATTCGGCCCAGGAAAGGAGATCACTCCAGGAAGTCTGATGATCAGAGGCAAAACACTGCAGGAAACATTTTAGGTCCTGGTTCACTCGTTCCGTTTGTCCATTCGTCTGAGGGTGATAGCCGGAAGAGAATTTGAGTTTAATTCCAATCCTAGTACAGAAGGTTCTCCAGAACCTAGCGACAAATTGTACACCCCAATCGGAGATGATCTCCTGAGGACACCCATGGAGACTGAAAATATTCTTTAAAAACAGGTCTGCGAGTCTAGGAGCTGAGGGAAGATCTTTACAAGGGATGAAATGAGACATCTTGGAGAAACGATCCACCACGACCCAGATGGTATTGTAGTCGTGGCTCCAAGGGAGATCGGTGATGAAATCCATTGTGATGCTAACCCAAGGAAAGTCAGGAATGGGAAGAGGCCAGAGAAGACCCGAAGGACTCTGTCTAGGAACCTTGTGGCGCGCACAAACACAGCATGCTGATACAAATTTGCGAACATCCGTAGCCAGAGCAGGCCACCAGTAGCATCTGGAAAGGAATTATCTCTTCCTCTTGTAGCCGGCATGACCTGCGAACTTAGATTCGTGTGCCCAAGATAGTAATTTAGGACGAAGATGTGGTTCCACGAAGGAGCGTCCAGGAGGAGGAGAGAGAGATGAAGAATTGGTAATGGCCACCACCTGTATAGGATTCAGAATCGTCTTGTTGTCAGAGAAGGCAATGGAATCTGTATTATCAAAGGACCTGGATAGAGCATCGGCCTTAGAATTCTTGGAACCAGGACGGAAATTAAGGATAAGTTGGAACCTAGAAAAAAAAAAGAGACCAGCGAGCCTGGCGGGGATTAAGACATTATGCATCTTGAAGATAGGTAAGGTTCTTGTGGTCAGTCATCACAGTCACAGGATGTGACGCACCCTCGAGCAGATGGCACCATTCCTCAAGTGCCATTTTAACGGCCAAAAGCTCCTTGTCACCGGTTCCATAATTTAATTCGCCACTGGAAAATTTTTTGGAAAGGAATCCACAGGTCTCCAGGATGCCGGAAGGAGATTTCTGGGACAGGTCAGCCCCAATTCCTACCGATGAAGCGTCAACTTCAAGAAAAAACGGTCTCCCCTGGTCTTGCTGTTTGAAGATGGGAGCCGAAAGGAATGTCTTCTTAAGAGTCTTAAAGGCCAAGATAGCTTCCGTAGGCCATGGTTTGCAACAGGCACCTTTTCGGGTTAATGCTGTGATGGGACAGATGATGGAAGAAAATCCTTTAATGAACTGAAGGTAATAGTTGGCAAATCCAATGAAACGCTGCGTAGCTTTGAGTCCAATGGGAAGTGGCCAGTTAATAATGGCTTCTACTTTCTTGGGATCCATTTGGAGACCCGTGCCTGAAACTAAGTAACCAAGAAAAGGCACTTGAGAACATTCAAAAAGACATTTCTCCAGTTTACAATATAACGAATGTCTCCTGAGACGAGAAAGAACTGTCCTCACATGCAGACGATGGGAGTAGATATCGGATGAGAATATTAAAATGTCGTCCAGGTAGACAATCACGGATTGATAGAGAAGATCCCTAAAGATCTCGTTGACGAAGTCTTGAAAGACGGCCGGAGCATTGCATAACCCAAACGGCATCACTAAATATTCGTAGTGTCCATCACGGGTGTTGAATGCCGTTTTCCACTCGTCACCTTTCCGAATGCGTATTAAATTGTAGGCCCCTCTGGAGAAGATATTAGCACCCTGAATACGATCGAACAGTTCTGAGATAAGAGGCAAGGGGTAGCGGTTCTTGATGGTAATAGCATTAAGGAGGCGGTAGTCTATGCAGGGTCTTTTTTCTTTACGAAAAAGAATCCGGCTCCTGCGGGAGAGGTAGACTTCCTGATGAACCCTCTTTGAAGGTTATCAGAGATGTACAGAGACATATCCTTCGTCTCTGGTAGAGACAGTGGATAGACTCTACCCTTGGGGATAGTCTTGCCGGGCACCAGCTCAATGGGACAATCCCATGCATGATGTGGAGGAAGACTTTCCGCGGCAGTTTTGCTGAAGACGTCAAGGAAGTCTAAGTACGGCTTCGGAAGCTTGACTTGGGAGTCAAGAGAGAGACAAGGTAGACGGGTAGGTGGGAATACCTTTGAGAGACAATGATTGAAACACGAAGCACCCCAGGAGTACACCTGAGCATGGAGCCAGTCAAATTGCGGTGAATGCGTCCTGAACCAGGGTAGCCCTAAGATGATAGAGTTGACGGACTGCGGAATGACCAGGAAACGAATCCACTTATGGTGAAGAACCCCTACCTGCAACTGAACTGGAGAGGTGATGCGGGTGATGGAACCGTTGCTGACACGGTTACCCTCAACCGCAGTAAGGATCAACGGTTGCGGCAATGGAGAACAGGGTATGCGAAGCTTGGACACCAGAGTAGTGGAGATGAAGTTCCCTGCGGATGCAGAATCCACGAAGGCGGAACATTCCAGGGAGGCATCCGAAGACCTGAGGGTGACTGGCATCACAAAGTTGGTATCCTTAGGAGGACAGGGAGAATGGAGACTGGATCCTAGGACAACCTCCCTTTTATTGCTTAGGAGATGGAGTTTCCCGGCCTCTTAGGACAGCAATACAGAAGATGGCCGGATTCTCCGCAATACAGACACAAACGATTCCTAATTCGTCGTTCCCTCTCATCTCGGGATAAGCGAGAGCCCCCAATTTGCATAGGCTCTTCGGCTGGAGGAACTGGAGACTGAAAGCGGGGAGCCAAATGAACAGGGAGGCGATCCTGGTTCCTTTCAGCAGAACGCTCTTGATGATGGATATCCACCTTAATGCTAAGGGAAACCAACTCATCAAGTTTGGTGGGAAGATCCCGGGAGGCGAGAGCATCCTTAATAGGATCAGACAGGCCTTGCCAATAGGTAGCCGTTAGAGCCTCTTCATTCCACCCCAATTTGTCAGCAAAGGTGCGGAACTGAACAGCGTACTGCCCCGCCGTGAGGGAACCTTGACGAACGGCAAGAAGACTTGAAGCCGCGGAGGAAACACGGCCGGGCTCGTGAAAAACCTTTAGAAAGTTCTCAATAAAGGTGGCAGAATTGTAAAGGGACACGTCATGCAGCTCCCAAAGTGGGGAGGCCCACGCCAGAGTCTGTCCAGTGAGGAGGGAAATAACATAGCCTACTTTAGCTCTCTCGGAAGAGAAATTTTCCGGTGCAAGTTCAAATTGGATGGAGCATTGGTTAAGAAATCCGCTGCATCCCTTGGGGTTACCGTCATACTTTTCAGGTGAGGGAATCCTTAAGGACCTAGGAGTAGCGATATTTCCACTAGGCGGAGCAGCAGGAGCGGGAGCAGCCGCCTGAGGGACATTCAGGGAATCCAGACGGGAGATTACTCCTTGTATACACTGTAATAGTTGCGCCTGGTTGAATTCTTGCTGTTCCACCCACTGTCCTAAATGGAGGAGGAGGTCTCGTGCCGAGGGTTCTCCAGTACCGTCAGTCATGGCCAGAGTAAACTGTCAGGCCGATGGCCTTCTGGAGAGTAAAAAGGAGCAGAACACTAACCGGAATTAGCACTACTAAACTAGTAGGTGCGGAGTCTAACGTACCCCTGGTATTCGCCAGGGACCCCCGCAAGGAGGTTTGGACTTCGCTGCACAGGGTACGCAGGTCTGTTCCCCGACTGACAGGTAATCAGCGGGGACGGCGTCTGACACACGCAAGCCCCAAGATTAATGGATTTTGGCAACACCAACAACTGAATCATCTCGCTATAGAGGGCCCCTACCATTAACCGAATGGGTAAGGTGATGGACGAGATGGAGCCACTGCTGATACGATTCCCATCCACTGCCGTTAACGATAATGATTGAGGCAAGGTGAGTGTTGGAATTTGAAGCCCAGCAACGAGAGTGGCAGAAATGAAGTTCCCGGAGGAGCCGGAATCCACAAAGGCAGTGGTGGAGAAGGGACCTCTAGGGGTGCTCAGGGTGACTGCCATAAGAAGCTCAGGGGTGTGTTTAGAGTAGGGAGCAACTGTGGATACTCCTAAACCGGCCTCCCTGCTACCGTTTAGGAGGACAGGTTTCCCGGTCTCTTAGGACAGACCTTGAGAACATGTCCGAAATCGCCACAGTAAAGGCAGAGACATTGCCTGAAGCGCCTCTCTCTTTCTTCTGGGGATAAGCGAGAACGTCCTACTTGCATGGGTTCATCCATAGGCAAAACCGGGTTTTGAAATTGTGGAGCCAGACGAGGAACAACCCGCTTAGAGACAGGACGTTCTTGGGCGCGTTCTTGATAACGTAGGTCTACTTTGATACATAGCGCAATTAGGGTATTAAGGTCAGAGGGAAGATTCCGAGAAACTAGTTCGTCTTTAATACGGTCGATTAGACCTTGCCAGAAAGTTGCAACCAGCGCCTCGTTGTTCCATTTCAGCTCTGACGCTAAGGTCCGGAACTGGATGGCATATTGCCCAACAGATAAGGTGCCTTGACGCAGGTTCAGCAAGCTGGTGGCAGCAGAGGCTACTCTCCCAGGGTCATCGAAGACTCTCCTGAAAGCTTCAATAAAGGAGGCGGTGTTATTAAGAAGAGGGTCTCCATTCTCCCACAAAGGCGAAGCCCAGGCTAGTGCTTGACCGCTCAAGAGGGAGATCATGAATGCCACCTTCGTACGTTCTGAAGGAAATGCCCCTGCATTACTCTCGAACTGGATGGATCACTGGTTCAAGAAACCCCTGCATTTTTTGGGATCTCCGTCGTATTTTTCAGGCGCGGGGAAACGCATGCCCACTGAGGAGGAGGTAATGGCTGGAGTAGCAGGCAGAGAGCCCTGTAAAGCATCGAAGCGTGTAGCGATACCTTGAACACATTGTAGGAGATGTGCTTGGGCAGCTTCTTGCTGTTCTACATGTTGAGCCAAATGAATGAGAAGGTCCCGGGCTGAGGGTTCACCAGTTCCTTTGGTAGAGATCGCCAGATTTTACTGTCACGACTGAGTATAGCGTATCTGCTATCGTTGGCACTACTCGGAGGAAGGTGCGGAGTCTAACGTGCCCCTGGTATTCACCAGGGACCCCCGCAAGGAGGTATGGACTCAGCTGCAGGGGACACGCAGGTCGCGGTCCTTCCACGAGTCAGATAGCGAAGCACGAGAGGAATGTCAGCCAGACCGGTTCAGCAATGGTGCGGGTAATGCAGGTACACGAGGAGAATCCGAAGGGGTGATGAGTCTAGCTGGGTCGGTAATGTTCAGACAGCGAGGTACAAAAGGGGAATCCAAAGAGTAGTCAAGGCAATCCAGGTCACAAGGGTCACAGGCAAACGGCAAATAATCAAGAGACAGGCAAAGGTCAGGAAATGGGCAATCACAGGAACACACTAGAAATGCTGGAGGACAGGAGGACCTGAAACTCTGGCACTGGAGGTGGGACCATGGGAGACTTAAATACATCTGATGCCCAATCAGCTTCAGCGCTGCAGCGCTGTCATATATTAGCGCCGTAGCGCTTCCTGAAGGCAGCGTCCCGTTGCCTAGCAATGGGAACGCTTACAGTGTAGTAGCCGGGTGGCCGAGCGGGGCGGAAGTGACGCGTCTGATTGCTATCAGACGCGCCGAGCAGCACAGCGGGACCTCCGTCCTGATCTACAGGCGGTGCCTGACAGCTCCCTAGCGCTCAGGATCTGGCTGTGCTATTTGTACAGCATGTTTTCCGTCTTCATGGCTTACCCATTGATATCATTTCGGACCGGGGTTCCCAATTTGTTGCCCAGTTCTGGAAGTCCTTCTGTAGTCTTCTGGGGATTAACATCAGTCTCTCCTCAGCCTATCAGCCTCAATCCAATGGACAGACTGAAAGAGTAAACCAGTCATTGGAACAATTTCTACCTTTCTATATCACAAAGTTTCAAGACAATTGGTCATCATTACTTCCGTGGGCTGAGTTCGCGTATAATACCGCATCTCATTCCTCCACCCAAATCTCTCAATTTTTCTGTAATTTTGGCTTCCATCCAAGATCCAATTCCTTATCTTTACCCAACTATTCTGGTCTTCCGGAAATCCGTTCCACAGCTTCATACCTCAAAACCGTTTGGAAAAAGGTTCACACTGCATTAGCATGGGCCTCGTTCCAGTCCAAAATTTTTCTGACCGTCATCGGAAGGACTGTTCATTTAAGGTGGGGCAAAAAGTCTGGTTATCCACCCGCAATATCAAACTCAAACAGCCCTGCAAGAAACTGGGCCCTAGCTTTATTGGCCCATTCCTGATCACCAAACAGGTCAACCCTGTCGCCTTCAGGCTAAAGCTTCCTCATTCACTTAGGATGCCGAACACCTTCCATTGTTCCCTCCTGAAGCCTGCTATCCCTGCACGCAAGTCTAGGCTCTGTTACTTATGGAAATCTCAGCCAGTCATCCCGGAAGGCCACAAGAAATTCCTGGTGGTGAAGATTCTGCACTCCAAAAAGGTCCAGGGGCAAATCCATTTCTTAATTCAGTGGAAAGATCGTTGCCCTGAGGAAAGATCCTGGATTCCGTGGAGACGCAATCTCATTGAGGAATTCTTCAAACAATTCCCTGGAAAAACTGGATGTCGGGGTTCCTTGACCCCTCCTCAAAGGGGGGTACTGTTACGAGCCGCGACTCTCCTACCTGCTTCGTCACTTCCGGGGGCCAGCCGACCGTTGCCATAGCTTTTCAGTCCAGCGCCGCGTCCTGGCACTACGGGGTAGCCGGGCGCGTGCGCAACAGTGTGGCAAGCCTGCAGGCTAATTAATACAATTATGGGGACAGTCTGTGTGCACTTAGAGAGCTAAGCTCTCATTGGTCTATTTCAGTATTTAAGACAGGGAGGGCTTAGACTCCCTGCCGGTTATAGCTTCCAGACTTCTGTGTTGCTGCCTGCTGTTGTGCTGTTGGTGTTAAACCTTTGGACCTTTGTTTGCCGTCTTTGACCCCTGCCTGTACCTTGGATTTGTTTTTTTGCCTGTGCCCTTGACTCTCTGGCTTGAACCTCTGATACTGCTGATTTGCTCATGACCCCGACCCCTGGTGTGTTTTCTGACGATTCTATCTAGCAAGTGATCCCTGACCTTGGCCTGTTCTCTGGATACCCTCTGCTCCAGGGTTCTCCACAGCTGGTACACATCACACGACCCTCTGTTAGTCTGCAGCCAAGTCTGTCCCCACCACTAGGGGTTCTAGTCAACACCAGACTTTCAGAGCAGACTCCGGGTTTTGCTGTACCGGCTAGAGGGGTTCCTAACAAATGCTAGTTAATGTCAGGACTTGTCAATATATTAAATTATTAATTATTATTATTAATATATTAAATTTGGAATACTATTACATTATACAATATTTTGGAGCTGGCTGGGGGAATGGAGCCTAGATGTGAACCTATCTCAAACACAGGCAAGCCTTCCATAGGCTGGTGTAGCACACTGTTTTGCTACTTAAAAAATTTGATTTTATCTGTGTTTCACAGATTCACTTCTAAAGGACAATTGTACTTTCTTGCAGGTAATAAAGAAGTGTGGGAAAAAAACTTGGGTCAGAGAGGAGGTCAAAGTGGATGGGGTCTGGGTTCAGAGGGGGTTGGAGAGTGTGGTCTAGAGCTTGGAAAGGACTAGGCACGCCCCAGAATAGGTCAAGCATGTCTCCTCTGCTACTTGGGAAACTTGGGAAAAGGTACTATCAATCCCTCCAAGATGGGTGGTGTGGGGGAAGGCAGTGCTCATTCTCACCCAGGGCACTATAAAGCCTAGTTTGGAGGAAATCAATGTGAAAGTGTGGCTCAGGGCCCAAGTCTCCTTAATCCACCACTGATTGAAACAGTTCAGAAATGTCAGTCATGCTTTGCTCACACAAACTCACTGCCTTACATAAAGGGTAGTACCTTAGAAAATGACAATTAGATGCTCTGCTTCCTAAGTTTAAAACTCATGTATATGTTAGGATTCCTAGCGAACTCCAAGCAAATGACAAATACAGTTAAAATGCAGGAACAAGTATGGAGTTACCCTATTGCCAGGATGCACAAGTCTGTCCAAGGAAGCATACAGAGTAGCTGAGTCCAGTGACCAGGCAGAGGTCTGAGCAATATAATTTCAAGCAGAAACCAGTGTCCAGGCAAAGTTCAGGGTCACAAGCAAACAAATATAAAACGGTAATCAGGCCGAGGTCAGGTGCAACAAGAGTTCAAGCACTATCCAGTATCCAGGCAGAGTTCAGGGTCACAAGCGAATAGGCATAAACCGGTAATCATGCCGAGGTCACAACGGGAGAATGACAGGAAAGTCCACAGAGCAACAGATTCCAAGCAATGACAGATACAGTTAAAATGCAGGAACAAATATAGTTACCCTATTGCCAGGATGCACAAGTCTGTCCAGGGAAGCAAACAGAGTAGCTGAGTCCATTGACCATGTAAAGTCTGGGCAACAAAAGTTGCAATTCAAAAAAAATCCTTCTATAAAATATAAATATATAAACTAGATACAGTTATTGCATAGATAGTTTTACAAGCATATTGTTTTCCTTCCAGAGCAGGCAATAACCAGTATCCAGGCAGACTTCAGGGTCACAAGCGAATAAGCATAAATCGGTAATCAGGCCGAGGTCACAACGGGAGATCAAGCAGCAGTAGAACAAACACTGGAACAGGGAGAAAAAAGCAGCAGCCAGGGATAAACGATGAACTGCACTGAGCACAGATTGAGGCAGGTATTTGAAGCTATGAGACAGGTGCAGTTCTAATTAGGCAAGGAGATTAACTCCTACAAGCATGGTGTGCAGTTTAGAGGCAGAACAGCAGCACCTCTGGTGGATTTGAGGTACTGCTGCTACATACAAAATATAGGCAGAGTCGTAACAGTATAGCAAACTTAGGGAGGAGAGAATTTGATGGCGATTGGTGTAGGGACTTCCTTTAATGTAGAGGAGAGTAGTGAATGCAATTAGCTCTTCTGACTAGGGATGCTCAGGCTCGGTTTTTTGAAAACTGAGTCCCCCCGAACTTCATCAATTCAGGTGCCGAGCCAAGCCAGCTTGGTACTTTCCCACGTCATCGGAGCTGAAATCAAGGCAAAACATCATCGGTGTGTTGTCGGATCTCGTGAGTTTTGGATTCCATAAGTACCTCCTCCACGGAAATCCGGCACCATTTCTCAGACAGACACAGGAGGGGTAGCAGCATTCTTGGCAGTCTCCAGTGTGATTGCTCAGCATCATTGCTCACACAGAAACAGGAGGGGTGGCAGTGTTCTTATCTATCTCCACTGCCATTGCTCAGCGTCATTGCTCAAACAGAAACAGGAGGGGTGGCAGTGTTCTTGTCAGTTACCAGTGCCATTGCTAACACAGAAACAGGGGTAGCAGACAGTGTTCTTGTCACTCTCCATTCTCCAGTGACATTGATCTGTACCATTGCTAACACAGAAAAAGGAGGTGTAGCAGTGTTCTTATCAGTCTCCTGTGACATTGCTCTGTGTCATTGCTCACACAGAAAAAGGAGAGGTGGCAGTGTTCTTATCAGTCTCCAGTGCCATTGCTAACACAGAAACAGGGATAGCAGACAGTGTTCTTGTCACTCTCCAGTGACATTGATCTGTGCCATTGCTAACACAGAAAAAGGAGGTGTAGCAGTGTTCTTATCAGTCTCTTGTGACATTGCTCTGTGTCATTGCTCACACAGAAACAGGAGGGGTGGCAGTGTTCTTATAAGTCTCCAGTGACATTGCTCTGTGCCAATGCTCACACAGTAGCAGGTGCAGTGGCAGTGTTCTTATCAGTCTCCATTGACATTGCCCTATGTCATTGCTCATACAAAAACAGGAGGGATGGCAGTGTTCTTATCAGTCTCCAGTGACATTGCTCTGTGCCATTGCTCATACACAAAGTAAACAGGAGAGGTGGCAGCATTCTCATCACTCTCCAGTCTCCAGTGTCATTGCTCACACAGAAACAGAAGGGGTAGCAGTGTTCTTGTCACTCTCCAGTGTCAGTGCCATTGCTCACACAGAAAAAGAAAGGGTAGCAGTGTTTTTGTCACTCTCCAGTCTCCAGTTCTACTGTACAGTGACATTGCTCACACAAAAACAGAAGGGGTAGTAGTATTCTTATCAGTCTCCAGTGCCAAAACTCAACGCCATCGATATGGCAAAAAGCTGCTGACACCAGTCTTGATGATAATATTCCTTCTACGTCATCTACTAAAGCCTATGCTCAAGGGCATAGTTGGTTTAAATCAGGGAAACTGAAATCCAAAAAACAAGCATTTACATTGGTAAAGAAAACTACACCTCTCTAATAAAGAGAAAGTTTACTGTAGAAAAATATAAAATTGCCAACATGCCATTCTGCCCGAAATATTAATAAGCATACCAACATCCACTAGCTCCCTTCTCTCAGCTAGATCCCAGCATCTACACTGTTATCATCCTCATACTCATCCTCATCCTCGTCAGTGTGTACATCATCCTTACAAAATATTAATTAATCCCCGCTGGAATCCATCATTACAGAAGTCTCTCTACTTTGATGTAATTGCCGGTAATGGCCTTCCTCGTGGAATTTGTAGTTCATTTTATGGCAGAGCTGTTACGATTTCTGGGCAATTCTTTAGACCAGACCAGATGTCAAAATGTTGTGCTGACTCATCTGCATCACCACTGGGTGTCTCGGGAAAGCTAAGTTGTCATGTCATGTACCACTTGAGCTGTCAGCTTGCTGCTCAGGAGCTCCTTGCATCTCTTGAGATGTGGGTCAGTAGAGAAGAAAGAGAAGACACAGCTCTTAAACCTGAGATCAAGCACAGTTGCCAAAATGTAGTGATCAGATTAAAGATGTTGATAATCCTTAGATCCTGGTGAATAAAGTACTGGATCTACAAATCCAACATAGTTAGCGGAATTGCTTTGTTTCATCTCCTACTTCAATTTCTCTAGCTGCTTTTCCAAAAGTCTAATTAGGGGGATCAAGCTAATAGTGTCTGAACTCACTTCACAGATGACTACTTCGAGTGGTTTCAGCACCTTGCACAACACGGAAAATATTCTCCACTGCGCTGAACTAAAGTACATCCGCCCTCAAATTATATTCTTCTTGCACCTGCTGCAATCTCCTACATGCTGTTGCATAATGCTGAAAATAACCCGAAATATTTCAGGACACAGACAGCATCTCCTACATGTCACTGTAATTTTTTAAAAAGCTCTGTACCACCAATTTGATTGTGTGAACAAAACAGGGAATTTGATGGCATTTTCCCTGCTGTAATGCTCTAACAATATTGGTGGCGTTATCAGAAATCACATATCGTCAGGAGAGTCCAATCGGGATAAACCATAATGCAATAACATGCCTTAGCTTTTCAAACAGGCTGTCAGCAGTATGCCTCTTTGTTAAGCAGGTTATACACAGAGTAGCCTGTCTCTAAATGATCTGGGGCTAGATTTACTAACCTGCGGGTTTAAAAAAGTGGGGATGTTGCCTATAACAACCAATCAGATTCTAGCTTTCATTTATTAAGTACCTTCTACAAAATGACAGCTAGAATATGATTGGTTGCGATAGGCAACATCCCCACTTTTTCAAACCCACAGCTTAGTAAATCTAGCCCCTGGTGTTGTTTGTTAGATGCTGCTGCTGTTCCTGCTGCTGAAGGCAATTCACCAACACAGTGGGTTGTCACAGTCATATAATCTTTAGTTTTCACAGTTCCGCTTGTCCATATATCTGTGGTTAAGTGTACAGTGGGTAGAATGGCATTTTGTAGTCCAATAATTTTCTTTTTTGTAACCTTCTGGTACTGATAAGATATTGCTTGCTTAGTAAAATGGTGCTGAGATGGAATTTGGTACCGGGGACACAGGACCTCAATTAATTGTCTAAAACCTGCTGCATTAATGGTGGATATTGGACGCAGATCTCATACTAGCATAGTTGCCATGGTCGTCTGTGATCCGCTTTGCGACTGGATAACAGCTTTCATACTTGCTTCCTCTTTCCAAGATTAACAGTCAATTTGTGTAAACTACTAGTAGTCTTCTTCTTGGTCTGCTACTGGATTGAAGATCCACCCTCAGCAGCAGGAGCAGCAGCAGCGGGCCTAACGCTCAAGGATTCTTCTGAAGAATCCTGGATAAGGGAGGAGTCATCTAGCCTTAGCAACTTGGATGCAGGACTAAGGACAATTCCATCTTGCACCACTTTTCTTTTCTAATTTTTATTTGTTTTATGAACTACTGTGTGTTTGTGTCAAAATTGACTGGAAATTACTGGAAATTAGTGTTATTGAGTTTAATAATAATGTAGGAACAAAAAATAGCTAAATTTGTGATTTTAGCATATTTTAGCAATTAAAAAAGAAAATACAGATCCAAAACCAAAACACGTGAGGGCGGTTTTACCGAAACTAAAATACGAAGTGAATACCAAAAAAACAAAAATCAAATTACGGGGAACATCTCTACTTGTAACAGGCAGTGGTGAATCAGAGTATGACTAACAGCGCTAACATAGATCCACCTAATTAGGGGGGGTTTACATAGTGTCTCCATACTAGTGAGGTTGCTGACAGGCAGAGTCTGAAAGAGGAAGTAAGCAAGAGTAGGAGAAACACAGTTACTGACATACAAGATATAAACAAGATTCTAACAGCTCCTCTGCATATGTGTAATAACACATTAAAACAGGACTATCCCTAGTTTGTGATAATAATTTGACCATTGAGGAGAAATGTGAGAAATGTTGCATTGAGTTCTATGGATACAATGAACTCAGTCATTACAATCAAGGAACATTCAACATAGCAGGACCTGGTCAAAATTGTAAATGCAAATGTACACACCAATAAGGTTCTCTATGCAAGCTAAAGTGTATCAAAGTAATGAAAATGTTATGGGAACACATAGCAACAGTAAAGTTATTTTATCCATGTAATCATTTTGCACATGGAAGTTGCAAACACAGAGTAACAATTAACCCATGTAGCAGTTGGTGATCATATAGATACAGGGCCGGATTAAGGGAATGGAGGCCCCTGGGCTAAGAGCGCCTCCATTCCCCCGTGAGGCCCCCAATGTGAGCCACCCGCCGCCCCCCCATACCCTGTGAGGGCCCCCCCCAAGCGCTTACCTGTCACTGTAGTCCTCCGTCCCCGGCACGCTGTAAGCTCCTTACTGAGGAGATCTCGCGAGAGTTCACTCTAGAGATCTCCTCAGTAAGCAGATTACTGAGCGCCGGGGACGGAGGACTACAGTAACAGTGCTCAGCAGCACTGATCGGGCTGGGGGCGCCCCCGCCCCCGGACCGATCAATAATGCTGCTGAGGACTTTGAAGGGCCCCCTGGATGCCCGAGGCCCCTGGGCTATAGCCCAGTTAAACCTCGGGTTAATCCGGGACTGTATAGATATGTTATGATATGTAGATTATGTTCTGAGTGTGTAATGAAGATATACTGGAGCTGTTTCGGGGAATAAGCCTGGTCTTTACTTCTGTGTTCTTTTTATACCTTCATTTTAGCTTGTTTTTTTTATAATAAAATTGAGATTTTAGTTGTATTTACTAATATTAATAAGAACTATACACAGACAGTATACAGCTATTTCAGCGGTAACTGGCTAGAAAAACATGAACTTGCTGCATATATGGAGGACCAATTTACATATAACAATTTTTATGTGCTGAAAATGCATTTGCCAAAATAAATATCTGATTTGTATGCTATTTAGGTATATAAAATAAAAAAAGATTAGAAAACTGCATATTGTTGAAATTATGCTTGAGACATTTGCTATCGTAGTAGTAAAAGAACCTGCTGATGTATAGTAACACCGCACAGCAGTTAAATGGTCACACAGTGTTTGGAGATATCTCACCTCATGCCAAAGCTGTGGAATGTCTCCAGACTCTGATTTTTAAAAAAGAAAAAAGAAAAAAATAAATAAATTCATGTAGCCTATTCATTAGCTCGCACATTGCAACAAACAGCTTTTTATTTTAGGGCAGTAAACATGAAAACCAGAATTCTATCTGAAGAGAAAAGCAAACAGTAGCCGAAGTGTCTAAAGCCTGGAAAGATGATTATTGAAGTCCAAAGTAAACATCACAATTCAACTGTTTCTAGGAGAGCTACATTTTTAATGCTATTTTTTTTCCTTGTGAAGACAAAGATTGTGCCAGCATGATTATTATGGCTGACAAGTATAGCAATAGGAAAAGCCTTTTTGAAGGTGCTCACATGTCAGCGAGCCTATGTTTGGATTCAGACTATATATCATTAAGCGATCAATTGCATGTGAGCATTACAATCAGGGCCAGCACTATCACTAGGTGATCTTAGGTGGTCGCCTAAGGTGCCAGGGTTTAGGGGAAGCATAAAACACTGAATAAATGACATGTCACATATTCAGTGTCTTTATTCTAACTGTGGTGCCCCCTTACTATGCACCAGCTGATGACACAGAGGCAGCGGCCACCAGCTTCTTACCTGGGAATGCCCGCTGCTGTTCCTCCATGTTGGTAATTGGCTTGGAGTGTGGTGCTGGCCTGATGCCACAAGCCTAAGAAGAGAAATTGCCACCCACCAACTCCAAAAGAGATAAGAAGACGGTACAGGGCTGCACCTATGAGGGGAGCATCACCCATTAGAAAAGGTGGGGGGGGGGACTGCCTAGGTCACCCTGGATACTACCTTAACCACTGGGTAGATAAACCTTGAAGGTGTAAGAGTCATTGTAGATTTGTTTGGTGAATTCAGTGCTGCCATCTGAATCAGTCTTGGATCTTGTTTTGCAGCAAGAGAAAAATGTATGTTTGACCTGCTGCAGGTCGTAGTTTGCTGATCTCACACACAACTGTTGCTAGAGTTTACAGAAAATGGTGGGTTAAAGAAAAAACATCCAATGAGCATCAGTTCTTTGGTGAAAATACCTTGTTAATGAAAGAGGTCAGGGGAGATTGGCTAGATTGGTTCAAGCTGACAGTAAGGCGGCAGTATCTCAAATATCAATGCGTTACAACAGTGATATTCAATAGAGCATTTCTGAACTCACAGCACATCATTCTTTAAGTTGATGGGCTATAGCAGCAGAAGACCACACCGTGTTCCATTCCTGTCATATAAGAACAGGAAACTGAGGCTACAGTGGCCACAGACTCACCGAAACTGGACTGTTGAATTTGGCATAAACAACATGAATCTATGGATCTATCTTGCCTTGTGTCAATGGTGCAGGCTGGCGGTGTAATGATGTGGGGAATGTTAGGTTCCTTAATACCAATGAGTATTGTTGCTGACTATGTTTATACCTTTATGGCTACAGTCTACCCATCTTATAATAGCTACATCCAGCAGGATATTGCGCAAAGCACATGTCATCTCAAGCTGGTTCCACAAACAGGACAATGATTTCAGTGTACTCCAATATCCTCTACTTAATCCAATAGAGCACCCTTGGGATGTGGTGGAATGAGGTTTGCAGCATGAATGTGCAGCTGACAAATCTGCAGCAACTATGATGACATGGACCAGAATCTCTAAGAAATGTTTCCAGGAATGTTTTCTAAGGAATTCAGACTGTTCTGGGGGCAAAGGGGGGGTCTTACCCAGTACTAAAAATATGTACCTAATAAAGTGAACATTGTTCACATATTATCAAAGGAATATACTATCCCAGTCCTTTTAATGCATATAGTTTTTGTGGGATAGTAAAATACTTGAAAGGCAAATATAGTACCAAAGTTTATAATGTTAAGAGGCATGATGAGGCATGATGAGGCATTATTTACACCACATCTTGGGGAGAAAACCTTGGAGAGATGCTGTAACGACTCCCCCACCCCCTCCCCACCATAGAACTGGGGAACATCCTAGTAAGTGTGGTTTCTCCTCCTGGCAGGCTCATTTAAATTATCCTGTTCTGCAAAATGAAATCTTCTTTTTTTCTCTTGGGTGCAAACTTAGGCACATCCATGCATATAGTCCACGCTAAGAACGGACCCAACTCCTTCTATTGGCAAGTGCAAAATTTGCACTCACACATTACGGCCCTTACATTCATGCTGATTTTTGCACATGCATTTGTGCGAAAGCAGGCATGTGAAGACCGTCACTTTGAATTTGCATGGTCATAAATAAGCCTTCCTATGTGTATGCAAAACTATATTAAAGTATATATCTGTATATATATGTGTATCGCGTAAAAAAAAAAAGTGATAATAACAAACTTTACCACCTTCCTCAGTAGGTATATGTTAATTTTTATATATATATATATATATATATATATATATATATATATAGTGGTGAAAGTATGTGTAGGGTGTGTATATGGTGGTATGCCATACTACCACCACTTCGCCTACTGCTTTTATTGTAAAACTATCAAAATCCAATCACTTACATTCCCATTACATTTTTCATACCACCACTTCTAAATTTCAATACCACTCCGAAATGTCCTCTTAGACCAAAGTATGGGCCACTGACCTATTCAGGGCAACCCTGCACAATGGACTGCATTCAGGGGTGGAACAGATTATGGTATGAGCCACTTACCTGAAACTTAAAATTCCATGTTGTTTTACTGTGCATGCGCAGTAAACAAAGAGGAAT
This sequence comes from Mixophyes fleayi, assembly GCF_038048845.1. Taxonomy (NCBI): domain Eukaryota; kingdom Metazoa; phylum Chordata; class Amphibia; order Anura; family Limnodynastidae; genus Mixophyes; species Mixophyes fleayi. The sequence continues at coordinate 153,401,629 of NC_134404.1, forward strand.
TCAGTGCTTGAAATCTGGTCTACATGAGACCCAGTATGTAGTTTAGTACTTTTCAAAACCATGTAATTTTGTCATTACCATTACCCTGTTTTATAGTCTTTGTAAGCATAAATATTTTTGCACATGATGTTTTGAGAGACATTATATAGAAATGCCCCATGATAAGTGCTTTATGAGTCTGGAAGAACATGTGTTAATGTATAAACATACCACTTGTATGACTTGTTGGGTGCTATAAATTTTGAATGTTTATATGTATTCAGAACTATAAATACTTATGTTAGGGCTCTCTTGGGAGGATCTAGGTTCTGGCTGCTACAACAGGTTTGTTATGGCTATGAACGTGTATTCTATCAGGGGAGGGCTGGCAAACTTCAGCCCGGGGGGCAAGACTCGACTCAGTAGCCTATTTTAAAGGAAAAAAACGCAGGTGGCCCAGTGACCCAGCCCAAGCTAGCCCATTATGGGACCGGCCCGGGTGGCAGATGCCCCCCTGCCACCCAGCCCAGCCTGCCCCTGTATTCTATCCATAAAGCCAGAAAACCAAACATATACAAAAGTATGACAGAAGTATGTCTGCTCTGCACCTCATTCTTGACAGGCTGATACCACTTATTGTATATGTATTTGTCTTTATCACTTCTCCTGGGTTTATTTCAGCATTTACCACATGACAATGTGTCATTACATCTGAGATATCCTCTCTGGCTCACTGAGCCATAACACTGGTACACTCTGATAGAATGCTGTGATTTCTCAGATTAGTCATAGGCAATTTTACTCAGTATTATTAAATAGCTAATCTTTATATTCAGTACCTAGGACTACCCATTTTTGGTGCACATGCTCAGTATGTCAATGCCTATTTTATGCAAAAAAAAGACTTATGATCACACTCTACTTGAGCCCCTAAGAGAATAAATATAAATTAGTACCATTGCTCTCTTAAAAATAATAATGCATTGTTATTTCTTAGAATAATATATATATTCTTATTACTTGTTGCAATGAAAAACAAGATGGAGATAGAAAATAATTATTATTAAAAATACTAGATCCATAAATATTTTAGTTTAGAGTAAAGTCAATATCTATGTCAAGTGACAAGTTTCAATGTGTGAATCCAAACAAACTTCTCTATATAGCAGATTAATGTGTCTATCTCCAGCTTTCTCATCTAAAGTGAGTTCTACCGAATTCCTGTGTTGCACCCGCACTGTTTACTGACCCTGCTTATGACTGCCACCTTTTTTTTATTATTATTTTCCTTAGTCTGTTGCCAACCCTGACCTTGACCTTTTCTAAGACTTTGTTTTGGATCTATGCCAGCCCTAACCCTAGCATGTTTTACAGCTCTGTCTTTGATTACTGGTAGCTTCTATTCTCAGCCTATATTATCTGCCTTTGGTCCTCACCTCTACACTTTGCCCCAGGATGCTTCGTGTCCATGCATTTTCCCTGTTTTTATCTTGCTCCCTGCTGGTCTCCGGCTATATTTCATCCACACCCGCAAAAACCCTTAGCTGATATGTCTTACTACTACGGGAGAAGTCTATGGGATAACCAAGTATTGGTGTACATATTGTTCCATAAGGGGGCTGCTAAAAGTAAAGACCCCGTTAAGAGGTTCTTATCAGCCAACGTGTATTCATAACAATAAATTGTGCTTATTATTATACAATACATATTATACACACATTTCCTAGTCCCTTTTATCAAACATTTGTGGCCTATATGGTTGATTTTATGTTTGTGAATAAATTACTTTCTGCAAAAGTCAAAAAATATACTATTTTGTACAACTTTGGACACCTCCATTAAAAACCACTAATCACTAAAGTGATAGCATTTTTCCCACATCACAGTCATACTGATCTTCTAATGATAATGTTAACAGGCAGCATATTGAGAAGTTTTCACTATTGCAGAAATGCATTTTTCAGTAGCAGACCAAAAATCTGACATAAGAATTTGTAGGCTTGTAATAAATTGAGAATGCCTGCAAATATGAACACTCTCCACTGAAGATCTTCACAAATGTATACTACAATCTTAATCCTTGCATTTGTGCATAGATATTATTTCAGATATCATGCATTGCATATAAAAGGACATGCCCGCAAAGAAAGTTGGCTCATCTTAAAGGTTTTAACTGGTTTAAAAAGTAATACAAGAGTTAAAATAAAAGCTAATAAGCAAAAAGCATATCTTTCTCTCTATTCATATAGTTGCCTGTATTCAGGAGAACATTAAGGATCTTAACTTAAGAAACTTCTTATTTCAGTCTCCTGGACAAAACCATGTTACAATGCAAGGGGTTCAAACTAGTATTCTGTTTTGCACATAAGTTAAATATTAACTGTTTTTTCATGTAGCACACAAATACTTGATAGCTTATTTGTACACTGAAATTTAAAGTTGATATTTGTGTGCTACATGAAAAAACAGTCAGTATTTAACTTATGTGCAAAACAGAATACTAGTTTGCACCCCTTGCATTGTAACATGGTTTTGTCCAGAGGACTGAAATAAGACGTTTCTTAAGTTAAGATCCTTAATGAATCATGCCTAAGGTGAATTAACATCAGGATCAGATTCTGGGTCTACTGCATAAAATTAATCATAAGAAGAATCCATGAAAAAGTGTATTTTTGTGTTCTGTCTGTTTTCCATATTCATATATAAACCTTGTAAAATTAAAAAGCTATGTCCTTCAATATACTACGAAATTAATCATTATATGTTCCAGAAATAATATGAAATGCACTTGAGTAGAAATTAAAATATTATTCCAGGCTCAACCAACAAAATGTAAAATTGGCCTAGTCATGAGGGGACAAACCACTTTCAGATTTGAAGAGGTTAAGAGATTTAATGACAAAGGACATTCTGAGCTCTAGTCCTCCATGCATTAGTCACAGTCACTATATTAAAGGTTGCTTTGATTAACTGCAATTCACATCTGGCATTTCAATGATTTATGTGGTTCAGCCAGTATGTATGAAAGACATCTTTCAGCTGCCCTTAGACAACCTAAGCCACGGCACCAAGCATTCTATTCAACCATCCAGCCAGCAGCATTATGTATGTCAGATTTAATTCAAAGAACTTATTTAGGAGCATGGACAGGAGGTAAACCTAAAGCCTCTGCCCCTATTACATCATGGTTACATTTTAAAAGATACCGAAAATGACTTTGCGAGGAAATGTCTTGTACTGGTATTGCCAAATATAAGACAGCACACCATGACTAGAGATGCCTGTTAATATCCATATCGTTTTGATGCAGCTTAAATAACTTTTGGATGTGTTAAATAGATAATTTGTCTAATAAGTGCATATATTGCAGACTCATTTGGTTTGTAATTATTGGCAACAAAATGACAAATATTCCACCAGTATAGGAGAAGGTTTGGCTAGATCCAGATGACCTCTCAGACTGTTCCTGTGGATATAGTGTTGATAAAGTAGCATTCCCAGGTAATCAGTAAATTTGCACTGATCTGTTCCTTCCCTGTAGTGGAGCCCAGGAACTGCACTCTGAAACAGTTTTTGATTGCGACTCTTCTGTTTCTGTAGTGGGAAACCACAAATGTTTACAGATCACCACTCGAAAAAGTCATTGAGATGGGTGGGAGTTGGGAGACCAATAGAAAGCTGGAATAGTTTTGCTTGTAGCCGTGTATTGGTCAGTGCAGTCACTCCTCACATCCTCCAGCATCACACAGACCCTTTCAACCAAGGCTGTGAGAGGAATGCTGGAGACCTGGGGAAAAAAAAACGCTGCTGGAACAGTCCTCTGGGCTCCTATTACGGGAGCAGTAAGTTGTTAGCTCAAAATAAGACGTATAATAACATCTTACGGTTGCCTTTACAAATTTGTAGATCATATGATGAAAAACATTTAAAACAATAAAGCATGACAACAATTACAACCTACAACATGATCATATCAAATGTAAATTAGATTTATATATTATATATATAGTTAAATAGCAGGGATTTGTGGGATTGCACTAGTCAAAATAACTAAAAGTAAATCCATGGGAGAGTGTATATTTTCTCAGTACACATCCAAATAAAAATAGAGGACAATTTGAGCCACAGACCCTTATGACAATCTGATGAAAGCTGTGTATCACCTCTCAGAAAAATACACATAAGCCTAGACTTTCTAACTTCATTATAGCTGGGTATGGGCAGCACAGTGGCGTAGTGGTTAATTCTTCTGCCTTCCAGCACTGGGGTCATGAGTTCAATTCCTGACCATGGCCTTATCTGTGAAGAGTTTGTATTTTCTCCCCGTGTTTGCGTGGGTTTCCTCCGGGTGCTCTGGTTTCCTCCCACACTCCAAAATACATACTGGTAGGTTAATTGGCTGCTAACAAATTGACCCGTGTCTGTGTGTGTATGTTAGGGAATTTAGACTGTAAGCCCCAATGGGGCAGGGACTGATGTGGGTGAGTTCTCTGTACAGGGCTGCGGAATTAGTGGCGCTATATAAATTGATGATATATTGTTGTTGTTTTTTGTTTTTTTTATAATAACTGGAGTCATTTAAAAGCTATTCCACATGGCATAAAATGGAATGGCTGCGACTGTGATTTTGGATTAGCAAATTAATAACACAAATTTACATTATTTTTTCATATAATTTCCATTTGTCAACAATAAAAGATCAGGGGCCTGATTCATTAAGGATCTTAAATGAAGAGGATCCTTATTTCAGTCTCCTGGACAAAACCATGTTACAATGCAAGGGGTGAAAATGAGTGTTCTGTTTTGCACATAAGTTAAATACTGCCTTTTCATGTAGCACACAAATACTTGATAGCTTATTTGTACACTGACATTTAAAGTTGATATGTGTGTGCTACTTGAAAAAAAACAGGCAGTATTTAACTTATGTGCAAAATAGAATACTCATTTGCACCCCTTGCAATGTAACATGGTTTTGTCCAGGAGACTGAAATAAGAATCCTCTTCATTTAAGATCCTTAATGAATCAGGCCCCAGGTTAGAGCAATACAGGAGCCTAGGTTGCCTAATGGATGATCTGGATCGCTGGTGTAAGTGATAAAGCATGCTTCATAATTGTGTTTTTCTACAAAAATGATTGCCTGTTTGTAGAAAATTCTCACAAAATACAGTAGTCCACATTATTGCAGTTATTTACATCAACCACTGGATGGCATCTCAAGTAAAGTAATTACATTGAATACATTTCCAAAGACATGAGGCTTATATTTCTAAGCATTCCTGGAAAGATGTGCTGATTATATATGTAGAATACTTGTGTACATTGTGCAGTTATACAACTTTTTGCATGTGATAAAGCTGTTGAACATGCTTCTGGTACTCATAACAATGAAACAACTTGACTTTTCACACCATCTCACATTTCTACATTAATTATATAATAATCTATGCTATTATGAAATTAAATGAAATTGTTAAATCTTACAATTCAAAAGGATGACAAATGAGGCTGTTGGAAGTTGTTTAACACGTTGTTGATCTGTGCAATGTGCTTTGGGGCTTGTTTAATTTAGTAATATTGAAGTTGCATTTTGCTGTTGCCAATTCTAAGACATTTTATACAACCGAAAACAGGGATGGGTAGATGTTCAGCCTCAAAATTGCAAGTGACACTTGTAGGTGTGTTCTGCCAACTCCCTTCATCATAATTGGGGCAGTACCATAATTTAATAGCATAGGCTGACACATGCATGCTTTAAGAAGATACCCATTGTTATCAACATATTAAAATGACTTTTTGATGACAGCTCTTCTTAACTAGTCTGCACATCCTATTGCTAAATACTTTGTATAAATATCATTGTTATGGGTAAAAATCCTTACCCTTTCTGTAACCCTTCGGAAACTAGTCATAAAACGCATGCTGATTTGTACAGAACAGCTATCTGCAACATTTGTTAATATAAATGTTGAAGTTTCAAGCACTTGGAAGAAGTGAAGACAGACCGCTGGTGTAGCATGGTGTAATGAGTAAAATAAAAGTGAAGTCCAGAACCAGTTTAGCAGTTTCTTAAAATACACAAATGTGTAAAATTAGCCAAAAATGCATGTGTATGTTAGCACTCTAATCAAGAATTCACCCCATGAATACCGTCCCATTCAGAATAATTTATAATAGCACTTTTAATCATACTTACCTACTCTCGAAAACTTGTTTCCAGGAGAGGGGCGTGACTGGGGGGCGGGAGGGGGCAGGGCAGCCAAACGCGTCATTTTGCCCCCCCCCCCCGCAACAGAAATGAGGGTTTTCGTGGGGACGGGGCCAAATGACGCGACTCTCGGTGAATCGCGACATTTTTAACAAGGGAATTCCGGGATGCGGGAGAAATGCCAGCTCTCGCGGGAGCCCGGGGGACTGACCCGAATTTCGGGAGTTGGCAAGTATGCTTTTAATTTGCATGATAAAACAATCAATGTAATTACTGAGATAGAAGGTAAAATACTTACTATTGCCTCTATCATCAGTGAATCAGGAAATCTACAAATCAGAGCCAGAATCTGGGGCTTAATTAGAAATGTCGGCACCCTATAGTAAAAATTGTGATGGGGAACTCTATGCAACATAATAAAGTCCTAGCCACAACAATGTCTGCTCCATCCCCAGTCAGCATCCAATACAGCAGAGTACTAATTACATTAGTAGCAATCTGAAACATTGGTCTGAATTATTTTTCCTCTAGGACAGCGCCCCCTGTGCAGCCGGGCTCCACCCCAGTAGCATAGACTGTAACTGTGACTAGAAATATGCCATTGTTCAGAAGGGATGAACAACGATCCTATGCAGCAGAATGGATCAGTAAATATGGAAGTTCAAAGTGGACAAGATATTGTATATTAGATATCATTTCCAATGCACATGTGAGGGAGCAATAGGGGAATAGTGACCACAGCATGGTAACATTGGACTTTCAAGAAAAACTTTGTATGGGAGCTACAAAAAGTGCGAGTTTTGGAAGAGCAAAGTTTAATCAGCTTAAAGAAGCATTGACATCTGTAAACTGGGAAAGTGTGCTCTTAAATAAATGCATATTAATCAAATATGTGAACATATATATAAATATAAATATAAACAGTCTGGTACATAAGATGAGAGTATTAGGTCTACTGGACAAAGATTAGTTATAATTGGATCCTATTCAGGCAAGTTATTAGTGGTGTACTACAAGGATTGGTACTGGTCCCTGTTCTTTTCAATCTTGTTATATGCGGATTTAGATGGTTTGGAAAATAATGTGTCCACATTTACTGGTTACATTAAGTTTTGTAGGGTTATTAACATCCAATGTGTTGCGGTTTGCAAGCCCCTAAACTGCAGGCAGTTATGGGGTAACCTCATGGTAAATCTGATTGTGAAACATCTAGTTTAATCCCTTACATTACCTCATATTTGCCAACTCTCCCGGAATGTCTTTCTGCTAACTTCCTAGTGAAATGGGCATGATGTGAGCCTTAATGACGCGATTCACGGTGAATTGCATAATTTCTGCCCGGTACCCCGCGACTGAGACATCATTTTGTTCTGGGAGCGGGCCAAAATGACACGATTGACAAAGTCCCGTCCACCCACCGAAGCCTTCCGACAGGGTTCTCTCGGACTTTAGCAAAATGTAGCAGGTATGCATTACCTTCCAGTCCAGCCCACACAACACTGGGCCCTGTACACTTGTGGTGAGGGGGGTGATAAGACCCCTCACCTAAAGAGTACGGGCCCATTGCTGAATAACACTGGACCCTTTTGGCAACCGTGGCCGAGGAGCATCTGGGTTCAAATGTAAAAATCTAGTGCTTATCCATGGTTCTTGCATGCTAGTACATGTAGAATTACAATCTTCCGCATCCACATGGATGCAAGTGCATACGATAACTTGTAGTGTCAAGCATGTGCATTGCAAGTTTTGGCTCTGATCCCCTGGTAATTGATAATGTAATAATATGGCTCCTGATCATTTATAACGTATTAATATGGCCACTGATCCTATATAATGTAATAATAAGGCCTCACAGGTATTGATAATGTAATAATATGGCCCCTAATTCTATAATGTAATAATTTGGCTGCTGATAATTTATAATGTAGTAATATGGCCCTGATCCTGAATAATGTAATAATATGGCCCACAGTCATTTATAATGTAATAATATGGCTGCTGATCATATATAATGTAATAGTATTACCCCTGATCCTATATAATGGAATAATATGGCCCCTGGTCATTAATAATTTAATAATTTGGCCCACAGTCATTTATAATGTAATAATATAGCATCTGATCCTATATAATGTAATAATATGGCCCTTGATCCTATATAATGTGATAATATTACCCCTGATCTTATATAATGTAATATGGCCCCAATAATTTATAATGTAATAAATACATCCTCCAATCCTATATAATGTAATGATATGACCCCCTGATCATTTATAATGTAAAAATAATTCCCCCAATCCTATGTAATGTAATAATATTGCACCTGATACTATATAATATAACAATATGGTCTCTGATCGTATATAATATAATAATATGACCCCCGGATAGTATTTTATATATAGATATGTCTCCCAATTATATATACATAGATACATACATACAAGCAGTGCCGTAACTAGACATTTTGGTGCCCTGGGCGAGACAGGGCACCGGCGCCCCCCCCTTCCCATCTAAGTGGGAGTGGCATTTGACAAGTGGGTGTGGCCAACCTAATGTGGGTGTGCCTAGCACTTTACTGAAAGAATTTGTATATGTATGTGTAATATATATATATAAATATATATATATATATATATATATAATATATATATATATATATATATATATATATATATATATATATATATATATATATACACACATACATACAAACACACAGTGGTGGGATTCCAATAAATTAACAACCGGCTCTCTGGACTATATAAAGTATGCAAAAAATATATAGTGATAGGAATTGTTATATTTTATGCACTTAATACTCAAATAAGAATTGTGATACTAAATTGTGTGTTTTATTTGCATAATGGGTCGATGTAGGTTTAAGTGACTTTAATATATTGTGAAAAAAAATTGTGATGCCTTATCCTTGTCTGTGAAACGAGAGAGAGAGAGAGAGAGAGAGAGAGAGAGAGAGAGAGAGAGATCCTCCAACCGTTTATCTAAAACCTCTGCTCCACAAAAGGAAATCTTCTTCTGCAAAACTAGATTTACCCTTGGCAAAGCATGCCCTGACTCCACCCAACTTCTCCCCTGAGCCTGTGTCGCTTTCTGATCCTCCGCAAAAGCCACCATTTGCAGTGCAAATTTAGGCACTTTCGCAAATCAAGGCACCCGATAGAACCAAAGCTGGTTCTGCAGGGGTCATTGGGTGTTTTGTGTTTCTCAGATGTCCTCCAGAGTGTATTTACCATTCGCAGTGATAGTTCTTCTATATTGCTAATTTATTGGAAGTGAATATTTCCAGGAATACATTTTCAGTATATTCCAGGCCAGACTCCTCATCACTCTGCTTGGACTATGTTCCTTATTTACATCGATTTTACTCTGAACACCAAATTTTAGCATACTTTTAATTCTGTGAGTAGACACTTTTGTTTGATCAGACCAACATTTACATACCCTCTTCCATAGCTTTATTGAACCAATGCAATACTGCCCATCACAAAATAATTGGGATTATATGATTAAAATGAGCAATAAAGCTTAAATGCTGCCCCCTATAATACTGGTACCCCTAGGCAAGTGCCTAGTTCACCTACTTATTAGGAAAAGCACCGTCCTTACAGCATTTCCATATTAGGCAACAGCAAGAATATTACATCTGAGTTGAACATGTCTCAATATAAACTGTATTATTAAACTAAAAGGGAGAAAGTCCCTGGAATCGGCTGAGACCAGACTGCAGATTTAACCCCTTAAAATTGTATCATTATGAGACATATTCTTGGTCTGTTGGTTGATATTTAATTTCGGAAGTCATCATCTTATCAGCGTCCACTCTTCTCAAGAAACAAAAAAATGTGCTGATCAACAGGGTATGTTTCTACAGGAGTGATTTTTTTTGGGAAGCAGTGTGCATTCTCTGACCATGAAAGAGTTAATTCCGTATGAACTATAAGATTATAAGCTTTATTGAACCAATGCAAAGCTGCTATGTGCAGTATCTGAATTCTACTGACACCCATATCTCAGCACATTGTATATCATTTCCTGAGAGAGAGAGAATGAAAATGAAAATGAGATTATTTACCCTACAAATGAGGACCTGCATAGATGGGAGGGGACAAACAGCAGACCTGGAGGAGAGCGCAGACACGAAGCAGCGGTGCATCACTCAAGATGTGCCTATGACTTCCGCAGTGGAACGCATGTGCGTTCCACAGACAGGAAGTTTGGTATTTGGAACGCAAATTCCGAACTTCCTGTCTGTGGAACGCACATGCGTTCCACTGCGGAAGTCAAAGGCTTTTTTTTTATCACTGCCAACAGAGCTAGGTAGCGGGCGGCTGCTGCGCCCTCTTTGGGCTTGCGCTCGGGGCGATGGCACCGCCCGCACCACCCTAGTTACGGCTCTGCATACAAGCACATATATATGCCTCATAGCACTGAGGGGGGGGGTGTAAGTGTGTGTGTGTGTGTGTGTGTGTTTAGACTGTAAGCTCCAATGGGGCAGGGACTGATGAGAACGAGTTCTCTATACAGCGTTGTGGAATTAGTGGCACTATATAGATAGCTGATGATGATATATATACTTTCCCGACATCTTCATCCTGGTCTGCAGTAATCCATAAGGGAGTGAAAAAATAAACTCTATTGAAACCACTGACGAGGCACATCAAGCATAAAATGAATTAATCACTGGAGAGCCTGACAGCTAGACAGCCAATTGGGACAGTTCTCTCACCCAATCACAGAGAGCCTATCTAAAGGACTGGCCTGATGCTGACAGTCTGGGCTTGTAGAAAATTGGAAAGAGTTTTTTATATTACGTTTTATTTATTTTAAATTCTGACAGTATGCAGTAAATTTTACTATTCCTGGCTGAATGACATCTGATACATTTCCATGTATGTATCTACAATTTTTCTTCAGCTACTCTTAACTGTGTTAAAGTCTTGAGCAAAGAAGCAAAATTTATGACTCTACCAACAGTATCCCAACTTGTTAGGACACTGCTTCTGTTTTCTGTTTCTGTTTCCCTGTGTGTGAGAGCTGCTTGTTTTGAATCAGTTTGAGCTGAAATGCAGGTGCGCTACCTGCATGTGCTAGGATTATTCTGTTAGATGTCAGTTTCTGCTGTATTTCTGTTATTATTACCATGGTGTTTGCAAAGATAGCAAAATGAGTCAGTAGCTGGTGAAGAATATAATAATTTATTGCAGGACCAACACTGGTAGCAAAACAAAATAGAATCCAAGAAACAATAAACAGCACCGAGTCCAGGTACTAAAAAAAATCAATCCAGGTGTGACTGGGTTAAGCGAACTAGCTTCTAAAAGAATACTGGTTATGCAGGAGCCAAGGACACTCACAATGTGGATGATAAGATACCAGCAGGTAGCAGATAAATGATAATGGGAAAATGGAGGAATGATGCTAGTCCTTAGAGTCAGGGATGCACAGGAACAAATACTGGAAACAGACAGTCAACATACATGATCAAGATAACAGCAATTAATGACCAGCATTGTGCAATATTAGGGACAGGTATAAAAAGCAGTGGGGTAGGTGCAAGTAATGATCAGGAAATGTTAACTCAGGTTAGGTGCAGGTGCAAAGTCTCAAAAGTCCACAAGAGGAGCACCTCTTGTAAAACAAAGGTACTGCAGATAATAATAACACAACGTCTTACTCTGATTGGTTTCCTGAACTATTTAAGGCCTGTCCTGATACTCCATCTGATACACATCAGTGATAGCGTCTTGCTTCTAGCATTAGCGTCCTAGTCCTGGTTCCTGTGCTGTATTATCGTGTGTCTGCTTTCTGGTTCTGATCCCTGCCCTTGTCTATGATTCTGGTTCTGATCCCTGGCTACATCTGACTATGATTCTGGTTGTGACCCTGGTTCTGACTGACCATTCCTGTTATCTGCCTGGCTGCTTAATACCAAGCGCTCCTTTCCTGGTGGCGGAGGTGTCCAGAGAAAGCCGCGACAGTGGTACCATTCATATAACCCGTTCTGATTGCTGATGTCTGGTGGTACATCTCTCTGGTGTTCAGTTTCTCCACATCCATTCCGGCCTGCATCTTGACCACCAGCTGCACTCAATCCAATTGGAGTGATAAGAATTTGCATTGACTTTTGTGTTTCTTCAACTGCTATTGCAGCCAGCTGTTCTGAGGGACTCTGGGTCTGTTTCAGAATACTTTGGATTCTCGGAACTTTGCTATACTGCTAAGTACACTGTGACATTCCCCTGTACCACGTCTGCTGATTTGGGTTAATCTGCTCTGATATTGGGACTTGATTGGGACTATGATTCTGAACCTGATAAATGTGCGTATGATTCTGAACCTGATAAATCTGCATACAATTCTGTATCTGATTGTCTGCATCTGATACTCTGTCATACTCTTTGTTGCTAATCAATTGTGTTCTAAAATAAAAGCTGTCATTTTAAGCTACACACCTCGTAATTTCTGCTGCTAACCAAACACAACTATTGTCGACCCTAACACTCTGCACTTGTATCCTCTTGGTCAGCTTACCAATATGCACACATGTGGCTTGTTTTGTAACTCAACAACACCAGTCTAGGGGAATGCAATTGCTGGGGCAGAAATGAAGGAAAATTACAGTTAAATAACACATGGAACAAACAGTGAACAATATCTGAGGATAACTAGAAATAATCTTCATCTGCTACATCCAGAATCCACACTTTTCACATTACTGTAATGTAAATTGCTTAGATTATATCTGTTATTTCCCTTGTTTATCTGCCATAGTCCCTTGCAATCCCTATCAAATCCCACAATGTTTGCAAAACTGTTTTTACTAACCTTCCATTGGATTATCCTTTGGATTATAACATCCTTCACTCTGGCATGTATCACAACTTTTTATCTCTATTAAATAAAAAATTATATCCCAGAGTGCTTCAGTATATCACAGCAGCCCAGATCACATCAACAGGAGACCACACTCCTAAATAAACACATATAACAAAAAATTAATCAACAGGCGCTAGATTATGTCACACAGGATATAAAAAGTCCAAATAAACATCAAAGTCCAAATGGAAGTGAAGAACGGTAAAAAAGGAGATATATATGATGGTGAAGTATATCTCACACAGGGTTCTCTATAATACCCAATGGGATTCCTCACCATGTGGGGGAATTATCACCCAAAACTCAAATCCCAGTCAAAAGACACAAATTCAATCACCATGAGTTCTGATGACCCCCAATGGTATTAAGCGTATGTAGCAGTATGGTATTTTCCTATTATTATGAAACAAGATGGAGTATATAATTGATTTATATGTGTCTCTTTATGAACAGATACTTAGTCTGTGATGTTTCAGCACATTATTTACTTGTCTTTTATGGCCATGTTTCCCTAAACCTAGTACAGTGGACTATATCCTTCAACTCAGCTCAGACAATGGTTATTTACCAAGTTAAGGTAATGTTGGTTTTACAACAGACAGAGAGTATTTGTGTATTCTTAAGTATTTGTTGTAATGTTTGTTGTTAAGCAATATATGGATATAATTGCTGAGTTTGCAAACTTAGCTGTTTTACTCAGAATGATACTGTCATTAACTGCCCATATTGCATCAGCACTCACTTTAGTGTAAGGAAAAGGATTATCTAAGATGACATAGTTCAGACCTTCTTTAGACCCACTGGTGAGTCAGGAAAGCTGTGCCAGATCTCCTCCATCAAAGTACTCTAGGATGCATGATTCAACTTGAGGTCTGCTTGTTGAATGTGGGGTCTCCATGCTGTAAATCTAGGGAATTAAGTGTGTGTCTAACAACCTATTCAAGCTAAGTATTTTAATTATCATATTAATTATTAAATCTTTTTTCTATACATAGTTTGTGAGTGTATCATTCTTTCTTTGTGCTAGTATTTCATGATTGTAATCTGGCAAAACTGATACAGCGTATATCAACCACAAGTAATACAGGCCTTGTAACATTACTATTACAGTAACTCTTCCTATATTTTCTAACGGTCCCTCTTGCCGGGACAGATCCACAATAACCCTATTCAGCAAAACATTTACCATGAAATGATCTTTGGGTGTCACTGCTGAACCAAGTTGTCTCTGCAGGTCAGCCTTACGCCTCTCCGCTTTCTCTACCGGTGGCTTTTTTGTCTGGGTGGCAGGGGCGGTTGATTGCTCTTTGGATAACTTGTGGATCTGGCTGCGGTCTGGCACCACAGACTAGCAGGAGGAGTAGCCATACACGTCCTTACTCCACAAGATGACCGGGGAGAGATCTTTCCTATGCCTCCCTGCTGGTCTGTGGTGCCAGACCACAGCCAGATTACTACTATATACTTCTCTAATTAATGCTCAATAAATTCTCTCCAATCTTCATTCCTGTATTGTAATATCCTCAACCTGTTGCCACAAAATAAGCCCTTTTGAATTTTACAGTCATCTTCTTTTCTACTACTTAATCACTTATGTTACTAGTAGCTGATAAAATATCACTAAATCCATGTCCAACCCATATCCCAATGTTCCCTATTAAATATACACTCCATTTGTAACAAACTAACCTTTCTGACTTCTTCCCCTCAAACAACCTTAACCTTCAGGAAATAACAGAAACATAATCAGACACTGCCTCACCTGCAGTCCTTTCACATGGTTATCTCCAATTCCACCACACATACAGACATGGAAGTAGACAAGGTAGTGGGGTTGGATTCCTTCATTATCCATGCTGCACATTCACTGTTCTACTACCGGTTTCATCACTCACATTTCCATCTGTAGAAGTACAAACTATCTGAGTTTTCAACCCCTTCTTTTTGTGTGTTGCTGTGATCAATGATCCCCATAAATTCCTCAGACATTTCTATCCACTGGCATCCAGACCGTCATCTTGGGTAATTTCAAAATCCCTATTGATTATCCACTTTTTCCTTGTGCCTGCAAACTAGTCTCTGACTTTTCTGCTCATCATGACAATCGCAAGTAAATGGAGCATGAGGTGTCAAAAAGGGGACACCCCAAAGCAAATGTTCCCCTATTCAAGCACAATTACTAATGGGCATTAGGTTATTAAAACTATATTTCCTATCCATTTACATGTTTTTAGTAGTGTTCAAAAACATTAGTTAAAGTATATGTTTTGATGCTAGTGGATAAGTTGCCTAAGATGGATTTCAACAGATTCAAGAAAGAAAGCATGTGTTAGAATGGGAACACAGATTTTTATTTACATGAACAAATAATGTACTAAAATCTTTCTCTGTTCACATCTAAGGAGGAAATTCAATTGTCGGCGATTTGCCGTCGGACATCATCGTGATGTTTGGCTCCGCACATTGCCAGACATTTTCTTTGCACCTCTGTGGACTGCGTAGAAAACTGCGCAGAGATTCCAGCCAAAATATCAGCACGATGTTTACACACACCTCACATTAGTTCTACCACTGCATTACCAGAAATAATAATACAAGTGAATGAAGTGTGCATTTTTTTTAGTTTCATTTGCTACTTAACTTTCAGACACGTAGCATCAAATAACAAAGCAAAAGCCTGAGCTTCCAAGGTGATATCACTGAGCAACATCAGTTTAGGGTGTTGTGGCAAATGTACATTTCTGTGCACACACCCATCTTAAATATGCTATTCTACCAAGTAGCTGCATAGAAAGGAATTATGTAGCCATTTAGTTTTATAAATGTGGCCCTGTGCAAAGAATCATCTACCTAGTGTCACTGAAAATCACTATAGACATGCATAGCCCAAAAATTATTTTGTAACAGATCTTTACAAAGTTGCCATTACAGCCAGATGAATAGAAATTGTGCCACCACTGAGATCAGATGACTCCCTGCCTAACCACAAGACATTGATTTTATTGTTAATGTCTCTCTCTTTGAAATATTGCACATCATATATTATCATGTCATTCAGTTTGATATGTAATCCCTATTTTAGTATCAATGCCCCAAGAGGTTTATTAAAAGAGACACTACAAGTATATAAGATATGCATACACAGCCTACAGGGTCTATAAGATTTTACCTTACATTGGGGGTCACAATTATGGAGTACCACTACCAGAATCCGCTGCATCCTTAACTCTGTGCGGGCTACGTCATTGTACATATTAATGTGTAGTTATATTGTGTTCTTAATTATTGTAGGAGTGTGGTTTCAGGCAAAGATGGATGTTATGGGGTAAATTTAAAAAGATGACACATGTGCAAGAAGTAATGTTCATAGCTGTGTACAGCAGTTATTATTACAATAAATAAAAGCATACACATAATATTGAAATGCCTAATTCCACCCCCACCTTACACATTATTTTATAATATAGATACATGATCTAACCTAGTTAGGTGAAATTAAACAGACACAGCATTTCTCCCTCCTACTGGAGGGTAAATTAAATTGATCACTGCTGATACTACTGTGTGAAGATAGTTGCTTCAGCAAACAATTCATTAGACTGGAACATGTGACATGTGAACTCATAGCCAGTGCACTGGTACAAAACTATAAATGCAAATAGAACAGATTTTACTGAATTGACTGGCAATTTCTGGTTTGCCAATGTGAAAGAAGTGTGACTGCAGTGCTCAGATTTCACATTCTACTCCTGTGCCTAATTGTAGGTCACACTTTTTTATTGTGGCAGAATGTTTTAGTTAATCATGGGCCAGTGTGCCAAAAATTGCTATAAAGACTGCTCCATCTGTTGTAGTCTGTAATTGTATTCTGTTGTTAGAGATTTGTATTGCATATGGTGTCAATATTATTGATGCCTTTTTATTATTCTGCAAAAAAAAGTGACTTTTAAAGATATATTGGTGTAGTGCTTTGACAAATATGAAGATTCGTCAGATCTTGTCATCTCTCAGATCTGGAGCCAAATTGGGATATATCTGTTTCAAGGAATGCAGGAAAAGCATCACATGCAACATATATCAATAAATACTGCCTTCATTTGTCACCATTTTCCACTTCACCAAAGACTGCTGACCAAGCAGCAGTGTGCACTGTGCTGTCATATTAGGTTGTAATACTACTGATGAGAAACAGCCCAGTAGCAAGTAACCCTTAAAGGATAAGCCTACTTAAAATATCTAGTAAAGTAACCAACATTCTACATTAAAATTACTTATCTGACTGTAACCTTTCTCTAAGTGTTCATTCTTATAACACCTGGAAGATCTCCCAATTTTATCATTTGATCCCAGAACTCATTCTTTAGTAATAACTTTATTGACTTCATCTAGTGGTCTACATATACCCTCAGTGGACACTTCATTAGATATACATTTCTAGTAGGACTCCCTTTGCCCCCAGAACAGCCAAATTTTTCATAGTATGTTTCCAAACAGGTGCTGGAAATATTCCTTAGAGATGATGGCCCATGTTGAAATGATAAGATCATGCAGTTGCTACAGATTTGCAAGCTGCACATTCATGCTGCGAATCCCCGGCCCACCACATCCCTAAGGTCCTCTATTGGATTGAGATCTGGTGACTGTGGAGGCTATTGGAGTACATTAAAATCACTGTCATGTTCATGGACCCAGCTTGAGATAACGTGTGCAATGTGACATGGCATGTTATCCTGCTGGAAGTAACCATTAGAGGAAGGGTAAACTGTGACCATGCAGGGATGCGCAGGTATGCTGTGGCATTTAAACAATTGGTATTAAAAGACCTAATGTGTGCCTAGAACACATTCCCACACTATCACACCACTACCATCAGTCGGCACCCTTGACACAAGGCAGGATGGATCCATAGAATCATGTTGTTTATTGTTACAAGCCGCGGCGGTGCCCAGCCGCCGCGACTCCCCTACCTCCATCCCGGCCGTCGCTATGGCGACCGGGACGTCACTTCCGGGGGCTCGGCCCGGCCGTTGCCTAGGCAACGGTCGGGAAGCTGTGTCTTAGAGCGCCGCGTCCCAGCAAGGGGAACTGCTGGGCGCGTGCGCACATAGATAGCCTGTGGGCTAATTAAATATGGGCATTATTCTGACAGAGCTAGGCTCTGATTGGTTGGGGTTAGTATTTAAGGCAATGAGGTCTGCTACCTCATTGCCGGTTATAGCTTCTGTGCTCCAGTCTGCTGACCTGCTTGTTCCTGCTCTAGTCTTCTGAGACCACTTCTGATTTACAGTGTATGACCTTTGGCTTTGAACTGACTCCGCTTGTGTATCCTGTGACCTTGATCCCTGGCCTGTTTACCGTTTCTGCTATCCGCCTGTGACCCCTGACTTCAGCTTGTTTACTGATACTGCTGTCTGCTGCCGGCCCTTGACCTCTGCGTTGACCTGACTCCGCTTGCCTGGGTTCTCCCCAGCCGGTACACACTTCACGACCCTCTGTCAGTCTGCAGCCCAGTCTGTCCCCACCATCAGGGGCTCCAGTGAACACCTGATTGGCAGAGTAGATTCCGCATTGTGTTGTGCCGGCTGGAGGGGTTCCTAACATTTATGCCAAATTCTGACCCTATCGTCATCGGCATGTCACATCTGAAATGGATATTCGGTAGACCAGGGGACCTTTTTACCGATTTATAACTGTCCAGTTACTGTCACCTTCCTCTCAGTTTGAACCAGTGTGTGCATTCTCCACTGACCTCTCACATCTTTTCACCCACAGAACTGCCAGTTATTGAACGTTTTATTTTTTTGCACCATACTCTGTAGAAAATGCTGTGCATGAAAAGCCTGAGAGATCAGCAGTTTCTGACATACTTAAACCACCTCATTTGGCCCCAACAATCATTCCATGGCAAAAGTCACTTAGGTGACATTTCTTCCTCATTTTGGTGTTTACTCTGAACAGCAACTAAGCCTTTTGACCATGTCTACATGATTATATGTATTGTGTTGCTGCTACATTATTGACTGATTAGATATTTGCATTAACGGGCAGTTGTACATGTATACATAATAAGGTGCACTGTAACCTTCCCCAGTCCTCTGTCTCCTCCAAGCCACAGCCACCACTGGCTTTTTCTGTCTCTGATCCTGGAACCTGGCTCTCAATCCAGGAACTGCTGATATCCAGAGGAAGGAAATGGAAACATCTTTACTCTAAAGTATTCCCCTTCCCCATTATTCACTAGCTATGTACATTGAACTTCTGACATCTCAGTTAGAACAAGACATCTCTTTGATCTTGTTTGTCCACTTCAGTCACACAGATAATGGCTACAAGCTTTTTCTGGCTGGAAAGCCCTCAGGCTTTATTTATTCTGTGGTATGGAACAGTTGGTGCAGCATAATCCAAAGAGACAATCATGCCAGTTGTCAACCTCTCAGTCTGGATATGTTGATTCTGGCTGGTGGTAGGCAGTTGCAGCCTTAGCTGTTTCCTTTACTGACCAGCTGGTTTGGATTTATTGTAAACACCTTCTCCCTTAGTGTAACCACTTGTCACCAAATGTTACAGGCCACCCCATGGAAGGTAAAGAGCTCAGGGGACTTATATACAGTTGTTGGCGTATATAAGCATAGCAAGCCAATCCAACAAATGGAGGTCCTCCTGCAGAATTTCTGTCCTGCTTAAAGCCAAAAATCAGAACATAATTCACTTACAAGAATAAATATTTTGTTTAAACTGGACTTATCCTATAAGGGTTACTTGCTGGATATAAGTTTGTAGCATGAAATCATCCCACACAGACATCCAGGATGTCACTCTTCTTGACCAACCATGTGTCTCTCTTTCCTCTATTTTTGTGACATGATGGTTCTTTTTGAATAGTAGTATTGGGCCGCATTCATAAAGGTAAGTAAAGCAATAAAAATCAGTAACTTTGGACCTTGGCAAAACCATTTTGCATTGGAGGGGGATGTAAACTTAAAATGTGAGTGTTACGAGCCATGGCGGTGCTTCAAGCCGGCGCAACTCACTGTGCCCGCAGAACGCGTCCCGGCCATCTCCATAACCACTGGGGCGCACTTCCTGTTTTCGCCCCAGCCGTTGCAAAGGCACTGGTTGGGATGCTGTCTTGTCTAACGCCATGTCCCGGCATCAGGAGCAGCCGTGCGCAAATATGCAGAATTAATTAAACAGCCCCTGAAGCTGATTATTCACTCCTGGGCTCCCCTGATTCCATTGGCCAGTCTGTGTATTTAAGGCAGGGAGGGTTTAGCCTCCCTGCCGGTTATAGCGTTCAGGTTCTGCCTGTTTGCCTGCTCCAGCTCCTGTTACCTTGCTACTTTGGATTGATTCTCCTGTTTCTTGGACTTTGATATCGTGCTTATTGCTCTGACCTCTGCTTGGTTACCTGAACTCCCTTTGTTTGCTGCCAGGCTGACCACTTGCTTGTACCTGACTTTGTTACCTGCCTCGGACCCTAGACCTCGGCCTGCCTGACCACACTTTGCCTTCCATCTTCCGCTACCCTGTGCTGCGGTATAATCATAAGCTTGTACTACGTTGAGTATAAGACCTGGGGGCATCTGAGTACCTGTGAGTATTACCAGCTCTACGGGAAAGGTGGCTGCTATAGATGAAGACCTCTACTATCCTGTTCTACAAGCTTATAATAGTACCCGTAGCTGTACAGTGGGGACAGATTTATAGTTGGGGTAGGACATGTCCTAGATCAACTTTAAATGTCAGTGTAAAAATAAAGCTATCAAGTATTTGTGTGCAACATGAAAAAAACAGCCAGTATTTAACTTATGTGCAAAATAATAAACTAATTTGCTCCCTTTTCATTGTGACATGGGTTTCTCCACTAGAAAATGTACTATTTTTTTTAACTTACTTTCCTTAAAGAATCAGGCCCATTGTGCTCTGGATAATGGGTGGGGCGGCGAAGATTGGGATATTCGCAGTATTTAGTCCTAATTATACATGCATTATGATGCCCAAATAGCTAAACAAGATTTCATTGTGGACACTTAACATTACATTTGGAGTTGATAGTAATTTAGCTATTTTAAATTGGAAAAGCTTGGGATGTCCCAATGTAAGTGACAATTGTAATTTTAATTTGTATCACAAGTGGAGATTTAATCAATAAACTGAAGAAGAGTGTCAGTAGAATAAGATGCAGTATAGGCTCTGCAATTGGACCAAGTATGATTTTACCATTTCAATAAGAAATATTTTATTTGATGAACAATATGGTTACATGTCATGCAAGCAGACAGAAAACATGTATATTTCACAGGCTTGTTGTGTTTTATATTTTCATATCCTGATTGAGTCAACTAAGTAGTGAGGATTAGAAGGAAATTGTTATAAAGTACAGGCTGCATCTTTTTATTGCTGTTTATACATTCTAACCAATAACTGTCAGTAATGTCAAGAATCTGTGGAAGTCATTTAAGCTACAATGATGTAAGCAACATTTCAACTCCTAGCTTTCTGTCAGTCTACACTTAATATTCTGCTCTGGAAAAAACAGATACTTTCCGCATATCATGTTCTTTATTGGACAAACGGACATATAGATAGATGGTGCTCTAGAACCCCTGGAAAACAAAGCCCTAGATCAGGCCTGTCCAACCTGCGGCCCTCCAGGTGTTGTGAAACTACAAGCCCCAGCATGCTTTGCCAGTAGACAACCTGTTGATAGCTGGAAGGGCATGCTGGGACTTGTAGTTTCACAACATCTGGAGGGCCGCAGATTGGACAGGCCTGATCTAGATTATCACTCCCTGACTGACAGTAATCTTTTAACTTTGCTGAGGCTACATTTTTTTCCTTGATGCACTATGACTTATGAAGTCAGAAAAGACAGCAGAGACCAAAAGCCATATTTTTATTAAGTTCTCTAACAGGAACTGAAAGACGCCAAAAATTGTCCCCATGGCTGTCCTGCACACTTGTAGATAAAATGTGTCTGAAAATTTATAAAAATTATGTGTATATAAAATCAATTGTAAGAGTTGTAGCAGATAAGCCCTCCTGAGGAAGTCTTTTAAGACGAAATGTGTCAAGGATACTCCTAATACTCTCTGCACTGCTTGCCCTAGTGGATTGGTCTGTTTTTAACTAGACTGGACTATTTATATGTTTATGGATATCGGTGGTTTCTGATCATGAAATAGGGGATTGTGAATTGAAGCATCCTGTGACAATCTGTCAGGAATACAGATAAGCCTCAACATTTTATTTTGTGTGAGTGTAAAATCTATATGTGTGCCTATATTAAACTCTTGTGTAAAAATGACTACACCATATGCTATTTCCATTTGTTACCTCTTTTCTGGAGATGAATGGAGTAGATCAGGTGTGATTCAAAGGCCTTTGAAAAAGCACCAAGCGAAACGAGTGTCCGCGTTCCTGCTGGTTTCACTTTGATCTCTACATATTATTTTGCATGAAAGGGTTATAGATTTAGATATACAGATCCACTACGCCCACAGTAAGCACAGAGCATCTAGGAGTCAGGCAGCAAATCCCTCCCCATATATCTGCAATAGCTATGCTGAGAAAGCTGAATCATTATATCCAGTCTTACTGACGGACCTGGGGATCAGCCACCATTATGACTCTGATAATTCTGGTTATATTTACTTGCAAATGGACTTATATACCTTATAAAACATAAGATATGGTATGCAGTTTATTGATGATAAACTATATAATAGAAAATCCACCTGTTGGAAAGATAAGGTGGCACGATATAAAAAGAGAATTCATATCCCTAAAGCAATTGAACCTATCACTCCAATATATGTATGTATGTATATCCTGAAACCAATTCTCCTAATCAATTCAAGAAATATAATAAAGTGCATCCAGGAATTTTATTATACACATTTTTGTTTTTCACTTGCACTTTGTTTTTAAATATTTTGCTGGTATTTTTATTTAATATTTAATGATATCTATTAAAAGTTACGTTTTATTAATAGATGTTTCTTGATATCTGCAATAGAGCGTAAGTGCACCTTGTAAACAAAATTCTTGTTCTTCTAATTGAATGCTATACTTTAGTTTAAGGTTGCACGACCTAGTCCATGGGGAGCCCACTTCTGTTCCAGTGACTGTTCTGATACAGCAATAGGCAGTGTTGGCATTGGTGGACTCAGGTAGTGAAATTACCTTGGTATCCAGCACTGTGGTTTCAGAAGGCCTGTCGACCCGGCTACCATCAGTGAAAGTCCTTTGCATTCATGGGGTCATTAAGGAATAGGACCATGTCTGCCAATACCATGCAGGGATGAACAGTGCAAGTGGTAGCAGCGATATCCCCAAAACTGTCATACCCCCTTATTCTGGGGAGATGCTTTCCCCTGTTGCAAGAAATTATAGTCGCCTGGATTGGTCAGGACATGCCGGCAACTGAGTCACTGGCAGGACATCCAACCCTACTTTATCCTGTTTTTCATACCCCGGAATTGGAGATAGACACCGAAAAGCCACAATACCTGGAGCCTGTGGCTTTTTGGCTGTAACTAGGCCAACGTCGCATTCCAGAGGAGGGGAGAGAAAAGTCCTAGCTGGAGAAAGTTGGAAGGAAACAAAAACTTAGCCAGCAGGTGGAGAAAATTGGTCCACAATATCCAGGACTATATCACTCCAGGAGTTTGCGAGGGCCCTACTTAGTGCTTTGGAAAATGTGTATAAATATGTGTGGAAGTGAATGTAGTATGGAACGCTGAGAGATCAGCCAGGGGAGAACCTTATTTTATAATTAAAGGGGAACTGCTATATAGGGTATTGATGGTACAGGAAAAAATAGTTCATCAACTCTTGGTGACACAGGTACATGTCCCTTTGGTATTAACATCAGCCCATACACATGTTTTGGGGGAGCATTTGGGAGAGGAAAAGACTCTGATTTAGGTGCTTCTTAAGGTTTATTGGCCAGGAATCCACATAGCAGTCAAGAGATATTGTCAGGACTACCCCTAAACCTGCCTATTTTGCTCCCCTGGTACCTCTCCCTATAATTCCAGTTGCATTCGATTGAAATGCCATGGAGTTAGTGGGTCCCTTAGAGAAGTCTGACTGAGGACATTAATATGTATTGGTAGTTCTCGGTTATGCTACACCATACCATGAGGCCATCCCACTACGAAATATTAAATGAAGTACAATTGCAAAAGAGATATTAATATACACTCAATTTGGAATCCCAAAGGAAATCCTAACAGATCAGGACATTCCCTTCATATCAGGATTAATAAAGGAGTTGTGTTAATTGCTAGGGGTACAAAGACTACAGATCTCAGTTTATCACACGCAAACAGACGGGTTGGTTGAGCGGTTTAATAGGACCCTTAAGCAAATGATTAGACGAGCCGTTGCTCAGGATAAAATAGTTTGGAACACTCTGCTACCCTATCTCATGTTTGCGATAAGGGAGGTGCCCCAGGCATCAACAGGGTTCAGTCACTTTGAGCTTCTGTTTGGAAGACAACCTCGCAGAGTTCTGTACATCCTCAAAGAAGGGTATGAACAGCAGGGACCCAAGGAGCCAAATATAGTACAGTTTGTGGCCCAAATATAGGATCAAATACAACAGATGAGACCATTGGTAAAGCAATGTCTAACAGAAGCACAGAGATGGTAAAAGAAGGGTTACGACACCTGAGCCACCTTACGCAACTTTAGCCCAGGTGACAAGGTGCATGTCCTAGTACCAACTCAAGTGAGCAAATTGTATGCATATTGGCAAGGCCCTTATGAGGTAGTAAAGCCCATAGGACAAGTAAAGTACCGGGTACGGCAACGCGGTAGACAGCGGAAAGAGCAAATCTATCATGTTAACTTGTTAAAGCCGTGGGTGGAGGAAACCCCGACGTTAATGTTGGGAGTGGTAAAAAGCGAGGACTGTATATTCCCTGTGGAGTCTTCCCAGACACCAACTCAGAGATGACAATCATTAGAAACTGTAGGTCGGAATAATGAAATTTTTTCGGCTATTCCAGGGCGCACAATTGAACATGACATTGTCACCCCACCAGGGTATAGAAAACCTGCGGCAAGAAAGGCTGCAGTAAAGCGAGAGGCGGAGGACATGTTGCAACTCAGGGTAGTTGAGGAGTCCTCCAGCAAATGGAATAACCTCACAGTCCTTGTGCCAAAGCTTTTGGGTGCCATCTGCTTCTGTAACAATTTTAGGAACTTAAATAATGTGTGGATAAGCTAGTGGAGAATCTGGCAAGTAGTAAATATCTGACTACCCTAAATTTAACAAAAAAAAAAAAAAGAGTACTGGCAGATACTACTCACTACCTCAGCCAAAACCAAAACAGCCTTTTCGAGTCCCATCTTCCCATGGTGGAGGCGATTTTGGAGTCATTAAGACATAATGGCCTAATGGCGAATCCCCTTCAGTGTACGCTAGCTATGACGGAGGCTAAATATCTGGGTTATGTGGTCGGCCCGGGGAAAATAAACCCCAGGTGGTTAAGGCAGAAGATCTGAGGAATTGGTCTAAATTAGAAAGGAAGTCTCAACTATGGACTTTCCCGGAGTTGGTCGGGTACTACCGACTGTCTATCCAAAATTACACTACCCGAGTCGCCCCATAGTCAGAATTTCTTAAAAAGAACAATCCAGATAGGTCTGATAACCAGAATAGGACCTGTTCCTCAGGTAAAGGTACAGACAGATTTAAGGATCCTGCTGTTACCTTAAGGAAGGATTTTACTCACAGGTGCACGACATGGATGTGATTGATGAGGTGTGTTTGTTAAGAAAAAAAGGATTGTGGGATCTGGTGGGTGGGGCTTCCGATACTGAATAGCAGCCGGAGGATAACTAGGCCTGGTGGGCTTAGTTAGTGTCAGGAAGCTGTGAAACATTTAACAATTATGTTACAGTGTTGCTCTGACAAAATAAAACAGCAACTGGTTAAGAAGACCGGAGTAAGGAGTCACTCATTTAGTAATTTCTAATATATATATATATATATATATATATATATATATATATATATATATATATATATATATATTAACCAAGGAACAGGTGTCAGCTCCTGGGGTAGCTGCTAGTGTGTAGCAGCCGAGATATCAAACAGATCCAAGGCTTTGGGTATAAATGGCCTCAGACAGTTTTATTAAACAAGAAAATAGAAGAAACTTCGAAATAAACACCTTGCATGTCGAGCACTAACTAAATACAAGTCACTCCTGACTAACAAACTAAAACAAAACAGCACAGCACAGTTTTCTCTCACAGAGACTCTGCAGTCCCTTTCCCCAAGTAGTGAGAGGTTGAGTCCAATGCCTAGAACCCAGCTCACCGGTAATATCATTAAGCAATCTGACAGCTGAACAGAAGACACAGACTGGGCCTTGTAAATGGAGCCCACCCTTCTCCCTCCATTTATACCACAAAGACTATTACGAGCTTTTCCCTAAAGCTGAAAATCTCTCTTGGAAGCATTTCCCAAACATAAACACTCTCCCTAGAGTTTTAAAATATGTAGGTTAGAAACCTGGGACTAATATACCTGCCTCCAAACCCTAGTCCATTATTTTATTATGGGGGCACTATGTAATGTTACGCTGTGCATCGTAAACAATTATATGCCCATTAACAATCAAATAGTATTTGTTAGTATATATAATGATTTATACATATTTTCCCCATAATACAATAATAGTGTCCCCTTAAAATAATAAATGTCCTCATAAATTAATTATAATTTTATTTGTTTGCCTTTATCAATAAATAACGATTGCTCCCATAGTTTATACGTCAATGGTGCTTCCTCTTATGTTCTGAATGGCAAGATAGCTCAAACAGCATGCAGTTTGAGCAATTTTGCCTCACACAACCACCTCTTTTTTCTGGCATTTTTCCAGAATGCTAATCAAACAGCAGCTAGGTAAATTTGTCTATTTGTTTTTTGATGATGTTAAAAATCGAGATGGCAATTTGTAAAGTGGTGGTTTGTAAAATTGTGGTTTTCAGCCTTTTAAGTAGTGGTTTGGCCTTTACTTAATCCGGCGGTTTTAAAAAAAACGGCTGAACACTGGCGGTTTCATCAAACCACCCTTTAGTAAATTTATCCCTTGGAGCACATCATGGGATCAGTTTATGGCAATCCTTATAACTTAATGAAGAACATCAAGTTTTATCAAGATTTCTCTCCAGTGACTATCACCAAACGGAGGAAAATTAGAGCACTGGTACAGCTGGGGGTCCATTTACAGTTGCTCTTTCACTAACATGTTTAATTCTATTGATCATCAGTTATATTTGATGTTTTTCTTATCATATTGTTTTTCTGCTCTGCCTACTAGGTTTTGGTGCAGTGGTTAACCGGGTACAACTACATTAGATTTTTGCATTTATGGGTAACAGACATACCTCTCCAAGGCTGGCAGATTATGCAGGCACCTTGTTACTTCTTAACTCTTGCCGATTCTTCTTTCTAACCTATACGGTTATTTTAAGCTCAAACTCTACCTAGCTCCAATTGCTAACCCGCAACTTTGTTGCTGACATTTTGACACCTCTTCTTACTGTTTTTTTTCACTATTCCGTACCCTAAAAAAAAAAAATGCAAAAAAAAGACATGAGTCTATTTGTAAATATATGAATATCCACATGCCACATCAAGGTGTAACCAATTGAGTTGATTAAGCAACTTTTATTTCTGTGTCCTTGCCACACCACAAAGTTTTCCTATTTTCATAATTTTCCCATTAGTACCTTTTTTCACCCATAGGAGATGCTAAATCTGCCACTGGCCTGGAAACACAAGACATACTGCTTCTTTTGCTCATATATTATTATTTTCCTCAACTATTAATACCTCAATTTAATCACCCCCCCCCCCCTTCACTCTCCTACCATTTCCAATGTGTAGCCATATAATTTATCTACACCCCTATGAACTTTGCAGTCTTACTTGTTAAGTGCCACTCCCTACATAACCATAACCTGTGCAGAATGTGTACTTACCCTACAAACTAAGTCCTATATATCATTATCATCATCAGTTATTTATATAGCGCCACTAATTCTGCAGTGCCGTACAGAGAGCTCATTCACATCAGTCCCTGCCCCATTGGAGTTTACAGTCTAATTTCCATAACACACACACAGAGAGACTAGGGTCAATTTATATAGCAGTCAATTAACCTACCAGTATGTTTTAGGAGTGTGGAAGGAAACCAGAGTACCCGGAGGAAACCGCCGCAAACACTGGGATAACATACAACCTCCACACAGATAAGGCCATGGTCGGGAATCAAACCCATGACCCCAGTGCTGTGAGGCAGAAGTGTTAACCAATAGGCCACTGTGCTGCCCAAAATATCACACACATTCTTTCCCCATTTTCACCTTCATCTTCTACCTCCCTTCCCTTTATAAGTCAGGGGTCTCCACCTTAATATTCATATATTTATTTGACTTCCAATCATGCCAAACTTGTTACTCTTAATGTCATGGGGCTTGATTCCATTAGCAGTGTAATAAATGGGTAACAATAGGGTGTGTGTATGTGGGGGGGAGGGGGCAGTGTTTATTTTAATAAAATATTTTCTCATGGAGTCAGTGTTTTTATTTAACCTATTTTTTTCCTGGAGCACTAGAAGTCCTAGTGGAGCCTGGATGACAGGTTTATTGTTAGAATTAATTATTTTCCATATCTTCCTATAGTACCTGCTATAGAGATAATAAAGACAAATGACAGTATATGAACCCATTATATTGTTACTTTGTTTATATGTTGTTATCACATTATTATATTAAATGATTTTTTTCTTTTTTCAACTACTGTTTTCACACATCTACAAAATTCTCAGACTTGATGCCTCTGTTATACATACAATAGAAACCTGGATTTCTGTAGTGCTTGTTATATTGTGAGACTTGCACAAGGGACTCATTCACATTGGCAGTTAATTGTGCTTATTAATATAGTTTACAGAAATATGGCACTGTTCAATCTGCAACATTTAAATGATGTTCTGCTTTGGCAGGCCTTGTAAGAAATGTATGACAGTAGAGTTCAATCTGCTAAACAAAATGTCAATATTTAATGGCATTTATTCACACTTTAAATTATATTTCCTAATAAGTGTTCATATGTGTTTACATGATACTTTGGTCACAAAACTGATTTATTCATTTCTGGGTGGAAAATCTGCACCACGGTTTGGTTGCAGATTTGTGGACATACTTGGGCTTATACATACTGGCACTCTTTGAGCACCAAGGGGAAACGCTCTGATGTTGTATGCACCATTGATAGCTTTTGAGAACAGGCCCTGCCAACACATAAGAATTCTGGATGGATCAAGGATGCAAGAAAATGCTTCTTGTAGCGTCCAAAATCCCAGATCCCTAATGTTTGGTGGTATTCAAGCTGCCTGTTCAGGATCATTAGACTGCTCAGGAAAGAGAGTTTGGGAGCATTACATTTGAACCATATTTACTGTCAATCAGTCCTGTACAACTTGAATCAAGCAAAGGAAATTCAGAAGTAAAGCAGGGATTGTATCAAACTATTTTTATTATCTTATATAAAACTTTCAAAAATGTAGTCGCAAACATTAGCGAGAGAAAATACTCTGGAACATCTCTGTATGTCACGGTCTGCGCAATATCTCAAAGTGATTTATGAGGTCTTTTAGCATATTTTTTTCATTTTCCCCATTAGTATTCCTTGAAGTTTGACACTATTGAAATGATCTGGTACCATATGAGTAAAGCACATGAAATGTGTTCTAATGATTTTCTTTCTGCAGCCGTTAGCAAACAGAAGTTTGAAGTGCATATTGAATCACTTTCCAGATATACATAGCCTACAGATAGTTTAATATTGCAATAAATCACAAGAGTTTGAATACATTCAGTATGATAATCAAAATGACTACTAGCAAGCTGACTTTTCTAATAACTTCCATAGGAAAGCTGGATGGAGGGGGCTCGCCAAACATAAAGGGAATTCCTACAACTAATTATCAATGAATCTGACAAATTAATTCTAATGCTGACCACAAACGTGTGATATCAGTCAAATTGACCCAATATTGCAGCATTCATGACACCAAAAACATGCAAGATGCTCAATAATGATAGATGGTTGGAAAATTATCTCTATTGGCCTACGTAAAGGCATCTGGGGCAAAAACAGGCCCCAGTGGCAATTATTAAGCCAGTAAGCCTGGGCTCAGTTGCACTTGCAAAAGTGCCACACATTATCTCATATGCAACTGCATGGCACTATCACTAAAGATATGCAGACAACATTATCATTTATGCCTGCAACAGAATGTTCTTCTCCCAAATTTCCCATTTAATTTATTATTGCAGTTATCTGTGTTGTTAAATATCAATGTATTAATACAAAACCAACACCAAACTGCATCAATGCAGTACACAAGAGGTCAGGTGCAAACAAAAATAAACAGAAGGTAAAAAAGGAAAACACAATTCAGAGTATGTTCTTATGTCAACTAATTATCATATGCATAAACTACTTGGTCTATGAAATATGCAGATTAACATTTCACTATTTCCAAACATTTTATATGCTTTCTTGTGACTGTTCACCGACTCTTCCTACTTAATAGCCAGGCAACCATTCAGAAGTGGTATCTTATATGTGATTGGCTGAGTAGCATCCTGTGGGTACCAGAGTCCAAAGGCTAGATTTACTAAACAGCGGGTTTGAAAAAGTGGAGATGTTGCCAACTAATCAGATTCCACTTTTTCAAACCCACAGTTTAGTAAATCTAGCCCGAAAAGTTAAATATAGTTCTGCCAGTGTACACTTTTATTACCAATCATCCTTTGCAAGCTCAGTTTGTTTATTACTGTTGCACTCTAGCACTTGCACTAGTCCAGCATATAACATACTGCCTGGCCTGGGCGGTCTCTAATATTAAGAGGCTAGTGCACTTGAGGAGTAAACTAATTTAAAGGGACACCAACCTAATTATTTGTCTTTTGCACTTGAGCTGGGGGAACTGTTTAACATAAATACTTTTTTGTAGGGTGACAATAAGGCTCATTTACAAACCACAAAAAATATGCTCCTTCAATGCTTATTTAATTTGTGGAATACATATTACAAGGTGACAAGGGATGGCTCTATTTGGGCAAGTATGTCCATCTGAGAATGTGCATGATGGGAATAATAAATATTTCATTGCAAGCCGTAAACTACGGTACCTCAAATGTGGAATCACCTCCATCATTAAAATAAAAATACTATTTACTATGTCTACACATAGGTGGGAATGTCTGACCCTCATATTTCACTATATTACACTTGCCGAAGGGATTGACATCAAAGTAATCAACAGCATCCAGTGTGTATGTTGGCTTATGGTAACAGGGATTGACTTATCACCTGTCACGATATCTCCTTGTCCCCTTTTTTTTTCTGATTTGCAGGTAAGTATTTACAAGGGTCACATACTATAGAGCTCACTCACAGGAGAACAAACTAATTGCAGGTCTAAATGTAGGTATATAAAATAATAATTAACATAATAAATACATAATTAACAAATAAATACATAAATTCTAACAATGAATTACAATAAATGCAGTACAAAACATTTTATTTCAAATTGCTTTGAAAAAACAAAGAAAACAGTCAACATGCAAATTGTTGATTTACACTCCCAGAGCAGGAAGCGCTGATAAAAACAGTCAATATGCAAATTAGACGTAAAGGAAGGTCCTAAAGGACCACCAGCATGCCTCTAACTAGTGTCTGAATGCCTGCACTGATTCCCAACAATTATTTATGCTAATGTAAAAGAAAATCTCAGACAGGATTTTCACACTGATTCCCTTAGTCCTATTAAAAAAAAAAACAAAAAACATTTTTTACGGCTAGTCTCCCTTTAACATACAAAATTTAATTTGCTGCACAAATGCTGTATTGGTTTGTATATAGATTGTGCAATGCTTGCTGTTACTTTTGTATTTTCTTTATTTTATGTTCTTTTATTTTATGAAATCATCATCATGTATTTCAGATTGGGAATTCAGTTCAAGTGAGTATTCAAAGATGCACTGAAGTCAGGGGCTGGCTGGAATGAGGGGTAAGGGGGCTTTTGTCCTCTGAGACGATCCCATAGTGGCCTACCCTGGGCAAGGTTAAAATAATAAGGGTAATAGGCTGCTGAGCTAGGTCTCGTACTCCCTGGGCTAAAATTTGCCAGCCAGACCCTGATTGAATTAGCAAGATATCTGTTTGTTTTCAGTGTTTCTCAAGTAATGTTTTTCACAGAAATTACTCACCATAAAAACCAGTAGTGGGCTTTATGATATTTTCAGAAATGACCCTGCATCCTACAAATGGATGCACATTTCTGGTACTAAGATACATGACCTCACATTACGAGTTCAGATAACCTACATATATTGCTTACACAGCACAAATAGTAGAATAACCTACTTTATGGTTGTCTAGCCAAGCTGGTAAGAAAGCATCACCATCCAATCACAGACTAACCTGCTACATAGTGAATGCAGTGCACTTACACTTCTTTATGTGCATCTTTTCCTATTTACATTCAGCACAAATGCATCTACCTCTAAATACGCCCCAAAGCATCTAAAGCCCATGAATACTATATGTAGTATATTCACGTAGGAGATAAAAAAAATACTGTTAAAATCAAGCCTCATTGAAATTAACATAAAACATTCTAACCTGTAACACAAAAACCATAAGAAAAATATTCAAGTGTCAAGGCAGCGCTTTATCTAGCAGATAAAAAAGAAACTCAATACTGGAAACAGACAGAGGCTAAACTGTGAGTAGCTGTGGAACTACTATTACCAGGAGAACCTGGTATGTACTGTGATAAAACTAGCAGTGTAAGATGTGTGCAGGAGGAGTAAGGCAATATACTTGCAACCAAATTCATATTACCTATTTAAGAACTGTGCTGGAGAGAGTAAGGAGCTCTATATTATATCTGTATTGCTGCAACCATGATGATTATCGTGCTGGAGGAAGAGGAGTGTAAATAAAGAGTTCAGTTTGTGATAGAGATGGTCTGGTGCCCAAATTATTGTGACTTTTATTGCACATGCCACAAAGTGACATCACCTGTGTCCCAGTACTTACAAAAAGACTTTGAAAATAAATACCTGCATGTGCAGGGACCTCCTGGTCATTTACATCCATGCCCATCAGGTAGCCAGGGCTAGAGAATGAGGTGCACTGAGTAACCTTTGCACCTCACACTACACACAGTGACAGGGGGTTACACACATAAGACTGACTTATGTTATAAACAATGTCTATACTGCCCATGAAGTGTCAAAAAATTTGGACTTTAAACCTGCTCACAGGTTCCAACACAACATACTTTTTTCCCCTGTGAGTGCATTGCATTTGGCATGATTATTTGTGCAGGGAACCTAACTCTGGTTGTTTCCAGTTTCCCTCTCCAGTCACCGGCCACTATTTGGCATCGATTACAATGCACAAGTGTATATGCACTACACAATACAGTCTTTATTAGTTGTGACTCCTCCCACAGCCTTGACTTGACGGACAGGTTACACTCCCCGTTTGCCTTCAAAATGGAGTTACCCACAGGTGTTCTGTAATTACTTCTCTGCAGACATGCTCCGTCATTCTGCTGTAGCTGTGGAAGACACTTTCAAAGCATGTAAGTTAAAGCACACTTTATACTTTTACTTTGTCACATATGTAACTCGGTCTGCAGCCTTTTACCTGCAGACTGTCAGCTGAATACCCGATTCCTCTCTTAGAGGGCTGTGGCAAACCCTTCCTTTGTCACAGTATGAGTTTTCATACCAGTCCCCCACTATGTGATTTGAACATGGAGTGCCCTGAAAGATCAGAAGGATTTCTATCCAGTACGGAAAAAGAGAAGCCCGTTCACTTTATCAAGGAAAGCAGAATGGTGGCACCTACACCAGGGAAATTTGCAAATTCCACTCTGTGGGAATAAGGCAGGTAATGAAAGAACTACGTTTGTAGAACCTGAATATTTTTATGGTGTATGGATTCTATTGAAAACAGAACTGTATTTACACTTCAACACAATACTGGTGTATAGTTATAACTAATGTGCCATAATTTCTCATGATGCAAGGCATGAGCAGGTCCCAGGATGAAAATGGCAAATGGCAAAACAGCAATGATCAGTGGCGCACGCAGGCGGGGTTTCTGGGTCCTTTATAGCGGCACTGTACTATACAGCAGCCGCGGCGCTGTCAAAGAAGCGCCCGCGGCAGTGCTGTATTGTATACAGCACCGCCGCGGACGC
The DNA here is from genome assembly GCF_038048845.1 of Mixophyes fleayi. Taxonomy (NCBI): domain Eukaryota; kingdom Metazoa; phylum Chordata; class Amphibia; order Anura; family Limnodynastidae; genus Mixophyes; species Mixophyes fleayi. Next base: position 153,436,040 of record NC_134404.1, read on the forward strand.
TTCTTTGACAGCGCCGCAGCGGCTGTATAGTACAGTGTTGCCTAAACGGAGCTGCTGCGCTTCTCGGTTTTTTATGTGGTTTTTTTTCGGTGGAGGGGAAACCCCCCCTTAAAAATGCACCGCCTGATGATCATGCACACTGAGGACCTGATTCACCTTCGGATGTAAGTCCATTTGCGTGGCATATCTTGCATGAAATAGCCCAGTGCATGCACCAGAAAAGGACTTGCGCCACTGAACGCAACTCATATCAACACGCAAATAACACTTACTACTGCTTACGACTTGAAGGGCAGAACATATTTGCATATATTAGCATTGCGGTTACATATATTATTTTACAGATTTGCATTTTTTTCTACAGATGCAGAACCAATATTGAAATAATAAAAAAATATATAATTTGTTTTAAAAGTTTACGTGCATATTAAAACAAACACACAATGCGCCAAGTATGCGTGCCTTGATGAATCAGAGTCTAGGTAATTTGGATGAGTGAGGTGACTGCGGATAAAGGGGAAAGAGAAGTATTCTCCCTCTCTCTTAATTCCTCTGTTGCAGACAAATGTCAACTTGCAGCCATTGCCTGTGAAAACAGCGATTGGCACTAATGACTGGAGTGAGAGGAAGGGTCTGGGACATGAGATGCCGCTTCAGTATACAACTACATACACACTCAAAAATGTATGTATATTGTTTGTGCACACATGTGTATGCTCACTTGTATCACAATGACAGAGGACACCATATATGTTATTTACAAAACACAGTGTAAGTGTGTGAGAGTTATGAAACATGTTTAGTGATTATGGCTAGAACATGTTTTTCAGCAAGGTGAAACAGCGGTTGGCAGAGGAGTTAGTTGACTCAAGCGTAAGGAGATTTGAGGGTGCAGTTCCAAGACTGAACATAAAATTTTTCTCCATTTGTGAATTTCCTGCTTTACAACTCTTTCCATATTTTTGGAGGACACCATGTGATGAACTAATGTAGGGGCAGGGGAAAAAATTGGCATCTTTGAATTGGGTTTGACACAACAGAAGATGCGAATAAAAGTGTTTATTACATGTGTCAGGAGTGGAAATTTAAAACTGCTAGTATGGATAATGTAATGGGAATGTAAGTACATGGAATATAATAGTTTAACAATGAAGGCAGCAGGACAAGTGGCAGTATAGCATACCACCATATACACCCCCCACTTCGACTACTACAGACCTGATTCATTAAGAAAAGTAAAGCAAAAAAAATGAGTAACTTTGCACCTTGGCAAAACCATGTGGCATTGGAGTGGGAGCTAAATTTAAAATGTGTGGACATATTTATAGTTGGGAATGGGCATGTCCTAGATCAACTTTAAATTTCAGCATAAAATATGAAGCTATCAAATATTTGTATGTTACATGAAAAATCAGCCAGTATTTAACTTATATGCAAAAAAATAAACTAATTTGCACCCCTTGCATTGGAACATGGTTTTGTCCAGGAGAAAACGTACTCATTTTTACGTACTTACTTTCCTTAATGAATCAGGCCCTAGGTGCCAAAATGCCCCTTCCCCACCCAGAAATTGAACGCCGTAGTAAGTGTCCTTTGCGTTCAATTTTGCAGTGGACAGGGCTGCATTAACAGATGTACCTCCTGGTTCTGGGCATACGCAGAGTAGAGATGTTCACTGACCCCCGTGTTTTGGATCTGTATTTTTGTAAAAAAATCACATAATTTTGCTCTTTTTTGTTCTTACATTATTATTAACCTCAATAACACTAATTTCCCGTCATTTCAAGTCAATTTTGACCACCTCACAGGCCACAATATTATTTTCATACACTTTCGGACAAAGTCTGCAGCGAGCTGGCTGGATGCTAAGTGACAGAGCAATGACACAAACACACGACAGCTCATAGCACATCTAGGAAACATTGCCACACAACAGTGGCAGAAATGAAAAGTGGTACAAGATGGAATTGTCCTTGGGCCCTCCCACCCACCCACCCTTATGTAAGATATTGAAAAGGAAATGTACAGTTTAACAAAGCAATCACTCCAGCTACAAGGAGTGCCACTTTTGTGCTGAAGTGATTGGGCCCCACAAAACAAGCTACCAATAGCTTTGCTGCCTTAAGCCTAACAATGCTGTCAATGAACTCTACATTATTAAACCATGTCTGCTCGTGTTGCATATTTAATCTCCTTCTCCCCTGTGTATACCTCCCTCTCATCCCTGAAGAACTGCCAAACTTATGTAGACACAGGAATGGATATTACAACTGGAGTGGCATTAGATCTGCTTCGGACAGACTGACACGGAACATGTGGGCAGCATGGAATCTGTCATGTTGGAATACGCTGCACTGAACAGAGATTTAAACCAATATACAGATGCAGGTGAGGAGACCGTACTTAAGTTAAAACGTGACCCACCGGATGAGATCACAGATTTAAGAAAGCTTGTACACGAGAGATACACGGCGCTTCAGAAGAATAATACAGAGGAGGCCCTGAGGCAGGACGATAAATATGTCCAGTTTAAAGAACAGCTAAGAGACCTGATAAAACAAATGGGTGTGTCACTGGCCCCTGCAGACTAAGCTTTGGAAGACAGGGGTGGATCTAGAATTGTATTGTACAGTGGGGGGGGGCGATTTGGTCCTCGCCCCCTTTTTGATTGTTAAGGCTGCCTGCGGCTGCATACTAGGTGCAGGTCCGTTCGCAGGAAGAGTGTGCTACCCGGCTACTCTGATTGTATTTTAAACACAATCAGAGCAGCCAGCTAGCACACTCTGCCTGCCTGTCACTGCTGAACGGACCTGCACATAGTGTGCAGTCACCGGCAGCAAGCCCCTGCTAGGGGGGGGGGGGGGGGGGGGGGGAGAGATCACCTCGTTCGCCCCACCCTGGATCCGCCTCTGTTGGAAGAGAAAGGCGAGGAGATCGCTGTTACCCAGAGCACTCCTATAACACAGTTGGAGATGGTGAACCCAGTGAAAAACAAAGTATGTGGTCACACGTATGAGAGAGAAGCAATTGAAAGGATGATTGAAAACAAACTTCAGAAGGGTAAATCCGCCAGGTGTCCAAAAATTTGCTGTGATCACTCTGACACGAGTATATTGGATCTTATTCCAGACAATGCACTAAAAAGAGCCATTGAAATTCACAGCAAAAAGCAAGGGCATCACTGAGCCTCGAATAAGCCCCAATTCCCCATAAATTAAAATATATCTAGGTACAGATTATAAACACTTTGTGCAATACTGATGAAACAGCAGTAAAGTGGAAGGTTTGAGTAATACAAATACACGCCTATTTAGACATCCATACTTACATTACTTCTTTAAGCAACATTGTTCTTTGTTAATAAAACTTGTCTTTATACCGTTCAAAAAAAATTAACCATAATCCTCCACCATTCTTTGGATGTTGATAGTAGGATCAGGTGAAGTTACAGCAGAGGTGTCACTAATTTTGGTCAATTCTTTTACAGTAGACCAGATGTCAAAATGTCATCATCTGCATCATCAATGGGTGTCTTTGATTTTTGCAAAGCACACAACAGTATATAGCACCAGGGGCAAACGCAGGATTTGTAGAGGGGGGGTTTCCACACCACGTCGCCAGTGGGCGTGACCAGGATGCATGAGGGCGTGGCTATAATTTTAGCCAGTGCTTGGCCGCTCACCAACTCTTCCCATCCCCATAATATACATGGGCAATGCTGCGTACACTACTGTTAGGTGCTCTCCCTCTTCAAGCAGAGCTGTGTGAAGCGGGAGTAGGGTCCAGCCACCTCAATTATACAGTGCCCCAAGCTTGGAGGGCGGTTTCCAGGCACAAGGAACCCCCCCCCCCCATCGGTTTGCCTATGAGCACAAGTAGGTAACATTGGCACACAGCGGTAGCTGAAAGGAAAAATGGTGCTAGATGGAATTGTCCTGGGCTCCTCCCACCCACCCTTATATTGAATATTAAAAAGGACATGCACACTTTAACAAACCGAGCACTTCAGCGACAAGGAGTGCCACTTATGTGGCTAAAGTGCTTGGTTTGTTTGGGCCCCCACAAAACAAGCCAACAATGGGCTTAAGGCACTTAAGGTAACATTGGTTTTGGAACTAGTAGAGATCTCTTTTCCTACAGGTTAAGGTTTAGGAGTTCTTCTCATCTACCACCCCCTGCAGATGGGAAGAAATTTTGCAAGACCTCACAGACATTGTTGCTGGTCTAGTCCTGGAGCATCAAAAAAGGGAGATTTCAATGTATGGATTGATAATAAACGCTCACATCTTCAGCCAAGAACTTTTCTGCATAATGAAGGTTTTGGGTCTCGCCCAAATTATTCCTTCTGCAAGGCCCAGAAGTCATTACACACTTGGGGCTAGATTTACTAAGCTGCGGGTTTGAAAAAGTGGGGAAGTTGCATATAGCAACCAGATTCTAGCTTTTATTTATTTAGTACCTTCTACAAAATGACAGCTAGAATCTGATTGGTTGCTATAGGCAACATCCCCACTTTTTCAAACCAGCAGCTTAGTAAATCTAGCCCTTGATCTTGATTTCCAATTAGGTTAGAAGTATCTGGCTTAACAATAAAGTTACTTGATCAGACCACCTCCCCATTTAGTTCTCAGTCGAAACCTATCGAAATGTAACTTTGTCCATGAATATCTCCAGGTAACGTAAACTAGGGATGTTACTTCCCATCTCTGTCAGAGAATTTAGATCTCTCTGACCTAATGGGTGCCTGCGAGGATTCTTGTTCTCTTGTCCATTAGTATAATAGGGATGTAGCGGACCCAAGGTCTACCATAATTCCTGTTCATATATATACACACATACCACACTACCAAACACCTTGGTTTGACAACAGTATTGGGGAGCTGAAGAGGGATCACAGGCTTAAAATGTGATGGTGGAAGACATGGTAGAGGATAAGCTGAAACTAATCAAACATAATGAGAACTACCAGTGCACAATCACTCGTAAGAAGTTAAGCGTTCCGGTCATGTGAGATTATGGCAGAAGACAGGCAAGCTCAGCTTTTCCATGTAGTGAAAACACATTGCAGATCAGCATGTCTGCAGCCTGATGCAACCTTTTTCAAGTCAAGGTGCAATGAGTTGCAACCTTCTTTGCAGATAATGTATCATCCATTTGGGCTGGAATCCTAACAGTGCCATCAAACGAGTGCAGACTAGAAAATGGATTATCTCTCCTCTTGGACTAGATTTCACTCCCTGGATGTAGAAGATATTATTAAAATTACCCTAGGAATGTTTCCCAGCAACCTATCATTTGGAAGCAGCCCCAATGAACCTTGCAATAGGGTATATTGATGTAATTGGTCGAGTATTTGCCAAAATAGTACAACAATCATTACAAACAGGCATTTTTCCTGAACCCCTAAAGGAAGCAGTTGTCAGTCCTCTTCTAAATAAATCCTCTTTAGACCTGGACTGTTTGACTAGCTACAAGTCAATATCAAACCTGCCACTTCTATGGTAGGTTATTGAAAAGCTGTTCGCAACCCAACTGGAAACCCACCTTTCAACCCATGATATTTATGATTCACTCCAATCAAGAGGTAACCATACTAAAACAGCCCTGATACATGTGCTTAACGATCTTCTGATGACATCCTCTCTGACCTCTCTGCAGCATTTGAGAACAATGTCCACAGGATTTTAGTCTAACTGAGCACCTGAAAATTTTGGTATACTGGAAGGCACACAGCGTATGCAGCAGCCAAGCTGTTAATTAACCAGCCCATTCCCTCCACTTAACAGCTGTAATCCATTCCCATCAATGACTGCCTCTAATGGCAAATCTGTTTCAAGATATGCTTATTGACTTTCAAAGCCCTACATAAAACAGCATCATAGGTACCTGCACTTGTAATATTGTTACATTGTCAGGGGACATTGTTTGACAAAGAATAATATATAACAATGATAACAGTAGTGCTCATAAAGCCAGGTGTACAATAAGGCAATGGGACCGTTAACTGCTGCTGAAAGGCAGTAAATGATTCCTTATGAGCCACAAAGAAAGTCCCTTTTCCTTTGTTTGAGATCACAAAGCAAATCGGGTACATCTGTTCTGCTGTTTGTTAAGGTTTCAATTTTTTTTCCTGTATTCTATCTTTGAACCAGGACCTTCAGATGAATTTTATTGATCCCTCACATGTGTAAAGAGGAGAGAAGCTCCATATGGTAAAACAACATTACAAAATATATTGTACATAAAAAAAAAAAATGCACTTACATTGCGATATATAAAAAGGAGCTATGTGCAATGTACTTGTCCCTGGGTCCATGCTTGATACCCTCAGATTCAGGTCTGCCAAAGTTAGAGTACTACGTCTCCTCGATCCATGTGACCATGAGAACGGAAGCCTCCTGGAATCAATTTGGGAGAACCGAGTTTACATGTGCACAGTCTGTAATTGTGTGGTTTACCCAACAATCAATATGAGTCTTTCTATAGGTATGCTAATCAGTACTGATGCTAATTAGAGTCTTTGCTTAATTTATTAATAAACAGATAGCCAGGACATTTGTAGTCCATTAAGGCTACAGTACAAAAAAATAAAAATCTGATATACATTGTTTGACCAGACCTAATGGGATCCCCGAAGAGAAAACAGAGATAGTAAACAAAGAAGTTCAAGATTTTGCTTAGGCTGGATGTCATTCTGATGTCCACAAGTGAATGATGTAGTCCCATTTTTCTCATCCAAAGGCCAGACATAAATACCTGCTTTTGTGTGGAATTTGTAAAGTGAACAGTATTTCCACATTTGACATCTACACCATCAGTGTCGGACTGGGGCATGAAGGGCCCACCAGGGGACAGCAACGCTAGGGGCCCAGAGGGGGTGTGGCCAACCAAAGAGGCGAGACCAGACACTGGAGGGGGAGTGGTCAGCCCACAAAGGACAGCTAGCACAATAGTGTAGTATATAAAGAATGCAGTGTGTATAAAGAGTACAGTCTTGATCTGCACCTTAGTTTGGGCAGAACAGTCACAAAAAAATAAAAAATAAAAATAAAAATCGGGATTATCCCACTAGACCAGGCTTGACTAACCTGTGGCACTCCAGGTGTTGTGAAACTACAAGCCTCAGCATACTTTACCAATATATAGCAGCCTATTGCTGGAAGGGTATGCTGGGACTTGTAGTTTCACAACACCTGGAGTGCCACAGGTTAGCCAAGCCTGCACTAGACTCAGAACATTTGACAGACTGTCCTACCTGTTCTTGTCACCACCTGTGGCTGCTGGTTTCTTTAGCTGCGGCTTGTCTGGATCCTGGAATGTTGAGGGGTCCTATTTGGAAAAAATAATGGGTACATTTAGAAAATTCCAACCAGCCCCGGCGTTAAATCAATAGGACCCACATTTAATACTTAGGACTTCCTCCAGCCCCAACATAAAAGTAATAGTATTCCCATTTAATAAACCTATATCCCTCCCAACAGACAGCCCCTGCAATAAATTAATCACATTTACATATAATAAATATACCTATTTCCTGCAACCGTCACTGCCATTAATTAATTCATATTCACATTTAATAAATATACCTCATGCTCCTCAAACTCAGCCCCACATTCAATTAATAGCGCCCAAACCACCCCATCTTAAATTAATAGTCCCCACTATAAAATTAAATTGCCCCATCTTCACCCTACAAAGAAAATAGCACCCATTATTTAGCCACCACACACACATTACATTGCCACAAGCCCGTTGTGCCATCACACACACATTACTGTGCCCCTTCATCACCATGATGTGCCTCCTTATAATCACACTGCACCCTCCATGCTGCTTTTGCTTCCCCCTTCTCCTGGCTCCCCTTCACACACTGCCATACTGTCTGTGCTTCCCCTTCACTCTGCCATGCTCCCCCTTCTCTGTTCCATGCTCCCCCTTCTCTGTTCCATGCTCCCCCTTCTCTGTTCCATGCTCCCCCTTCTCTGTTCCATGCTCCCCCTTCTCTGTTCCATGCTTCTATTTCTGTTCCATGCTCCCCCTTCTCTGTTCCATGCTCCCCCTTCTCTGTTCCATGCTCCCCCTTCTCTGTTCCATGCTCCCCCTTCTCTGTTCCATGCTCCCCCTTCTCTGTTCCATGCTCCCCCTTCTCTGTTCCATGCTCCCCCTTCTCTGTTCCATGCTCCCCCTTCTCTGTTCCATGCTCCCCCTTCTCTGTTCCATGCTTCTATTTCTGTTCCATGCTCCCCCTTCTCTGTTCCATGCTCCCCCTTCTCTGTTCCATGCTCCCCCTTCTCTGTTCCATGCTCCCCCTTCTCTGTTCCATGCTCCCCCTTCTCTGTTCCATGCTCCCCCTTCTCTGTTCCATGCTCCCCCTTCTCTGTTCCATGCTCCCCCTTCTCTGTTCCATGCTCCCCCTTCTCTGTTCCATGCTTCTATTTCTGTTCCATGCTCCCCCTTCTCTGTTCCATGCTCCCCCTTCTCTGTTCCATGCTCCCCCTTCTCTGTTCCATGCTCCCCCTTCTCTGTTCCATGCTCCCCCTTCTCTGTTCCATGCTCCCCCTTCTCTGTTCCATGCTCCCCTATCACTTACCTTTTCTATCTGCTTCTTCCTTTTCTTCTCCTCTGTCTTGCCGGCGCTCCTCACTGAACGTCGGGCGTGATGACATCACGCCCGGCATTCAATGCGAACGGAGCCGGCGCTGCGGTCACGTGAGGTTTTTTTTTTGTTTTGTTTTTTTTATTTTTACTATTAAAGTTTCTAGCTCCCCCCACCAACGAAGAGGGGAGCGATTCAGGGTCGGGGCCTACCGGTGGATAGTCCGGTCCACCGGCGGGCCAGTCCGACCCTGTACACCATGACACAGGTGTACAGTGTCCTTGACATCTCAGATCTGTCTAATCTATTTTCAACCTGGATCTCCCGAAAAGATATTGGAAGATCGCAGGGAATTAAAATTTTACATGAATTTGGTTAAAATTGAGGGTTTGGGGACGTTACATTTCCTCAGATGACAGCATTTCTGGTTAGGACTGCTTGTTTGCATCGTGCTCAGCCCTTTTTTTCCCCCATGCTCCAGGATATAATCAATGATTACTTCTGCCTCATGTACACCTTCTATTATTTAATGCATTCTTTTTTTTTTTTTTTTTTTTTTAAATATTACACCACAGCCTATCCTTAGTCAACTATTCTTTTATTTATAAGACACCACAGGGCTTCTGCAGGGCTGTAAATAGGGGGTTAACACATACAACAAAATTACAAGATTACTTAAGTACATATAGATTAGAAAAATGTGTACAGATAAACAGACTTATAAATGTATAGATGCCATTAGCAAAACAAATCGCATGGCATACAAAAACAATTCAGCATAAGACAGAGGATCTACTTCCATATGTTTAAAATCTCAGTATTTTTAATTCTCTAATTTTATTCAGTAATGCTTGTAATAAGAAAACTAGTGCTACTTAGGCACACTTAAATCAGATGTGCGATAGCACACATGCAAGTCAGCAACACTTATACTCTTTGTTATAATTCTGCAAGCGGCAACAGAAGTATAACAACCAAATGTTTTTATTCAGGCAAAACATATGAACAAGGATAATTTCAGTTTGTGGAATATGCAGATTTTCACGTAGCAGCATAAACAGGTATAACTACAATACACAAATATGAACAGGTGTGATGAATGACAGGAAAGTCCACAGAGCAACAGATTCCAAGCAATGACAGATACAGTTAAAATGCAGGAACAAGTATAGTTACCCTATTGCCAGGATGCACGAGTCTGTCCAGGGAAGCAAACAAAGTAGCTGAGTCCATTGACCATGCAAAGTCTGGGCAACAAGAGTTCAAGCTGAAACCAGTATCCAGGGAGACTTCAGGGTCACAAGCGAATAAGCATAAACCGTTAATCAGGCCGAGGTAACAACGGGAGATCAAGCAGCAGTAGCACAAACATTGGAACAGGGAGAAACAAGCAGCAGCCACAGATCAACGATAAACTGCACAGAGCACAGATTGAGGCAGGTATTTAAAGCTGTGAGACAGGTGCAATTCTAATCAGGTGAGGAGATTAACTCCTACAGGCATGGTGTACAGTTCAGGGGCAGAACAGCAGGATCTTTGGTGGATTTGAGGTACTGCTGCCACATACAACATATAGGCAGAGTTGTAACACTCTTCTCAAAGTCAGTGTGTGACAAAGCCCAGCAAAATCAGTATGTGACATCACGCATCTGCTTTTACTACTGTTTTTATACGCATAAGCAAGATTTTGAACCGCAAAAGGAGTTTTTTTTTTTGGGGGGGGGGGGGGTTTGTCCTCCATTATGGGAGATATGAATAGAGTGTGTTGTACCCAGGGCTGTCTTTAACAGCATTATAGGCCCCTGGGCAAAACAATTCACTGGACCCCGGCCTACACAACCACTCACAGGAATAAAAATGTAAATTATCGATAAAATTAAGTTTATATTTATTGGTACCTCCAACAAAGTCAGTGTTTAAACAATAAAAAACATGCTGTACAGCAGAGATTTATCCACACAAACGTTTGCACAATATAACATGAGCCTTGAAGTTGAAAAACAAGAAATTCAACATAAAAATGGTACCCCGTTGGTAAATCATACAGACGGAAATGGAACAGTGCACAATTACAATGAATGATTTATTATTAATCACGTATTCATCACAAACATTTGCAAAATTTCTTTGCAGAGAATTGCTTTATAATTGTCTTGAAGTCAATGGTCTTGTGCTGCGGAGCTGATACTGAAGTGATTAGTTCACCTAAACGTTTTAATAAAGAGGGTTTGAAGGTTCTGAATAAATCTCCCAGAATAATATACTGAAAGTTGGCAAACCTATGGGCAGTGGCACAGAGAGAGGAAGAGCGTATACTGATTACCTGCTCCGTGCCGATCCCTGTATAGACTGTCACAGCCATACTATGCGCTGCAAAAGTCTATGCAGGGACTGCACAGGCTGCATCCATCTGCATTAGGCATCAGCAGGTCATGTGACTGCTGCAGTCACATGACACAGTGCAGGCGGGCTTGCTGGATATCTTCATGCTCCTGTGTAGTGGGAAAAAAGGTAAGAGAAAGCGGTCATGTGCTATTAAAGCTGCTGGGCAGAGGGGGACATATGTGATTAAAGCTGATGTGCAGAGGAGGACATGTGCGATTAAAGCTGCTGGGCAGAGGGGGACATGTGCGATTAAAGCTGCTGGGCAGAGGGGGACATGTGTGTGTAGACACACAGGCTGAGGGGGCAGGGGGAAGGGGAAGGGGAGACACACAGGCTGAGGGGGGTCAAGGGAAAGAGGAGGGGGAAAGGGAGACACACAGGCTGAGGGGGAGATAGGGGGAAGGGGAGAGAGAGAGATTCAAAGAAGAAGACAGAGGAAGAAACATGTGCAGTCACAATACTTATGTAGCAGGCAGATTGCTGAGCTGGACAAGCTGAAGGGCTGACCACGGTGGAGGGGCGCCTCTTTCAGCTGTTCAGCATGTCACTCAGCACGAAGTGGGTGGGCAGACCGGCTTTTCGTCAGAGAGTCCTGTGCTGAACTGCGCAGGAGCTCCTTAGTGCACTTTTTCTGTAAAGTGGCAATAGAGGCTGGAGTACCTCTGCAACATGGCGCCCCCCGCTGTGCAGCTTATACCGCAATCTGTAGCGCTGACTCTGCATCAGCCCCAGATATGTATCTGGAGCTGTGACTTATTTAATAACGGGGCCGTTGCGCCCCCTAGACCTTGTGCCCTGGGTGGCTGCACCGGCCGCGCTATGGTTCTGGCACGTGGGTTTCTCTTCTAGTTGACTATTGGGAAGCCCCATGAAGTTGCCGTACCGGGGCCCAAAATTTCTCTTGGCGGCCATGCCTATGGGGCCCCTATGCTTGTGGGGCCCCCAGGAAACTGTCCAGTGTGCCCATGTGTTAAGACTGCTCTGGTTCAGGGCCGTCTCTTCCATTGGGCACAATAGGCAGGTGCCTAGGGGCCCTGCGGGGCAAGGGGGCTCGTCCGAGGGAGCTCTAAAAAAAAACATGCAAAAAAAAAAAGAAAATACTTACCTCGCGGTCACGCGGTCACATCAGCTGGCGATCTGGCTCCCTCCCTGGTCCCCTCTTCCGTGCTGTGCTCGCAGTACAGCACGGAGGAGCGCAGAAGAGACTCAGCGCGGAAAAAAGAAGAGAAGGGGATGGGACTTAAGGTAAGTTAAGGGGGCCCATATATATATATATATATATATATATATATATACACAGGGTGAGTCAAGAGTCGCAGTACACCCTTTTATTTCAAAAACTCTACAGGAATTGGGAAACCTGAATACTCCAGTAAGGTATGGGTGACGTGGTCTATCTTTTATGGTATGTACCAAACATGGGCGCCATCTTGAAATCAGCCATCTTGAATCTAAGTAAAAAAAAATTAAATGGAAAGGGGGTCGTGTGATATATCAAATAACATCAGCATTTTCTGACAAGTTCATTTCTGTAACCAGTTATGGTTCAAAAGTTACAACGCTTTTTTTGTCGCAGGTAACTGAAGATGGCTTTGACCAAGGAGGAGAGAATTGAGGTCATTTTGATGTCTGGAGAACGAAGTTTCAGTGTCATAGCTGCAGATTTTAACAACCGGCACCCAGAAAGACCTCCAATTTCACGCAACACTGTCAGGTGCTTAATTTCCAAATTCCGAGAAACTGGGACTGTGGCTGACAAGGCACGGAGTGGCCGTCCAAAAAGTGCTACTGACGAGACAACCTCAACAATGGTTTTGGCGTCCTTCGTAAAGAGCCCACAACGCAGCACACAACGTTTGTCAGCAGAATGTGGAATCAGCCAGTCATGGATCATACGAATCCTTCATGCCCATCGATGGCATCCATTCAAGATTCAGTTACTCCAGCACCTAGCAGAGGATGACCCAGACAGACATATGCAGTTTTGCACATGGGCCTTAGAGCAACATCAACAAGATCCCTCTTTTGCACAGGGCATATTGTTCAATGATGAGGCAAACTTTTATGTCAGTGGTGAAGTTAACCGTCACAACCACAGGTACTGGAGTGACCAGAATCCACGCTGGATGGAACCTTCCAAGGTAGTTGGTGACGTAAAGGTTATGGTGTGGTGTGAGATATGGGGTACCCATGTAATTGGACCCTTTTTCATTGACCAGACCCTAAATGCTCAACGCTACCTCGAAATGCTGCAATAAGTGGTGTTTCCCTCAGTTCTGAATGAAGATGGCAGCTTTCCCTGTTACTTTCAACAGGATGAGGCTCCACCACACTACGGAGCAGTTGTTTGTCAGTGGTTAGATGGTCAATTTCCTGGTCATTGGATTGGCTGACGTGGTTCTGTGGAATGGCCACCCAGATCACCCGATCTCACACCACCTGACTTTTATCTGTGGGGTCATTTAAAGAAACTCGTATATGTACAGAAAATAAGAAACAGACACCATCTCCAGCAACGCATTGAAGAAGCGTGTGCCAGCATTTCTGCGGAAATCTCTCTGCGAGTGCATGACGATTGGATCCAGCGCCTTCAAATGTCTGTTGACCAAGAGGGACAAAATGTTGAACACATTAAGTGACTGTCCTTTATGGAGAACAGTCCAGCCTGTAATTCCAAACAAAATGTGCCTTTTGTAACTTTTGAACCATAACTGCTATTTCAAATCTGGTTACAGAAATGAACTTGTCAGAAAATGCTGATGTTATTTGATATATCACACAACCCTCTTTCCATTTAAAAAAATTGACTTAGATTCAAGATGGCCGATTTCAAGATGGCGCCCATGTTTGGTACATACCGTAAAAGATAGACCACGTCACCCATACCTTACTGGAGTATTCAGGTTTCCCAATTCCTGTAGAGTTTATGAAATAAAAGGGTGTACTGCGACTTTTGACTCACCATGTCTACTATATAAATGCCTAGTGGCGTGTGTGAAAAAAAACAAACCAAGCTGCAGCGCCACCTGCTGGGCAGAGTTATACACTGACCTATATATTTCTTGAAGGAGAAGTGACAGTTGGGAGTGGTTGGTGGTTGCCGGGGGTGACAGTGGGGAGTTTATAACACCTTAAGTAGCTTGATGAAGGATGTTGCGATGAAGATGAAGGATGAGGTGATGGAGAAAAATGAGGAGGTGGTGACATGTGGACAAAACCACGTTAAAAAAGGGCGCTTGCGTCGGGAAGTAACGCTCTTCCCCTGAGGAGGCCTGGGCTAGGCCCAAATGCATGTCAAGAACCTTTTTAACACCTTAAGTAGCTTGATTTGACTAGAATGCAAGAGTAGCATGCACGGGTTAACTTGTGTATATATATATATATATATATATATATATATATATATATATAAAATCACTTTTTTGTACATACATATATATTTTTTTACACACACACACTATATCTAATATATAAAAGCCTAGCGGCGTGTGTTAGTGTGTGTGTGTGTAAAAAACTACCAGGTGACAGAGTGCTCAAGCTGCAGCGCCACCTGCTAGGCAGTGTTATGTACTACACTGACCTACTAAATTCTTAGCATTATCTAATCTAATATATAAAAGCCTAGCGGCGTGTGTTCGTGTGTGTGTGGAAAAAACTATTTTCTCAGAAAGGGCTCATCCAATTGACCTGAAATTTGGTATACTGACATTATTTGACAAAAAAATTATAATAGTGAAGTCCGTTAACTTCCATCATCCCCCCTTCCCCCCGTGGGAGGGGTAGTAAAGGTTAAATTTACGAGTTGAGGGCTCAAACTCTTGACCGTGTGGGTATTTATTTACCAGAGCCTGTGTTTGGTCATGGACAATTGTATGTCGCATTTTCACGAGTACGGAGAAGCAGTGATGTGAAAGTGCAGGTTATGAATACTGCCCTTCAAGGAAGACTGATTGAGCACAGCGATAAGATGTTTAGCAGAAACGTTGTGTATCGAGAGGTTTTACAACAGTAAGACGATGGAGATTAAGGATGTGGCGAAGAAGATGAAGGATGAGGTGATGGAGAAGAATGATGAGGTGGTGACATGTGGACAAAACCACCTTAAAAAAGGACGCTTACGTCGGGAAGTAACGCTCTTCCCCTGAGGAGGCCTGGCCTAGCCCCAAATGCATGACAAGAACCTTTTTAACATCTTAAGTAGCTTGGTTTTACTAGAATGCATGGGTATCATGCACGGGTTAACTTGTATATATATATTAAAGATGAGCGGGCTCGGATTTCGCTAATCCGAGCCCACCCGAACAGTGCAGATCCGACGGGATCCGAGCACTGTTCGGGTACTTCCGGCCGCCAAAGGAATCCAAAACGAAGCTATGACATCCAAGTCTCGCGTCGGATATCGCGAGACTCGGATGTCATAAATGCTCCGCTCGCGGCCGCCATCTTCATTCTCCCTGCGATCACTGAAGAGGGAGGTTGTTGAGATCCTGTGCTCTGTCCTGCTGATTAGTTTAGTCAAGTGGTGCTTTGTCCAGTGCTCTGTCCTGCTGAGTCCAGTAGTACTTTGTCCAGTGCTCTGTCCTGCTGATTCCAGTGGTGCTTTGGCCAGTGTCTGTCCTGCTGAGTCCAGTGGTGCTTTTGTCCTGTGTTTTTTTCTGCTAAGTCCATAGTAATTTTATAATTATAAAAATATCTTAAAAAAAAAAAAATATATAAAAAAATAATTTAAAAAGTATAAAAAATATTCTAGAGCAATATATTCTTGCAGTCCCAAAAAATAGGAACTGCAATCTATATTACTACGTTCACTGTTTCTGCAGTCCCAAAAAATAGGAACTGCAATCTATATTACTACGTTCACTGTTTCTGCAGTCCCAAAAATTAGGAGCTGCAATCTATATTACTACTGTTGAAGTCGTATAATTGGATGAACGAAAGTATATTGGTTTAGTATAGTTTAGCCATGCAAATGCGATCCGTACGCCACGTAACACGTGGCGTGGTGCGTTTGCACGGTAAAATACGAACGCACACACTCGCATTACAACATTAAGTTATTTATATAATTCATATTGATATTGGTTCCGTTACACTGTAATTTATGAGCAGATAGCATTTGGTTTATTATTAGTTTATATAATAAGATTATATGTGCACTTCAGTGATATATATGGTTCAGGTTGTGGGAAAGGTGGCATGTCTGGTATCATACTGAAACCCTATTCATCAGCAGCTGTCCGATGCAGTTGGCGAAGAGATCGCACATTGCATACTTTAGTTGATATTAGGGAATGAACCTTTGTATGATGCTGGCCATGAAAGGAGCAGACCCCCTAGAGGGACGACCCCCACCTTTGGATTCCTTAGATTGAATCAGCCTATGGCCTGTTTGCCCTGGAGATACCCTTTGTCTGGACCTATAGAAGCAAGCTACGTCATTTGCATTGTTCTCTGTAACACTGAATGAATATATATATGATCACAGCTGCAGCTGCCAGCCAGTCTACTCTGACCACAGTTATCTAAAAGATATACTGTTCCATTGGGACCCATGGAAGTGCAGCGATTGCAGCGGTATGTATGTATTTATCTTTTGGTATTGGCTGTACTGTACTTTATCATAATATAATAATGTATTGAATTGTTGACTATTTACATCTGCTAAAATTAAATAACAAAGTGCTTTGGAAACACATACAATTGATTGGGCAATGCTTATTTTAAAACAATAGAATTACTTTAATAATTGGGGGCTCGTGAGTTTAGGAGTTACATTATCGGCAGGTATGCAACACTTACGTTATTCGGTTCCTCAACAAAGGGTGGATTGACGGACGCGTTGCATAGCAGGAAAGAACGCAATGTGTTTAAGACCTGTGGTTCACTTTGTGTTGAGAGACCAAATGTCCATTGTTGCATAGACTGAAGGAACGCTAATTAGAATCTAGGGACAAGAAAGAAAAATGTTTCTTTTTATTGTCGTTTTACGTTTTAAAGTGTATTGCATTGCATAGCGTATGTGTACTTCCTGCCTTGCGTATGTGTACTTCCGGTAATATTGCCACGTGTGTAAACAGTCATGATCATAGTTTGTTATCTATGCATAGTGTAATCACTTGGTAAAATCTCTGAAAAGATAGTGCCATTGTTTAGGAAATTTATTTTCTGTACAGAAAAGGTTATGTGTGTGTATGTGAATGTTATTTATACATAAAGGCAAAAGTATACTGGTAACTATAGGCAACTATAGGTTTTTTCACGTGCACCCAATACTAATCACGACATTCACTGATAAAGGGTATTGTTTGCTGTAAGGGACAGAGCATTGCGGTGTTATCTGTGGTCCGCATTGAATCATTGAGCTGTGCAAATCGACTGCATGGCAAGGCCGTGATTGAGTATTGGGAGGGCAGTGTGGAACTATTTAAAATTGATAGCGCTTTGGTTCAGGTGTGTCTGACGGGGCATGGTAAAAAAGGTGACCTCACAACAAAGGTTCTGTTCTAGGGCTGAGCAGGATATAAAGAAACCTTTGTGTGAGTGGTGTTCTGTTTGAATAAGAGCAGGTGATAAAGAGACACCACAGAGTATGCATGGCATACTCGAAGCGAAAATAACAGGTTTTCGCGGCATTCCCAAATATTAATCGCAAAGCTTACTGATAGTTAGTATCCGTAAGCGGTGCGATCGGACCGCATGGTTGATTTAGTGCAGCCGTGATTGCGACTTGGGAGATGTGGGAGGAAATACGCTGCAACCACTGATATTCTTGATTGATATTGGGTGCTAACAGTGGTAAAGTACTCAAACTAGGAAGGGCATTGATATCTTTAAGGGGACGTGCCTGTTAAAAACGTCCACGAATAAAAATCTCTAGTAAGTTCTGTTTGAAAGGAGAACCGGTAAAAAGTATTTTTGTGTAGCGTTGAGAAATAGGTTGTTTTCACAATGGATATGAAGCAAACGCTAGAGATGGTTCATGTTGTGCTGCCTAATGAATGGCCGGTTGGTTCGGCAAAGCATATTATGTATAATAAATACGGTGCGTATGCAACGGCATACTGCGACAAATGGGTCAAGATGACCCGGGAGTGTGTGAAACCTTTCCCAAACATAGGTACTCTTGAGAGGTGTTAAATAATGTTAGAGATAAAGTGCGATTGATTAAATCAACAAAAATGAGAACTGAAAATGATGACTGTTTAAAATTGTGGCAACAAGAAGGGTACACGTGGCAAGGAAGCGCGCGCTCAGCGGAAATAAGCGTACCGGAAACAAGCATTCCGGAAGTGTACGTTGCTAAGCGTGGCGAACTGAGCGCAAACACGCCCGCGACAAATTCGGTCGCGGCGGATAGTACAGCCAATACCAAAAATGTAAAAACTGTAACTAGTAACTTGTATGTTGTTTTAAGTAATGTTAAAAGTAATGTTTTAGGACAAAGAAGAGGGACGGTCCCCCCAGCAGGGGCAGCGGCTGAAAGTGGTGAGAATAATGTAAAGGTTAACACAGGGGGAGACATCCATTGTACTGCAGCAGCAATTTCAGCAACTAGTTCAGAACATAGTCATTTGGTAGACTTACATCCTGTCTGCATAACAGCAGTTCCCAATGGGAAAGCGGACAGAGATAGTGATGTTCCCTTAAAACATGTAGCAAAGTGTGATCCATGCACTAGATCTGAAATATTTTCAATTTTGTCTGATTTCCCTGATCCTAGGAAAGATTTGACAAAATGTCAGCAGTTTATTAGATATTATGGTAATGTGTACGAGCCAACTAATAACGATTGCCGAGTAATGTTGAAGGCCTGTCTTCCTCTCAATATTGATATACAAAAGTTCATTAAGGATTGTATGTTGGAGGAGGATGAATCCTTAACCGAGGATGATAATCAGGACAATATTAGACAAATAATCACACAGTTGGCCATATATTTTCCAGTGATAGTGGACTGGAGTAAAATTTTTACTATCAAGCAAAAAGATAGTGAAAAAGCAACAGACTATTTTTGCAGGGCTCTGATAGCGATGGCCAAATATACTGGGGTATCAGACATAAAGGATAATGTACCCTACAGAGAGGTTGCTGTTAAAGTTCTAATGGATGGACTCAGGGAAAACTTGAAAAGAAGGGTGCAAACTTCATTACCATACTGGAGAGGAAGTACTGTAAGTGTTCTCAGGGAGTCAGCTATAGGACATGATAAAAATAAACAGAAAGAGACACTAATAGGGTAATGATGGTAAGTATCCCAGCACTAGAGGGACTGCACACACGACCACCAGCATACAACCCACATAACAGGAAACCCAGAATAGTGAGATGTTACAATTGCAGAGAAGAAGGACACATTAGGAGAGATTGTAAAAAGGAAAGTGACAATACACATAGGGGTGGGTCACATAGATATCATCCAAGAAGGAATTCACATAGACTAGAAAACTCACACCTGCCCGCACATGTTATAGCAGTAAATGCTGTGCGTGAAAGCAATAATCAACTCTAGAGTTCAGGTCAGACCTGTAATCCTACAACTAGACAAAGTAAAGTTTAATCTATGGTAAGTATTAGTGTGTACTTTTAGGAAGAAACTGAGTTTAAAAAGTAATCTTTATTGATTTTGTTTGTTTGTTTGTTTTATGTTGTCAAATGCTTGTTTTTCTAATCACCGGCCAATGGTAAAGAATGGAAATGTTTGTTTTGTTTGCTGTTTTAAGATAACTATCTTGTTTTTCTTCTCACAGATAAAGGGGACAAAAAAAAGGAGTATAGACTTAGTGATTAGAGGGGTGAGATAGAGAAATGGAAGAATTACTCTTGAAAGACTAATTAACAATAGACAAATGGAACACTCTTTGTTTTAGGCTGCAGTGTCTCATGATAATTTGTTTGGCTGAGAATCATTATCCAACAATGAAGTATATACATACTTTGCTCCAAAATATCGTTTATGTATCTCAGATGAGTCATCAACAGTTAATTTTTACATTTCTCTATTATAAGTTAGGAAAGTCCGTTGAAAAGGTATGTAGTCAATGAGATACCGAGTTCTTAATGAACAAATGACGGACAACACTGGATTGCACGGTTAAGACCCCCTAGTCATTCTTGGGAGGGATCATGGTTAAATGAATACAGCCATTTCCCCATAGAGTCAGAGTCCAATCCAGCTGTCATTTTGTTGTAAAAATCTCCCTTTCTGCATGTATGTTTGTATTCAAATCTTTGTATTCCCATCATTCATTGCTTTCCTATTTCTCATTCTTTACACAAACGCTAGTACCTCTCTCCCTCCCTCCCTCTCTCCCTCCCTCTCTCCCTCTCTCCCTCTCTCTCTCTGCCTCCCTCTCTCTCTCCCTCTCTCTCTCTGCTCTGGTAGAGATAAAATCAGACACAGTCTCAACAATGGGGCTAAGACATATTTTTATTTTTTTTTAATATAAGACAAGTTCAGAGATACACACACTAGATTAACATGAGTTACAGAAACAGTCAGGGGTTTTGTTTTCATGTGTATAGAAACTGCTGATTTTAAGCAGAAAGGTTCTGTTGTGGAAATACGATTCATGTTTTATAGATTGCATATCTGTTTTGTTTTTATGATTCTTGCCTCCTGTACAAAAATGTGCCTTTATATGGAGGCACAAAGGGTGGATAGAAGATTGCTGGAGGTTAGGCATACAGATATGCATCTCTGTATAGAACATTGGAGTAGGATTTTTACCACAAGATACGACATAATGTGAAACGCTAGAAAATGTAGAATTTTCATGTTTTATATTTTTTCACTGTTAGACAGACATGTACTGGATACTGTTATATTTGAAGAAAGTGTTATAGAAATAGACCCCTTTGCCTTTCCCACTTAGTGAAGTAGCTGAATGTGAGGTACTGAGAATAACATGTGAGTTGGCAGAGGGAAAATCGATTGATATACATTGGTCTTCAGCATTTTTCTAGTCTAGGGGGCGATGTTGAGGTGACTGAGAAATCGTTTTATAGCAATACCAGCACATGATTAGGACACTACATAGAGGACTTTATACAGTGACACAGTTACCAACTGAAGTAGCTGCTAGTAAGGTCCACACTTACACACATTACTATACATGGCTGTCACACCAGGGCGAACATAGCTGTCAAATAGACAGCAGGGTTTTATGTGACAGTTAACAAATCTATGTTTTGTTTTGTTTTTCGTTGTATTGTTTTAGTTTTATAATGTGAACACACATACACACACACATGCACGCATACACATATTGGTTAATATATAAAGATTTGTGTTACCTGAGGAATAAACTGTCTGGAAGGTGAAGAGATGTGGTGAGGAGTCTGGCGGACTCTGGAAAGATGGACAAGGTAGACCAATAGAGCCATCCCATATCCCTCCTGCTGATGGATTTTCCTCCAGGTAAAACAAACACACGTCATCCAATTACCACCATGCAGGATCCTCAAGTATACAATGGTGTACTAATGAAATATGTCTGGGTAAAGGTGTATTGAAATGTGTCTAATATACTACTGTGTCATACTCAAAACTTTTGTTATTCAATGTGATAGTCCTAGAGTTATAATAGATGATAGGGGTATTCATGTTATTGAGAATAGAGGTATAATATATGAGTAGTGGTAACAAATCAAATACTTTCAATTAGCCATAAACCAGTGTGAACATAAAGTGGTGGTACTAGGTAGAACGAATTGAATAGAATAAGAGTTGGAACTTGATTGAAGGGACTGATAGCTTCGGCCATTAGACCTTCCCCGCCACCAAAAGATCACTCCTGGGTAGCCTCTTAACCTGACGATTTTGAAATGTTCTTGACCCCTCGTGAGATGAGATTGTAACTGGGAGGCTAGGTTAGACCTTCAGAGAAGGTAAATAGTGAGACAGCAACCGAGAACGTCCAAAACACTGTTTCCTGAAAAGTCACACTAACTGTCAGGATGTTGGATCGGGAGAGTAAGTTGTGGAGCAGTAATTTCTTGGCTCAGGTTATTTGACAGACAGGTACCAGGTGTAGGCTACCAGCATCACGGCTTCAAGGGTAGCAGAGACACACTGGTGCCCATTCCACCCACTGCAGAGGGGCCAACACTTAGAGAAGGGTCCAAGGGCACTCATGAGTCTGTTCTGGAAGGCCTCAAATGCAGTTAGTAGCACCTGAGCCAAAGGCTAAGACAGTTGTCCAGCATGAAGTTGTAGTTTTTCCGGTTTTGTGTTCTTTCATTTCATTCTCTTCTCAGGACGGTTAATTCTTTTGATTATTAGCAGGTAACAGAGACTGGTTCAGGTAATGATAAGGAGGTATTGGGGAGGAAGGAGAAGTTAGTAGCATAATCGGTCCAGCCAATTACTCTATTCAATTCAGGGGTAAAGGAAAATTTGGAAACCTCGGAGCTTGGAGAAAGTGCGAGGGGCTATTGTCTGAGTAGCATTACGTCCGTAAGTACGGTGACCCCATAGTTAAAAAAGAGATACACCCAGCGATGCCAGTCCAGTAATATCCGGACTTGAGAAGGCATCCTTGAGAATGATTATCATTCTTGGGAGGGTAAGGTTTTAGACCAAACAAAGTGCTGGGCATGCTCACACGTGCCTCAGTGATTATATCAAGTAGGATTAGTTCTCTTTCCACTAAATATTCTTGAGGTACCCGAACTATAGGCGGGAGGACACTAAGGGAAAAAGTAGGACACCTAGGTCCCTTAGTCTGAAGTCTCCCAATGCTTTGCAAGCCGCTCACTGTTAAATCTGAGTATCGGGAGACTGGGAAGAATGAACAGACAATAGCCCGCCCACAAGTGTTGATGAAAAGAACTGATGACATTATTAGAAGTGTGTATATTAACGCAAGCTGAAGGAGATTGCATATGACATTATTGATAGACATAGGATGATGCTATTGATGAACATGAAGTGTTTAAATGTATTCTGAGCTTAAAGACATGCGTTGGACAGAAGAACCTGTTAAACTTGAAGAACTGTAGTAGAGAACTCTGTATAGCTGATACATGTTCTATTGTACCTTGTACCTTTCCAAATAATGTATTACGTGTTTTATTGCACCCTTGAAGGGCATACAAAAGGTTATCTCCAAGCTCCAGAAATGTACGGTCTATAGTAAAAGAAGCAATCGTTTAGAGGATTAAGACTCTTATGATAACTTGTTTAGATCTACAAACAGCGTGGTCATACACCAAGGGGGATTTGTATTACATAACAATGAAACGTGGTACTGAGATCCTGCATATAACATCTTTAAGGTGATAGTTTATTATACTATCAAAGGGTGGACTGTTGAAGCCTTGTAATTGAATGAAAGAAAGTATATTGGTTTAATATTGTTTAGCCATGCAAATGCGATCCGTACGCCACGTAATACACACACTCGCATTACAACATTTAGTTATTTATATAATTCATATTCATATTGGTTCCGTTACACTGTAATTTATGAGCAGATAGCATTTGGTTTATTATTAGTTTATATAATAAGATTATATGTGCACTTCAGTGATATATATGGTTCAGGTTGTGGGAAAGGTGGCATGTCTGGTATCATACTGAAACCCTATTCATCAGCAGCTGTCCGGTGCAGTCGGCGAAGAGATCGCACATTGCATACTTTAGTTATTGATATTAGGGAATGAACCTTTGTATGATGCTGGCCATGAAAGGAGCAGACCCCCTAGAGGGACGACCCCCACCTTTGAATTCCTTAGATTGAATCAGCCTATGGCCTGTTTGCCCTGGAGATACCCTTTGTCTGGACCTATTGAAGCAAGCTACGTCATTTGCATTGTTCTCTGTAACACTGAATGAATATATATATGATCACAGCTGCAGCTGCCAGCCAGTCTACTCTGACCACAGTTATCTAAAAGATATACTGTTCCATTGGGACCCATGGAAGCGCAGCGATTGCAGCGGTATGTATGTATTTATCTTTTGGTATTGGCTGTACTGTACTTTATCATAATATAATAATGTATTGAATTGTTGACTATTTACATCTGCTAAAATTAAATAACAAAGTGCTTTGGAAACACATACAATTGATTGGGCAATGCTTATTTTAAAACTATAGAATTACTTTAATAATTGGGGGCTCGTGAGTTTAGGAGTTACATTATCGGC
The DNA here is from genome assembly GCF_038048845.1 of Mixophyes fleayi. Taxonomy (NCBI): domain Eukaryota; kingdom Metazoa; phylum Chordata; class Amphibia; order Anura; family Limnodynastidae; genus Mixophyes; species Mixophyes fleayi. Next base: position 153,460,171 of record NC_134404.1, read on the forward strand.
AGGTATACAACGCTTACGTTATTCGGTTCCTCAACAAAGGGTGGATTGACGGACGCGTCGCATAGCAGGAAAGAACGCAATGTGTTTAAGACCTGTGGTTCACTTTGTGTTGAGAGACCGAATGTCCGTTGTTGCATAGACTGAAGGAACGCTAATTAGAATCTAGGGACAAGAAAGAAAAATGTTTTTTTTTATTGTCGTTTTACGTTTTAAAGTGTATTGCATTGCATAGCGTATGTGTACTTCCTGCCTTGCGTATGTGTACTTCCGGTAATATTGCCACGTGTGTAAACAGTCATGATCATAGTTTGTTATCTATGTATAGTGTAATCTGTTTCTGCAGTCCCAAAAAATAGGAACTGCAATCTATATTACTACGTTCACTGTTTCTGCAGTCCCAAAAAATAGGAACTGCAATCTATATTACTACGTTCACTGTTTCTGCAGTCCCAAAAAATAGGAACTGCAATCTATATTACTACGTTCACTGTTTCTGCAGTCCCAAAAAATAGGATCTGCAATCTATATTACTACGTTCACTGTTTCTGCAGTCCCAAAAAATAGGAACTGCAATCTATATTACTATGTTCACTGTTTCTGCAGTCCCAAAAAAAAGGAACTGCAATCTATATTACTACGTTCACTGTTTCTGCAGTCCCAAAGTGTGTGTGGTTTAGGGGTACGCTCTCTTGTGCTGCATATAATGGAGTACAAAAATTTGGAGGATAAAGTAGGGAAAGATCAAGACCCACTTCCTCCTAATGCTGAAGCTGCTGCCACTAGTCATGACATAGACGATGAACTGCCATCAACGTCATCTGCCAAGGACGATGCCCAATCTCCTAGTAGAGGGCATGTAAAATCCAAAAAGCCAAAGTTCACTACAATTAGTAAAAAAAGAAAATTCAAATCATCTGAGGAGAAACGTAAACTTGCCAATATGCCATTTATGACACGGAGTGGCAAGGAACGGCTTAGGCCCTGGCCCGTGTTCATGACTAGTGGTTCAGCTTCACCCAAGGATCTAAGCCCTTCTCCTACCCCCCCTCTAAAAAATTTAAGAGACTTAAGCTGTCATCAACAACACAGCAAACAACTCTGCCTTCTAAAGAGATGGCATCACAAATCCCCAAGACGAGACCAAGGGTGTTGGTGGTTGCGAAGCATGACCTTCCCATCACTGTACGGGAAGAGGTGGCTCCTTCCACCATTTGCAGCACGCCCTCTGCATATGCTGGAAGGATCACCCACAGTCCAGTTACAGATTTGGCTAATGAAGGTGTGAATGTTGTACACCGGGAGGAGGATATTGATGTAGCTGGCGCTGAGGAGGAACTTGACGAGGAGGATGCTGATGTGGTTATCTTAAATGAGGCATCAGGGGGGGAAACAGTTGTTGTCCATGGGATGAAAAAGCCCATCGTCATGCCTGGTCAGAAGACTAAAAAATCCACCTATTCGGTCTGGAGTTATTTTTATCCCAATCAGGACAACAAATGTATGGCCATATGTAGCTTATGTAAAGCTCAAATAAGCAGGGGTAAGGATCTTGGCCAACTAGGGACATCCTCCCTTATACGTCACCTGAAGAACCTTCTTAATTCAGTGTTTAGTTCAGGACCTGTGGCTAGGACCGTCAGCAGTCCAGGGACACCTAAATCCCTTGGTCCTGTTGGATACACACCACCAACACCCTCCTCGTCACCTTCCTTCACGATCTCCATTAGATATAGTCCTGCAGGCCATGTCACCAGCCAGACTGAGTCCTCTTCAATCCGGGATTCATCAGAGGAATCCTGCAGCGGTACGCCTACTACTGCCGCTGCTGCTGTTGCTGCTGGTAGTCGGTCATCTTCCCAGAGGGGAAGTCGCAAGAACGCTACGTCTTTCACCAAACAGTTGACCGTCCAACAGTCGTTTGCCATGAGCACAAAGTATGACAGTAGTCACCCTATTGCAAAGCGGATAACTGTGGCTGTAACAGCTATGTTGGTGTTAGACGTGCGTCCGGTGTCCGCCATCAGTGGAGTGGGATTTAGACGGTTGATGGAGGTATTGTGTCCCCGGTACCAAATCCCGTCTAGATTCCACTTCACTAGGCAGGCGATACCCGGGATGTACAGAGAAGTACGAAAAAGTGTCCTCAGTGCTCTGAAAAATGCGGTTGTACCCACTGTCCACTTAACCACGGACATGTGGACAAGTGGTTCAGGGCGAACGAAGGACTATATGACTGTGACAGCCCACTGGGTAGATGCATCGCCTTCCGCAGCAACAGCAGCAGCTGCATCAGTAGCAGCATCTCCACAACAGCTGCTCATTCCAAGGCAGGCAACGTATGCCGGTTTTAATAAGAGGCACAACGCTGACAACCTCTTAGAGAAACTGAGGGAAATAATCTTCCAGTGGCTTACCCCACTTAGACTCTCCTGGGGATTTGTGGTGTCAGACAACGCCAGTAACATTGTGCGGACATTACATATGGGCAATTTCCAGCACGTGCCATGTTTTGCCCACACCGTTAATTTGGTGGTGCAGCATTACCGCAAGAGTGACAGGGGTGTGCAGTAGATGCTTGCGGTGGCCCGCAAAATTGCTGGACACTTTTGGCATTCTGCCAGTGCTTACCGCAGACTCGAGCAACATCAAAAAAGGCTGAACCTACCATGCCATCACCTCAAAGAAGAGGTTGTGACGCGCTGGAACTCCACCCTCTATATGCTGCAGAGGATGGAGGAGCAGCAAAAGGACATTCAAGCCTACACAGCCACCTACAACATAGGAAAAGGAGTGGGGATGCGCCTGAGTCAAGCGCAGTGGAGACTGATTTCCGTGTTGTGCAAGGTTCTCCAGCCGTTTGAACTTGCCACACGAGAAGTCAGTTCCGACACTGCCAGCTTGAGTCAGGTGATTCCCCTGATCAGGCTGTTGTAGAAGCAGCTGGAGAAAGTGAGGGACGAGCTGGTAAAGCATTGTGATTCAACAAAGCATGTAGCTCTTGTGGATGAAGCCCTTCGTACGCTTTGCCAGGATCCGAGGGTGGTCACTCTTTTAAAGTCAGAGGAATACATTCTGGCCACCGTGCTCGATCCTCGGTTTAAAGCGTATGTTGTGTCTCTGTTTCCGGCGGACACAAGTCTACAGCGGTGCAAAGACGGCGATCAGGAGATTGTCCTCTGAAGAGGACCGTGACATGCCAACAGCTCCTCCTTCATTTTCTCCAACACCTGTGGCTGCGAGAAAAAAGCTCAGTTTTCCTAAAAGAACCGCTGGCGGGGATGCTGAGAACATCTGGTCCGGACTGAAGCACCTGCCAACCATTGCAGACATGTCTACTGTCGCTGCATTGGATGCTGTCACAATTGAAAAAATGGTGGAGGATTACTTTGCTGACACCATCCAAGTAGACATGTCAGACAGTCCTTATTTTTACTGGCAGGAAAAAAAGGCAGTTTGGAAGCCCATGTACAAACTGGCTCTATTTTACCTGCGTTGTCCCCCCTCCAGTGTGTACTCGGAAAGAGTTTTCAGTGCAGCGGGGAACCTGGTCAGTGAGCGGCGAAGGAGGTTGCTTCCGCAAAACGTTGAAAAAATGATGTTCATTAAAATGAATTATCAATTCCTCAATCAAGAACAGCACTGCCCTCCAGATACTACAGAGGGACCTGTGGTTGTGGAGTCCAGCGGGGACGAATTGATAATGTGTGAGGATGAGGAAGTACACACTGAAGGGGGCGAGGAATCAGAGGATGAGGATGAGGATGAGGACGACATCTTGCCTCAGTAGAGCCAGTTTAGTTTGTACAGGGAGAGATGAATTGCTTTTTTGGTGTGGGGGCCCAAACAAACCAATCATTTCAGCCACAGTTTTGTAGGCCCTGTCGCTGAAATGATTGGTTTGTTAAAGTGTGCATGTCCTATTTCAACAACATAAGGGTGGGTGGGAGGGCCCAAAGACAATTCCATCCTGCACCTCTTTTTTTTCTTTGCCAGCTCGTTTTGTGGGGGTCCAAACAAGCCAATCATTTCAGCCACAGTTTGGTAGGCCCTTTCGCTGAAATGATTGGTTTGTTAAAGTGCGCATGTCCTATTTCAACAACATCAGGGTCCCCAAGGACAATTCCATCTTGCAACTCTTTTTTTGGCATTATGTACTCTTTGGGGCCTAGTTTTTCAAACTGCCATCCTGTCTGCCACTGCAGTGCCACTCCTATATAGTCATCCTATGGCAAAGCGGATAACTGCGGCCGTAACAGCTATGTTGATGTTAGACGTGCGTCCGGAGTCCGCCTACTGTGCAGTGGAATTTAGACGGTTGATGGAGGTATTGTGTCCCCGGTACCAAATCCCGTTGAGATTCAACTTCAATAGGCAGTCCAGAAATATTAGTATCAGATATTAAACTACGTTCACTGTTCCTGCAGTGCAGAAATATTAGTATCAGATATTAAACTACGTTCACTGTTCCTGCTACATCAAAAAAGCATGAACCTGCCCTGCCATCAACTAAAACAAGAGGTAGTGACGCGCTTGAACTCCTCCCTCTATATGCTGCAGAGAATGGAGGAGCAGCAAAAGGCCATTTAAGCCTACACAGCCACCGACGATGGGCCACGTGTTTGTGCCGCCCACTTGTGTCGCTTAGCTTAGACATCCAGCTACCTCGGTGCAACCTTTTGGATTAAAAACAATATTGTGAGGTGTGAGGTGTTCAGAATAGACTGGAAATTAGTGGAAATGAATGTTATTGAGGTTAATAATAGTGTAGGAGTGAAAAAAAAAACAAAATATGGATTTTAGCACTTTTTATGGTTTTTAAAAAAAAAATCAGAACCCAAAACCTTTCGTGGGGTGTTTTGGCAAAACAAATCAGAACCCAAAACCTTTCGTGGGGTGTTTTGGCAAAACAAATCAGAACCCAAAACCTCAAGCTAATCAGAACCCAAAACCCAAAACCCCAAAAGTGGCCGGTGCACACCCTAAATATAAATATATATATATATATATATATATATATACACATATTTATTTAGGGGCCCCGGTGCACTGCATTGCCCGGGGGCCCATAATGTAGTTAAGGTGGCCCTGCTCTAGTTGTATCTCATGTATAGTGAGATAGCTTGATTTGCTAACATGAGATTTCATTATTTCATATAAAATCTTAAACTGAGTTAAGAGAGGAGGAGATAGCTAATATTTTAAGGCATTAGAGACTGGTTTTGTTTTCCACTGATTTCCTACCAGTTTCAATGACTTACTTTGCTCAGTCTTGGCATGTAATATAAAGCATATGCCTAATGCTGCACGAATTAATCAATGTATTTACATTTTTAAAATTAGAAGAAAAACATGACACTGGGTTACTTTAAATGAGGGGAAAAGTAACAGTGCAGATGTGAGTTCCTGCACTAATTCTTGCTCTGTAAATGACATTTCGTCTTTTAATACATTTACAATAATATTGCCCTTATTTTTTTGGCAGTATGTTTCTGCAAAAAAAAAAATGCAAACCCTTAAAAAAATAATCATTTTCATCTGAGGTCATACACAAAACAAAGAAATGCCATCTATGCCGCCTAATAAAGTCCCTTTCAAGTTTCAACCAATATCTGTAATGCACACGCATGGGACGTACTAAAAAGAATGACAGTTTCAGTCTGCTAATAGGAATGCCAATAGACTTCTATGATAGCAGAATGAAATTTAGATAAGACCCCTTACCTAAGTGTAATATAATCCCACTGACTGGCGGACCCAAGAAATGTTATTTATTAGAGGCTTTTCATGATGTACCTGTGCAAATTGTAGTAATGTAGTGGGGTACAGATGTGGGGGAGCGCATATGCAAAGGATTTAGCGTGTGGGATTAGGGGATGTGGGAGAACTAGGGTGTTTTTTTGGGAGAAATACAGATTTTTACTGATATTTCTGCATTGACATGGTGTATAAAACAGCTGTCATTCCATAGTAATCGTCCGTCATTCCACATTATGAGACTGGTGTGGTAGGGTACAGGTCAGGTCAGTCAGATCGCTATTAGGGCCGGGGATGCCCAGATGCAATATACTACATTTTCACCAACGGCCGCATCTGATGACATGGGATGTGGCCGCGTCAGCGCTCAGGCAGCTGCATCCCGTGTCATGTGATGCGGCCGCCTGTGTGCCCCCCAGGCTTCCCTCTCCCAGCCCGCGCCTGTACAGGTGTGGGGGAGTGCTTATGCAAAGGGATTAGTGTGTGGGATTAGGGGATGTGGGAGAAATAGGCTTGTTTTTTTGGATAGAAATGCAGGTTTTTACTGATATTTCTGCATTGATATGGCGTATAAAACAGCTGTCATTCCATATGTAAAACATGACCAAGTACCTTAGCAATAAGTGTGTGGAAGATATATTTAATAAGTATAAGATTTTGTAAAATATACATAAAATTTAAATTTGTTATCATAGAAGTCTATTGGCATTCCTTTCAGTATGTCCCCACACGCATGCATTACTGGCGGTTGTGAGTATTAGAGTGCAATCCAAACACTACCTTTGCCATGCTTAGTAGTGTCCATAACCGCTTTATTTTATGTTTTAGTTTCAATGAACACAATTATGCACGCTAAAGCACAATGTATACTGAAACTGAAACAGGTGCAATGACGTACTTGCTTGCAAACACGGAAACGTCATAAATGTTTTTATGACCATGTAGGCTTGTTAATGGGACCCAGTCTGACAGTGTACTCCGAGCTAGGTCGCACTAACAGTACATATGGGCTATACAATAACAGTGTACTGCATCTAATCACCGGTACTGACAGTCAATAATCAGTATAGTGTGTCTGTCACCGTCTTGTGTACACTACTATTCGGGTCATTCTACATGCTGACTTCCCCGCCTACCTCCTGTCATTTAGAGGCGGGGCTTTGCTCTTCTCTCCTCCTCCCCGTGTGGCCGTGGCTTGCCCGGATGGCTGTCCTAATCAAGGCCGAGGCTTTGGCCGGGTCTCAGCAGCTTCTGTCTTCTTTTTCAGTGGCCGCCGGTAAGAGCTGCGTGTTGGGGAGAATTGGAGAACAGGGTGAGGGAGCGGCGGGGGGTGAAGGCCCTGTGCCTCCGACATAGCTGTGCGCATATAATGTGTGCACAGGGTGTGACAGTGTGTGCCCGGTTACATGACCTGCTGTCTGGCGGGGTGGTTTACGTGTGGAAAGGAGAGAGGGGGCGGAGGTAGATGTTGTGACTGGAGAGTGCGTGGAAGCAAGACGGTGGCTGAGGTAGTCTTAGTTATGTGAGAGCTAGTTTGGCTCTAGGGAAAGTGGGTCCCGGCTGTGTGACTGGGAGCTGGGGTATGTCTCCTAGTCTGTGGGAAGTGGGTCCTGGCTGTGTGACTGGGAGCTGGGGTATGTAGTCTGGTCTATGGGAAGTGGGTCCTGGCTGTGGGACTGGGAGCTGGGGTATGTTACCTGGTCTGTAGGAAGGGGGTCCAGGCTGTGTGACTGGGAGCTGGGGTATGTCTCCTGGTCTGTGGGAAGTGGGTCCTGGCTGTGTGACTGGGAGCTGGGGTATGTCTCCTGGTCTGTGGGAAGTGGGTCCTGGCTGTGGGACTGGGAGCTGGGGTATGTAGTCTGGTCTATGGGAAGTGGGTCCTGGCGCTGGGGTATGTTACCTGGTCTGTAGGAAGGGGGTCCAGGCTGTGTGACTGGGAGCTGGGGTATGTTACCTGGTCTGTGGGAAGTGGGTCCCGGCCGGGAGCTGGGGTATGTCGCCTGGTCTGTAGGAAGGGGGTCCAGGCTGTGTGACTGGGATTTGGGGTATGTCGCCTAGTCTGTGGGAAGTGGGTCCAGGCTGTGTGACTGGGAGCTGGGGTATGTCTCCTGGTCTGTGGGAAGTGGGTCCTGGCTGTGTGACTGGGAGCTGGGGTATGTCTCCTGGTCTGTGGGAAGTGGGTCCTGGCTGTGGGACTGGGAGCTGGGGTATGTAGTCTGGTCTATGGGAAGTGGGTCCTGGCGCTGGGGTATGTTACCTGGTCTGTAGGAAGGGGGTCCAGGCTGTGTGACTGGGAGTTGGGGTATGTCGCCTAGTCTGTGGGAAGTGGGTCCAGGCTGTGTTACTGAGAGCTGGGGTATGTTACCTGGTCTGTGGGAAGTGGGTCCCGGCTGGGAGCTGGGGTATGTCGCCTGGTCTGTAGGAAGGGGGTCCAGGCTGTGTGACTGGGATTTGGGGTATGTCGCCTAGTCTGTGGGAAGTGGGTCCAGGCTGTGTGACTGGGAGCTGGGGTATGTCGCCTAGTCTGTGGGAAGGGGGTCCAGGCTGTGTGATTGGGAGCTAGGGTATGTCGCCTGGTCTGTGGGAAGTGGGTCCCCGCTGTGTGACGGGGAGCTGGGGTACATGGTTTGTACTTACGTTGTGGGCCCACTGACAGTGTCTGTCGATGCATATGACTAATTGTATGGGCACTGTGTTTATATAACTGATCATTTTAATTTGAGAGGGGTCTTGAGTTGACTTGATTTTGAGAAGTTAAGAGCATGAGTTTTAGATTTGGGGTTCATGTATGTGTTTATGGCTTAGGCAAGGAGCAATTATGGTAACTTTTGATATGACTTCTGATTGTATGTGTTTTTTTATTTAAGGAACGGCAGTTTAAAAAATATCTGTATAGTATGTAGTAAGGTGAATAGCACTCCCTTTTTTTAATCAGAACATTATAGCTCTGTTTTTATGCTTAACTGGAAGCTACATTTTTAAAGCAATCTCTGCCCGAAATCACTGTGTTAATCTAAATTGACTTGCTAAAGTGCTGATATATGCTAGCATTGTTTTTCATTTTGGGGTCTATTTACAAAGATAAAAAGTCTTATGGCCAATGACTTCGCCTTATCTATCAAGGAGTAAGCACCAGCAAAAGCACTTCTATTGTAACCTGCCCCACTGATAAGATATGTTGGGTTTTATGATAACTTCTTCATGAAAAGCAATTACCACGACAATTTTTCTTTTGGAAACGCCATATCAGGATGGTGGTTATAGAAAAAAAATTAATGAAAAAATTCCTTTATTTTTCCAATATTTTTTTTTTTTTTGCAATTGTTAATAGTTTCACTATATTATCTATTGTTAAACTGTTTATTTCATTCTTCTTTTTTGTTGTTGTTGTTTTTCATTAGTGGAAGTGAAAGCCGAAGTCTGGGCTTTCAGTTCTACTGCACATGTGTGAACTGGCTAGCTGGCTCACTCATCCACATATCTCCCGGTGAAGCGGTAAGTAAAGCCTCACCACTCACGGCCAGTATCGCAGGTGCAGCTGAGTATAAAGTGTTCTCCCCAGAAAATGTTGCCAGCCGGGTGGCACTAAGAAGTAGCCAGGTGGGGGGCAGTTGTAATACTTTCTAATAATATTGAAATATGTTGGAGGTTATAGCCCACACCTGCCAGGACTGGTCAATCAATGGTCTAACACACACTGCTGGCTGTAGTGCTCACATAGTACCTGCTCTAATAGGAGAAACAATGGTTTATTCCATTATAATAGGACTCTGTTTTGGCTCCAAGAGCCAGGTGACAAGTAAAAATAGCCGGATGGAGCACCTGGGAAATAGGTGCTGAGGAGAACACCGGTATGTATCAGCCCTCAGGTGATATTTTATTGATAAATGGTGGTAACATTTTCTATTGCTTCAATAAGTAGTGATAGAAAACCATTGTTTTGCTGCTTTTCACTAAATTCTTTTCACTTGTGTGGAATTCTTGTTATTTCAATGCAATTTAATTTTTTGGAAGCCCAATTATTATAACTTAATTTTTTGGGGTCTTTTAATCATTCCAAATGTTTTTCCATTCAGCACTTCTTATTTGTGTTTGTTATTTGTCACAAATTTTTGTCAAATTAATTTGCATTGGTTTACTGTGAATTGTACTCCTTGAATACTTACTAAAATGGCTCACTGTTACAAATTTGCCCTAAAACTGTAGCAGTCAAACAGACATTGGTGCATTGGGTCTACATATTTTTTCCAGTGTTGTATATTGCGGGTTTTTTCCGATCTGGCCAAGTATTCTAACATTCTTTCAGTTGTTCAATGCATGATATGCACACTTTCTTGATTTTTTGATTATTGAAAACCTTCAATAACAAATACCCTTTTCATTTTAAGTGTTGCACCACATTTGCCGAATAGACACTTTGACACTGGTATGTTTTGTCATTGGTTTGTATTGAATTGATGGGATACGGTCTCATAACTATTGATTAGGCCCATAAAATGGTTACCTGCTAAAACTATGTTGTGGCTGTTTTTCAGTTAAGCTTTGATAGACACAGGCTCAGCTAATCTACTTTGTAGTGTCATTGGTCAACCACATTTTATATGTAATGCAAGTTCAGGATTGTCTGATTTGACACTTAAATCAACTGTTTGGACAAGTTGTTATATGTGGGCTATATATCTATCTATCTCATGGCAAATATGCCTTTTCTGTTAATGTGGGACTTGGGTGGCAGAATTGCAGGAGCAGCAATATCCTCTGTTTCAAAGCCTTGCAAAAGTTTTTTTCACTTATGAATGCCTGCAAGGGGAAAAATATAAAAATGGTAGACTATATATATTTCTTTTCTCCCTCCTTTTTTATTCTGTTTAATGCCATGTACATATTTCAAATGACAGAATTATTTTTCATAGTGACCTTTGCTGTTTCCAAAACAGGAGTCAAGTATAACTGTTTTTGGTTAACGACATTGTTTGTTATAATATTTACTGATAGCAAATTAACAGGGAAAGCTAAATATTTGGTTTATGGCATCATTCTTTGCTGCAACTGAGTATTTAGAAGTGTAGTAGCAATCGCTGGTATAATCCAACTAGTAAACACAGGGGCAGGCTGGGCTGATCCCATAGTGGGCTACTTTGGGCTGGTTCACTGGGCCACCTGCATTTTTTTCCTTTAAAATGTTTCTAATAGGCTGCTGAGTTGAGTATTGCCCCCTGGGCTAAAATTTGCCAGCCCTCCCCTGAGTAAACACTGTATCACAAAGAGATGTAGATATTGAAGTCATTATTTAAGGGCTAAGCAAGCTAAACTTGCGTTTGGGTTTATAGGTATGCAGCTAGTCTGATGCAAATAAAACGTATGTATGTATTTATTGTGTAACCTATGATGTACTGTAGCAAAAATGATATTGTTTATTACCCTTAAGAATACTCAAGAAGCAAAGCAAATCATAAATTATTTTCCGGTAGGCTTATAAAATAAAATGAAACTGAAACTTTCATTTTATCTGAAACTATAAAATGTAATGTTGAAATTTACATTAATTCGGTAATTAGTTGGGCTGATTGTGAAGTAAAGTGAAGTGAAGTTAAATTGACTTGTGTATAGTGAAATGAACTTCAAATATTACAAAGGCAAATTTTCTTGGAAATCGCCGATATGAATGTCACATTTGCACTTGGTATAAGAAGGTAATTACCCATTTGATGGTTAAATTTACCTAAGAGCACATACTGAATATAGATCCTACAATATCATATTTATTAAGAGAAGTTATATGAAAGTAGTAATCTTTACCTTTATACTGTGCTTTTAGTGAATGAAGTAAAAAAGCTAGTTTAATGAGATCCGTCAACCTGATCGTACAAGTCATTTATGGTAAATCTGATGCCTGTTAATACTATCGGCAGATTCCTGCACACACAGACTGATAGCGGCCAACTTCTAAATGCATTTACTAAAGCTGGGTACACACTACAGTTTTCATCCAATAATCGGCTAAATCAGCCGACATACGACCGCTCGTTCAAAAGTCGGGTCAGTGTGTGCAGTGACACGATGGTTGAAAGTCTGCCCAAATGGACGATTGTCGCCTCATTTGGTTGGTCGTACCGTTTAATATTTTCGTTCCAATCTCGTTTCTGCTGTGTAGTGTGTACAAACTTCCGACCGATCCACAACAGTGAGTACGAAATTACATTCATTGCTCACGACAACATGGCTGTAAAAAGTCGCTAAAGGGATGTCCGCTCTTCCCTTTATCGTCCTAAACAAGGCTAGTGTGTATGCAGTCCATGGACCGAGCGATCGGAACATCGATCGCATGTAAAATCGCTCGGCATAAAAAGTTGGTTGAAATTTCTGTAGTGTGTACCCAGCTTAACAATTATATGGCAATGCTTTTTTTGCCACATGCAGGCCAGTGCAATATTGGGCCAATTTTGGTCTCCTTTGTTGAAGATATATGTTTCGTTTATAGATGATACATCTAGGTGGCTTGTAACTTGCTGCAAACCTAGACAACTGTGCAGGTGAAATAATCCGCATCTGGGGGTTTAAAATGGATAAACAAAGTCTGTAACTGCTGTTACACTAGGGAATAAGCAAAGGCTTGCAAGGTTTGTGCAGAGCTGGAATCGCCTGTCTAATTGGTATCCGTTTCCATCAGTAAAACATTAGGCTTTCTATACATTGGCTGCATTGGTAGCATTAAGCTTCTGCAAAATAGTTGGGGCACATTCACACAGGAGCTGAGTAAATGGATAAAAGTGCATGAAAACTCTTACACGCTATAGACACATTTTAGTGATGTTTTCCATGCGCTTTTTCTTGTTGCATTTTTAACAATGCAATCTATCATACTGGTAAAGCATGTTAACATATGAGAAATTGGGCTTGCTCCGTTGTAAAAGTGGCATTAAAAATTCTAGAACGCAGTTGTGGGACCGGCACTACGGACAACTTTTTGTTGTTTTTGTCCTAACCTGTGTTTATTAATATGTGAAAAGCACAAAACGGGGAATAGATGTAAATAAGCCCTTAAAGTTATGGTTGGTTTGCTCAAATTTCTTGAATTAAGCAGTTATTTTCTGGAATTAAGGAAACTAGGAGCAAGTCCTGCTGGGACACAGCAATAATAATGAAGGATTTAGTACAGATTGACTGGTGGGCCAATTTGACAGAATGTGTTCTCTTTATAAAATGAATAAAAAAAAAAAAATCTCAAGTATTTGACCCTATTTAAGGAAGGAAAGGAAGAGGGGTTATATACCCTTTCTATAATAGCCTTTGTATGAGGGGATTCTGTATAACAGGATACACATTCCCTTCCACTTCCTTCCACCTCTATCCTGTGCTCAGATGTCATAACACCAGCTGACTTTAGAATATGAATATATCAGATGCTTGATACCTGGATCTGCAAGGTAACTAGATTTTTGGGTTCAATATAGTACACATTTATTGTACATTTAACATATTTTCACCCATAGTTTTGTTAAAATTAATTAGTAGTAGATTATATTTAGCAGATTCATAGATATCTTTTAGGAAATGTGCTTGTAAGTATTGAAAGAAATTATGAAAACTAATGAAAAGTGATAATTTGCTTGCTGAAGACAAGCTGAATATTCTGATATACACTGCTGTATGACTGTGTTATGGTGACCAGCAGTGGTCGATATAAATATGTCCTGCCCTGATGTCATATTTATTGAATGGTTCAGTGTTGAACTAGAGCACAACGGGTCCTCATGATACTCTATATGGACCCATTGTTGGCTAAAAAACTATTATATATAGCAGAAATGTTTTAGAGAGTAAGTACAAATGTTTAGTTGAAAGAGGTTTGAGTTGTTGCTTTATATAGTAAGAGGTAAATCAGCATCTTTCATGTTTTTCTTCTGTCATGTTAGAGGAGGCTATTAAGGTTTGGGCCTTACCCACTAGTAACTTAATTTACAAGGTTGTGGTGGTGCGAAAGTTCTTGACCAGCCAATGTTGCTTGCATCCACAGTACTGTGGAGTATGCAGCATATATCTAAGGCTGGGTACACACTACATGTTTTTCATCAGATTATTGTGCCAATCACACTGTTAGGTCCTATATTGCATTAGTGTATACGATCATGTTTTATCGTACGAAAGCACATTCTATTGTTTCATTTGATTTTATAAACTGACTAAAAACCTCCTATAAACAATGAAATTATGTCGGGTAAATTCTAAAGTGTGTATGCACTCACAACCAGCAGTGCAGGCAGATCTCTATAGAGTTTAGAGTCACAATTTTTTCAGCAGGTGGTTATGACCGATGAAGAGCACAGTTCTGAAGGTAAATCTTATAAAACGTGTATAGTGTGTACACATAAATCTGCATTCTGATCGGGACTTTCAGTTGTTGGTAAAATTGAAATGTCTGATGCATAACTACTAATAACCTAAAGAACGTGTAAAGAAACATTTATACATGTATTTTTGCGTGTGGTAGAGGGCAGCTCTGTGGCCACCTAATATACTGCAAAGGTCACCTAAATTGTGCAGTGTCTGTCCCGTGAAGTTTATTTGCATATTCTGCAACATAAAACTTGTTTGTTTTGGTGCATTCCTGATCTTAGTCTGCATTCAACAAAGAATGTCCCACTTCATTTAGCTCCTCCCATCAGAAAACGTAAAATAGTGCACCCCACAGGTGGTCATTTTAATGAGCTTAACCATATAAACGAATGCAATCACAAAAAAATAGGTGAATGTCACAAAAGGGGAAGAGACTTGCTTTGTGCTGCAGGACTGCGGTTTTTGCAGATTTATAAATAATTGCATACCCTGGAATAGCGCAGTCAGTGGTCATATTATCATTATGCAGGCTCAATTATATTACCTTTAAATAGAGCAATATCACCACTACTTTTAGATTTATCTAGATCCCTTCATAATGCCATGTAATGTATTTTTACCACCTTTTTGTTTCTTCATGGTAATGTAATGACATTAACAGGTCAATTGAAGAAATAATTGTGAAGCTCTGTTAAGCTTTAAATTGCACAGGAATGCATAGAGCAAACCTGTTATAGAATTCACACATTTATATACAAAAGGATATGCAGCAATTACCAGCGTGTCTATGTGCATAACTCCATAAATGTTTACAGCCAGGTATTTCTATATTATAATGAAAAATCCTTCCTATTCAACTCTTTGGTTGGGGAGTAGAAACAAGATAACAAGTGTGGCTCAGAGTGGAGATCACAGTTGTGAGGTGCATTTGTGTGGATAGTATAGGTGGGAGCAGGGTAAGCTCTAATGAAGAAATGAGTTTTCAGAGAGCGTTTAAAGTTTTGAAGGCTGTGAGAGAGGTAAAGGTGGAGGCTACTTTAATGCCCCCCCTTGGCTGGGGCAAATAGAGTAGGCAGTCTCTCAACTTTGCCACGTGGTCCAGAATGCCGACAGTTGGGCTCAATGAGTCCTGCAGCCAAACAGATGGCAGCATCCATCCACACCTTAGAGTGTAAGCTCATTTGGCCAGGGCCATCTTTACCTTCTGTTTTATGTCATGATGATCTTAATGCACAGCTCTAAGTAAGCTATAAAAATATAGCACTATATAAATATAGCTAATAATAACAGCAATAATAGTTGAGCTCAGTGAGTCCAGCAGATGAAAAGAGATGGTAGTTCAGTAGATCCTAAATCTAGTCTTGTTTAGCTGTGATGTCAATCCTCAGCACTACTGTGTCATTTAACAGTATCCACAAATATTCAATGCTTTGTGAGAATAAGAAAAAGTGTAAGGTAGGGCATAGAGATAATGTGCAGATTACTGTAACTGCCATCCGCATGCCGCCCTGGCTGTTTAACAGCAACTGTTATGGAGCATGTTGTAACCTTCATTCACCTAAACAGCCTCCTTGTTTCACCATTATTCAAGTTGACGCAATACGTTTACTGCGGTCGGTGGCTATAACTTCCATGCACTCCATCATTGTTGGACTCGGGCTGTGACTGACAGTTGCCAGTACTTCTGTATTCAGTTCAAGGTACTTTTAAGTAGCAGGGGAATAGGGGAATGCTTGGTAATGTGGTGAAGTCATGTTGAAGTTACCAGGGATTACCTGTGTGGTGGGCAGTGTAATGCAATCCAGATCGGATCTCCACTTAATCTATTAGATTCAGTATTACCTGGATCTCATAGCAGGGTGCTTGCAAGTTGCTATTCAAGCCAGATGACACCAGATCTAAAAATGTTAGCAAGTCTGATAGCTAACCTCTGCACACTAAGTGTGAAAGCAAAAACAAAAAACCTTTTGTATTTATTTTTATTATTTATTAAGTTATAATAATGTTTGTTAAAATTCTGAAATCTTGATAACCAAGTATGCTAAGTCCACATCATGCATTATTGGGAAGGGGGATTTTCAGTTCAAAGTGAAGTACCGCTGGAGACTCTTTGGCTTTGTGTAGTCTGAAACTTCTGCTCATTTTTGCTCACGCCTCATATGAGCGTTGATTCCTCTACCGTAATACCTGCAAGTGCACAAAGGGATTCTCCAGCTGCACTTTGCGGTTATTGAATTCCCCTTCTTTGGCGCAGATTCAATTATCTGCAAAGTTCCTGAGAACATCGCGGCTGTGCATTTTTTACTGTCACAATGGTCAAAATATCCGTCCATATTTCCTCACACCTCTATGGAGCGCGAGGAAAAATGAGCAAATATTTCTCTAAAATATCAGCCGCAAAGTGTCACCCGGAATGCCCGTGGCTAATTGAATCTGCCTCAATCTGTGCAGTACGACTGTGCAGCAATATGTATATGTTACAATCCATGCTGGTGATCCATAACCTCCCCTGTTTTACCCGACCTAAGTTTCTCATTATTTAATATGGAATGCAAATTGGAAAATGATGCAAGCGGGTCCTACCACACTGCAAATTAAGTGCTGTAACCTATTTCTAACAATTTATTTGTTCTCATGTTCTAAACTGTATTACAAATGAGTCTGATAGGTCACCGCTCATTCATACAAAGTGCTTAATCACAATGCCACATGTTTGGAACCTTACACATGACTTTTAGTTAATCGAGAGAGTGTGTCTTTTAAAACAAAACTGCTCAGTCAGTCACATCATCATTTGTTGTAAAAAAAAAATAGGTCACTATTGCTCCATTGGACACAATAACTAACTGATGACTTATTGCCATGTCTTCCATATATGAAAACTTCATATGAGTTGTAACCCAATTATGGCACACTAGGACCTAATAAAGTGATATTTCCTTAAACAAAAACTTGTTTTAGCATGCACATGATGTGATGTGTTGATTCAACTAGGCTAGGTTGAACTTAGTTTGTGTTTTTATATTTTAATGACCATAGTATACTTAATGAGAAGACCTCAATAAAGACATTAAAATGTTATTGATTTAAAAGAGAATCATGGCTACCATTTCATTTTAACAAATATATCTAAACATGTCTATGCTTTGGCATAAACTTACTACTAGTCGTCATTACAAACAAGGTTATATCTTATAGGAACAACAACTGGCAAAAATCTTGTTACATAAACTAATTATGTGAGAATCAGCAGTTTATATGGTAGTGATTCGTTTAATTTAATGTGCACTTAGTGATTTGGTATGAGCTTGTTTACATTTCATCAAAAATCTTTGGTTCTGGGAACAGTTCTATTTCACAGAACAGAGAGGGAGATTAAGCCCTGTTTGTAATAATTCATTTGGAAATAGAACAACTTGACGTTATAAAAATTATGTTTCTTAAAAAAAAAGCGTGTATCTCTGAAAAGCAAAACCATTACTTTTTGAAATTACTAGGCTTTTGACGTGTGTGTGTGTGTATGTATGTATGTGTATATGTATGTATGTGTGTGTGTGTATATATATATATATATATATATATATATATATATATATATATATATATATATTGTGTGTGTAAATATAATATTGTGTTTCCCTGATAATAAGACACTGTCTTATATTTTTTTGGGCCAAAAAAACAGCATAGCACATTTTCGGGTTAATTATATTAATTAACATTGACGGCAATTTCAATAAACAGGTAAGTGTGAACAAAAAAAAACCTGCCTTTATTCAAAATTGGTCATGTCCTCTCCAACGACATAATAATAAGTGTCCATACCCCGAATTCCGGCCTGCCCCCTCAGTCCTGCTTTTATCCCCATCATGCCCCTCAGTCCTGCTTTTATCCACATCTTGCCCCTCAGTCCTGCTTTATAATCCTTTACTTACTCACAGAAAACATCCAATCACTGTCTCACAGCGCCTCACTGTGAGATAGCGAGGCGCTGCAGCTGTGATTGGATGCCACTGTTACATTTTGAACAGCGGCATCCATTTCATGCGGGGGGGGGCGGGCTTTGGATTGTAGCGCAGGGACCGGGCAAAATGGGCATTTAGCTAGGGCTTATTTTGGACCGTTCTGCGAAAAGTAAGGGTAGGTCTTATTATCGGGGAAACTATATATATATATATATGTATGTATATATGTGTGTTTTTTTTTTTTTAAAACCATATGAATTGTTCCACTATATATAAAATCCACTGTATTAGGAACACTTTCTAGTACAGGGTAGGACCCCCCCCTTTGGCCCCAGTACAGCCTGCATTCCTTGTGACTTCAATTCAACGAGGTGCTGGAAACAATCGTTAGATTGTTATGAGATTCTTGTCCTATTGGCATGATAGCATCAAGCAGTTGCTTTACTTTGAGATCTGGTGATAATGGAGGAGATTGGAGTATATTATACTCATTGTCATATCCGTGGAATCAGTTTGAGATGAAGTGCGCTTTGTGACAAGGTGCATTATCTTGCTGGAAGTAGCCATTAGAAGATGGGTAGACTGTGGCCATAAAGGAATGCACATTGTCAGCAACATTACACAAGTAGGCTGTGGCATTTAAATGATGCTCATTGGTTTTATGGGACATTCCCAACACCATTACACCATCACCAGCCTGCACTGTTGACACGAGACACAGTGGCTCCATGCATTCCTGTTTTTACTCCAACTTCTGACCGTACCATTTGCATGTCACACCAGAAATTGATATTCATCACATTGTATGACGTTTTTCAATACTCAACTGTCCTGTTTTTGTGAGCAGTTTCCTGTTCTTAGCTGACAGGAATGGAACTCGGTGTGGTTTTCTGCTACTGTAGCCCATCCACTTCAAGGTTCGAAGTGCTGTGTGTTCAGCGATGCTCTTCTGCACAACACTTTGTAACATTTGAGTTACCGTCGCATTCCTGTCCTGCCTGGCCATTCTCCTCTGACCTATTATTAACGAGGCATTTTCACCAACAGAGCTACCGTTCATTGGATTTTTTTTGGCTTTGTGCACCATTCTCTCCAAATTCTAGAAGTCTGTGTGTGAGAAAATCTCAGGAGATCAGCAGTTTCTGAGATCCTCAAACCACACCATCTGGCAACAATAATCATTACATGGTCAAAGTTGCTTATATCACAGTTATTCCCCATCCTGATGTTTGGTCTGATTAACAAGTGAACCACTTAGCCATGTTTGCATGGTGTACAGGTGTGCCACAATGTATTTTCAGGTATGAGATCCATTCTCCAGAAACCTGTAATTCAGGAAGTTGCCAGAGAAAAAAGTAAATATTTGCTACTGTCTTGTAAATGTCATACATGTTGAAGTGATCACTGAGCCTTTTCTCCTACAGTGGTTTTAAAGAGCACAGCTAAACCATTTATACCTACTCCAAATTATGCAAAGAAAACCCATATCCCAGATCTAAATGTGTGCATGAATTGGGAAAAAAAACCACAGGAAATTGGGATGCCAAAGTTGCACACAATCTAATCCGGGCCCACTGCTTTTTTGATGACATCATAAAATTGCAGACTCTGTGGACCAATCAAAATTCCAAGTTACAAGGGGCAGATACAGGTGTTTTCTGCTCTAGGAACAAGTACATGGATTTAGGTGCGATTAGTCACTTCTCACAAGGTTACTGAAGGTAGTGACCCTGAGAACTCTGACATTAATAAGGCCGCTTTTTTTTTTTTTTTTATAGAATGGTAATGCAAAAGGAGGAGGTTGTGTGGCTCTACAAAAGAAGGTCTCCATGGGGACTCTTAGTATGATGTATAACTTGTCTAGTCGCCCTGTTAGCAAAACAGAGTATTAAGTGTTATAGGGATGTTTATTATTTGTAGCAAGGATGAGAATTTCAGTTTTTGATTGGAAGATCAAATCTTTTCCACTGTCTAGAAAGCTAAGATTTAAAAATCCAAGTTTTACAAGAATGAAGAGCCTGGTACAGCTTCTATTTCAGTTCCATTCCACATTACAAGTATATTTTATCCTCCCAGTTCTAAATGCATCCATAAAAACTTTCAATTGAATGCTAGACTAGGATGTTCAGGAATACTGTAATGCAGAATCTATTTTGATACCATGTCGAAAGATGAGAGCTTTGCACTGTGGAATCTTTCTAAGAAAAAGGGTGTAGTCATATGACCAGCTGATAGGGGAAGTTTAGTTGCCTTACAAGATTATGGACCCTATAGAGCCAAAATATTGCTTCAATTTGCAGATATTAACACTTATACAAAACTTAAACCATGATTTCAGAGGTCATGACAGATGCATGTAAAGACAAAATCATCTTGGAAACAAAACATATTGGACAATAAAGTATCCTAAGAAGCCATTTATTTATACATTGGCTGTAGAAATAATAGGGTGTCTTGGCAAAGCTGTAAGATTATTGTGCATATTTGGCAAAGTGAACCCTATGTGACCTTTGACTTCCTGTATGTTCTGAGACTTTTTGACCTATATATAGGCCAGCACGGTGGCTTAGTAGTTATCACTTTTGCCTCACAGCACTGGGGTCATGAGTTCAATTCCCGACCATGACCTTACCAGTGTGGAGTTTGTATGTTCTCCCCGTGTTTGCGTGGGTTTTCTCTGGGTGCTCAGGTTTCCTTCCACACTCCAAAAACATACTGGTAGGTTAATCGGCTGCTAGCAAAATTCACCCAAGTCTCTGTCTTTGTGTGTGTCTCTGTCTTTGTGTGTATTAGGGAATTTAGTCTGTAAGCTTCAATGGGGCAGGGACTGATGTGAATTAATTCTCTGTACAGTGCTGCGGAATCAGTGGCGCTATAGTGATGATGATGATAATGAATGATTACTACTTTCATCCACAGGTTGCATTTATTTGACTCCCCATGGTATAGGGCAGTGGTTCCCAAACTTTTGCAGTTCGCAGCACCCTTAGGGGGGTATTCAATTGATGGTGGGATCGCCGAAAATCCCGCACTCAAAGAACATTACCGTTAATACGGTAATTTACTCGCTGGATTTCAGCTCGCAGCTCCCTGAGCCCAGGGAGCTGCGAGCTGAAATCCAGCGAGTAGTTACCGTATTAACGGTAATATTCTTTGAGCGCGGGATTTTCGGCGATCCCGCCGTCAATTGAATATGCCCCTTAGAGTCTCCATAATTTTTTCAAGACACCCCTCCAAAATAATTACCGAGCAGTCCTGTTTTATAAGTAGTCAAAAAAACGTAATAAGTATTTAGGTCAGGACAGAAATACTTTAGTTGTATGCAAAAATAATACACATAAATCCAAGGGAAAAGAATATTTTTATACATTTTTTTTCAATTATATTTGTCGAAGAATAATTTACAGCTAACTCACTCTGTGCCCCCTTCACCCACACACTCTGTGCCCCCTTCACCCACACACTCTGTGCCCTCTCTGCATCTTCGCTATGCCCTCTCTGCATCCCGCCGTGGCCAGGAAGAGGAAAAAAAACCAAAAACAAAAAAAACGTACCAATCCGGCGGCGCCCAGAACCCAGCATCCTCTCCTGCCGCTTCTCACTGAATATGTCAGGCGTGATGACGTCACACCCGACATTCAGTAAGGAGGGAGGAGGATGCTGGGTCCCGGGCGCCGCCAGATTGGTAATTTTGTTTTTTTCCCTCTTCCTGTCCACAGCACCCTTGTGACAGCGCCGCGGCTCCCACAGTTTGGGAACCTAGGGTATAGGGTGTGGATCACATTTCAAGTCATATTAATATTCTATTTTTGATCTGACTGCCGCCTCTAGTGCATCTGTGTGTTTCACCCCCCCCCCCCAGTAATAATTAGATTGGTATACAATTAGTATGCAGAATATATACACTACATGGCCAAAAGTAGGTGGACACCCATTCTAACTAGTGTTTGGCCATTTTAGTCACACTCATTGCTAAGGGGTGCATACATACAATCAATCATACAGCTATTCAATATCCATAGTCAAACATTAGCAGTATAATAGGTCGTACTGACTTTCAACGCAGCACTGTTATAGGATGTCACTTTTTTCCAAAAAGTCAGTTTGTCAAATTCCTGCCCTATTAAAGCTGCTCCAAATTATAAGTGCTGATATGATGTGAAAATGTCTAGGAGCAGATAGCATTTCACCCGCAAAGCAGTAGGCTATACACACTCACAGGATGGGACCGCCTAGTGCTGAAGAGTGTAGCTCGTAAAAATCAACTCTGTTGCAACTCTCACTACTGAGTTCCAGACTGCCTCTAGAAGCAACATCTGCACAAGAACTGTTCGTTGGAATTGGGTTTCCATGCTGAGCAGCCACACACAAGCCTCAGATCACCATATGCAATGGTAAATATTGACTGGTGTGGTATAAAGCACATTGCCATTGGACTCTATAGCAATGGAAATGGGTTCTCTGGGGTGATGAATCACGCTTCAGCATCTGACAGTCTGATAACAAATCTGGGTTTAACGGATACCAGGAGAATGCATCTACACAAATGCATATTGCAATCTGAAATTTTGGTGGAGGAGGAATAGTGACCTGGACAGGTTTTCATGATGTGTCCTGGAGCCCTTAGTCCCAGTGACGGAAAATATTAATGCGACATCATACACTGACATTCTAGAGAATTGTGTGATTCCATCTTTTGTGGCAACGGTTTTGGAAAGGCTCTTTCCTATCTCTGTATGACACTGCTCCTGTGCACAAAATGAGGTCCGTTAAAGAATTATTGTGGAGAACATGACTGGGCTGCATAGAGCCCAGACCTCAAACCCATCAAGCACCTTTTGGGATCAATTGGAATGCCGACTGCGAGCCAGGCCTTATTGCCTAACATCTGTGCCCACCTCACTAATGCTCTTATGGCTGAATGGATGCAATTCCCCGCAGTTGTTTTCCAAAATCTAATCAAAGGCCTTCCCAAAAGAATGGAGGCTGTTTAGCAGCAAAAGGGAGGGGGGGCCAGCTCCATATTAATACCCATGGTTTTGGAATGAGATATTCAGGTGTCCACATACTTTAAGCCATGTAGGATATCCATAACATTCTATAGATTCCAGCATAACCAGGTATGACTGGTATGTCTGTTGATATATAATTATAACACATCCTCCTAGTATAATGGCTCGGCTATGGTAGACTGTGTGGTTAAAAGTCGCAAAGGCTGCTGAAGAAAAAAAGACTCCATTGTGGAGGCTTTCGGGCAGCACGGTGGATTAGTGGTTAGCACTTCTGCCTCAGTACTGGGATCATGAGTTCGATTCCCAACCATGGCCTTATCTGTGTGGAGTCTGTATGGCTTGTGTGTGTTCATTAACTGGGCATATAGCTTAAAAGCAATATATTTCAAAGGAAAAGTCCTCTTCTAGTGTAATTAAGGTACACCTTGTAATGTATAGTACTGTTACTCCATGTGGTTCAAAAAGTTGCTTTGTTTCTATTTTCACATTACCCAGAAACATTAACACACTATGGGGGGAATTCAATTAGCCGCGTTAGCTGAAAAAATAACTCTGCTTGCGCACTATTACCGTAAGTGCGCTTAAATACTGTTATTACGATAGTTTTAACGCCGGCTTTGGAGCTGTGAGCAGAAAGCCGGGTTAATATTACTGTAATAACGGTAATAAATTTAATGCGGCGGTACTTCGGAGGGGTTTGATTCCCCCCTCCCCCCTATGTTGTAGTTACTTTGAGGGGGAATTCAATTCCCCCCAAAGAAAAGAAAGCCGGCATTGGAACTACCGTAATAACGGTAATTACATGCTCTATTACTATATTACCTTAATAACGGTAATAGTTTTAGCGCTGCGGTACTTCGGGGGGGGGGATTTGAATTCCCCCCGAGAGTTACCGTTTTACTCTTATGGTGAGACATGGCTGTAACTTTCTTCAATAGCAAACTGCATTTTCACTATTGTGCCTCTTTTTGGCTAGTACTTTTTGTCATTAATATATTTGCTATTAGATGTGTGGTTAGAAGTATATGCACTCATTGATCACTCTAAATGCGCACCTAGCATCCACTACCAATGCATCCTGTAATCCTTTTGATTATTACATTTTTATTTTATTTTTTTAAACCAGCGCTAGTGAGAGTTAATTGTCCAACCCGAAGCAAGAGTTAATCGATCTAGCACAACTTTTTAATCTTTGCAAGATATATCCGCTGTAATGGGCTGACATGTTCCCAGATTTTAATGATACATACAAACATGTTTTGTACCATTATGTAACAGTGACTTTTGGGATATATATTGCTACCAGAATTGTCCTCTGCATACTTTAAGCAGTGTCGCAGCATGGGCAACTGAAATAACCAAAATAACCACAGAAAGGCAGTTACACTATGGGATGTAATTTATGTTTTGCTTATGATTATGAAGTTTCTCTGGTTTATCTTTTTCATGTAAATGAGAATTGGATTTCTACCATTTCATTTTTATCATGTTTTATTTTATGACCTGGTTTGTTAGGATGCATTTGATCTATATATTTTCATTAAATATACACCAATCACTCGTATACATATGTACTTTTTCAAAATTCTGCTGCGATTAGGCAGGTTTTTTTTTATTGTCACTTATCAATACAATAGAAAGTCAATTATTGCCGCAATTTATTAATAACCTATAGTTGGGGTAGCTGAGTAAAACGCAGGTGCCTGACATATTTGCTAGGCCAGTCTCTGTGTGTGACATGGCTAGCTGGTTCTCGCATGTGCAGTAAAGCTGAAAGCCCTGGCTTGGTCTTTCAGTTCTGCTAATTGAAAAACAAAATAGCGAAAAATATTGTATGAAAAATATATAATTTAAACACTATTGACCAGTGGAAAAATGCTTTATTCAGATAAAGTTTTTCTGGTTTTTTTTTTCTTCATTATCTTCCATCCTGCGTTAACCGGAGAAGGTTTTCAGTAATTCTTGTACCACAACATTCCTTGTTGAATAGGCTTCTGTATAGATATATACCACCATCGCTTCACCGCCCGCTATTAATCGGCTCTGGTGCGCCTTCACCCCTACATCTGGTGATGAAGTTCGCTCCTTTATTCTTTCCTCTCCACCCTCTACCTGTCCTCTTGATCCCATCCCCTCTCACCTCCTTCGCTCTCTCTCTCCTACTGCCTGCTCTCACCTGGCTCACCTTTTCAACTTATCACTTTCCTCTGGCATAGTCCCCTCTTCATTCAAACACGCTCTCATCTCTCCTATCCTCAAGAAAGCCAATCTTGACCCCACCTCCCTTGCGAATTATCGCCCTATCTCTCTTCTCCCCTATGCCTCCAAATTACTCGAGCGGATTGTCTGCAGCCGCCTCACCAGACACCTCTCGGTCAACTCCCTCCTTGACCCCCTCCAATCTGGCTATCGCCCCCTCCACTCCACTGAAACTGCCTTGGCGAAAGTTACTAATGATCTACTATCAGCCAAAGCCAAGGGTCACTTCTCCCCACTCATCCTCCTCGACCTCTCCGCGGCCTTCGACACTGTAGACCACCCCCTCCTGCTGCAAACTCTTCTCTCTCTCAGCCTTTCTGGTTCTGTCCATGCCTGGTTCACCTCATACCTTGCTAACCGCTCTTTCTCTGTATCCACGTCTGGTTCTTCCTCCACCCCCTCTGTTGGGAGTCCCTCAGGGCTCTGTTCTTGGCCCTTTTACTCTTTTCGCTCTACACTTCCTGCCTTGGCGCTCTCATCTCCTCTTTCGGTCTTCAGTATCGCCTCTATGCTGACGACATTCAACTCTACATATCTTCTCCTGTTCTTTCCTCCTCCCTCGTGTATCTGACTGCCTCTCAGCCATCACCTCCTGGATGTCCTCGCGCTTTCTTAAAATTAACATCTCTAAAACCGAACTCATTGTCTTTCCCCCACCTAGACTCCCTTCCCACCATGACCTCTCTATCGTTGTTAACAACTCCACCATCTCCTCTATCACCCAACTCCGCTGCCTTGGGGTCACTCTTCACTCCTCTCTCTCTTTTGCCCCCCCATATTCAATCCCTCGCCCAACCCTGTCGCTTCCAACTCCGCAACATTGCCCGCATCCGTCCCTTCCTCTCTCAGGATGCCACCAAAACTATCATACACGCACTCATCATCTCCCGCCTTGATAACTGCAATCTCCTCCTTACTGGCCTCTCGCACCCCTCCGCTCTATACTCAATGCGGCTGCTAGACTCATCTTCTTTTCACGCCGCTCCTCCTCTGCCTCTCCTCTCTGCCCCTCCTCTCTGCCTTGCATTACACTGGCTCCCTTTCCCCTACAGAATCCTTTTCAAACTCCTTACCACCACGTACAAGGCTCTCTCTCAGTCTACGGCCCCTTACATCTCTAACCTCCTCTCCATTCACACTCCTGCCCGCTCCCTACGCTCAGCTAATGACCGCCGCCTCTCCTCCACTCTTATTACCACTTCCCACTCCAGAATCCAGGACTTCTCCCGTGCTGCCCCCTTTCACTGAAACGACCTCCCTCGCTCCATCCGTCTCTCTCCTAATCTGTGCTCCTTCAAACGAGCACTCAAAACTCACCTGTTCCTCAAAGCGTACCAACCTTCTACATAACCCCGCATCTCCTCCTAACGTTCTATCCTCTCTCCTCCCGGTCCTTCTCCCCACACTTCAACTTCCTTCAATTGTGTCTGGTTCGTTTCACCCACCCTTAGGATGTAAGCTCGAATGAGCAGGGCCTTCTTCCCTCTTGTCTCCACACCTGTTCTTCTACTCCGCCTCTACTGCATTAACCTGCCTGGAGTTTCTGAAGCATTGGTATTTTTGTTTATTGTTCTGTACTGTCTCACCCTGTATAGTTTACTGTTTGCTTTGTGTACGGCGCAGCGGAAATCTTGTGGCGCCTAACAAATAAATCATAATAATAATCTGGCTGCTATTAATGATTTTATAGTTCTGCAGAGATGTTTTGAAACATCCCTCTGAGCTCTGTTTGCACTTTAAATTCCTTCCCCTCTGTGTCCTGTCCCTCCCTCTCCGCCATCACATGACTTTCTGCACGTCTTCAGTTATACTTGTATACCCTCCAGATAGAATTTTAATAGGAAATAAAGTTTTGTAGGAGAACAGCTAATAGAAAATGCATATCATAAACTTAAAAAGTACATAGATTTAACATTTTTAAATAGCGAACTATGTGGGATTGCTGCTTCAGTATACTTTTTAGCTAAACATGGAAAATAGTTTAACACCGCTGTGGGAATTGTACTTTTTATTAAATGTAAAAAAAAAAAAAAAATTATTTTTTTTTTTACTTTTATTTCGACATATTTCTGTAAACTTTTGCCCAAAAAACTGTCATTGACATTTATCCAATAATAAAAGGAATGAAACTATAATGCTGAGAAACTGTATTCAGCAGAATACAGTTTTTTGAACCGCATTTCCCTATTTGTTTTTAACCCTTTGTTAATAGGGGAAAAAAAAGCAGAAATATCTATTGTAATAACATTTGAGGCAGTCAGCATAAATAGGGCAAAAACCCATTTTAAGACTGCACACCCATGTCAATTAAATTTGAGTCTATAGAAGTAATGCATGTCAGTATAAAATACCACTTTATCGCTTTTTACGTGAGCGAATATATGACATTTACATATCAAAGTGTTCTTATTTAGTTCTGTGTTACCAAAATACTTTTTTAAACGGCGTTTTGGTAAAGAAATATCTAAACTGTGAATACCCTGTCAAAACAAAACTGAGCTTTATTTCTGTTTTTATAACTTTCTAGAATGAGCAACCTAAATGATAAAGATTTGTTTTTCACTATGTAATCCTGCACAATGGTAGGATAATTTGTAATGTTAAATTCATGCTAATAAGCAACATCAACTATATTGATTGAGTGTATTGTGGTTTGCATGGTCCAGTAGTGTTGCGTGATTGTAGATTTTGACACTTGGTTTATTGTTTACCTGCGAGTGACACTAGCTAAGCAATCAAATAATGTGTAATGCCCTGGAATTACCTCTCTTCAGAAGAATAATTTACAATCTTACAACACTTGTAATTTATACAGCACTGTTCAAGTTTCTAGTCTTGTTTCACAGTCTACTTTACCTTGTCAGCTGCATAGATTATAATAATTGTGTTGGCAAATTGACCGTTCCAAGTTCAATCAGAGAAGCTTTAAATACGTTTCCATATTTTTTTTATGACATGTTTCTAGCTGAACTACTCCAGTTGTGTTTTTTTATGAACCATGCATGTATGACTGCTTTATATGATTAGTGCATATGAAATCAGTGCATGTGTGCTCTATATATATATATATATATATATATATATATATATATATATATATATATATATATATATATATATATATATATATATATATATATATATACACACACACAAGTTAACCCGTGCATGATAGTCATGCCTTCTAGTCAAATCAAGCTACTTAAGGTCTTAAAAAGGTTCTTGTCATGCATTTGGGCCTAGCCCAGGCCTCCTCAGGGAAAGATTGTTACTTCCCGACGCAAGCGCTCTTTTTAATGTGTGTTCATGAGGTAAAATTGCCTCACGAAAATGAGTTTGACCCCTCAACTCGTAAATTTAGCCTTTACTACCCCTCCCACGGGGGGAAGGGGGGATGATGGAAGTTAACTGACTTGACTATTCTAATTTTTTTGTCAAATAATGTCAGTATACCAAATTTCAGGACAATTGGATGAGCCCTTTCTGAGAAAATAGTTTTTTACACACACACACACACACACACACACACACACACACACACACACACACAGACACACACTAACGCACGCCTCTATACATGTGTGTTCATGAGGTAAAATTACTCCACGAAAATGAGTTTGAGCCCTACCAAATTTCAGCCCTTTTTGAAATTTTTTTCCCACACACACTAAGAATTTAGTAGGTCAGTGTATAACTCTGCCCAGCAGGTGGCGCTGCGACTTGGTTGTTTTTTTTTCCCACACACACACAGACAGACGCCACTAAGCATTTGTATATTATATATATATATATATATATATATATATATATATATATATATATATATATATATATATATATATATATATATATATATATATATTATTATAGTGAAAACTGTAACTATTAACCTAGTCTAAGTTGTTGAATTCAGTGCATATACTGAACTGGTCTTGTCTTATTGGTTGTACAAGGGATGTGTTTTATAATCTTGCTGCTTCACTCAACTGTTAATAAAGATACAACATGCATGTATAAATGTACAAACTGCACTGCATAATCTATGGACTCAAAATTCTGCTTTATTTGCCTAGCACGTTTAATGGTGAATGCTCGATTTGTAGTCATTGGTTTTACACCGACGGTTGTAATCTGCACCTAGCGTTGCAGGTTGGCACGTTTCATAAACTACAATGTGGACATGGTTAAAAGAAGTCTAACCTACTGTCACTTTAATACCAATGACTATTCATTTAAACTCTACAGTTTTTCTTCTAAATTACTGCTTTATTTAGCTTCATTTATGTCTCAAAATAATTATGGAAGTGAAGGAACTTCAGGAACTTTCAATTATTACATGTACTACTGCTTTTCTGTGTTTATTACAGCTTATTAATGATTTTGAACTAGAAGCTGCAATGTATGTTTACGTAGAGGCATTAGGGTGATCTCAAAACCTCTCAAGTGGCAGAGAATTTAAATTATGTTGCTGGGGAAAAAGAGTGAGCTCCCTCTGCAAAGTTTTGACTGCCCCAGTAATTGCACCCTCACATCAATCTTGTTTAAATAATCCCTTCCCAAAAAATGCTCTCATTTCTGAGTTTAACCAAGCATACATCTGAGCCTCAAAATTAGCAAATTTTTGATGGTCTGAATGTCAGAGTAACTGGTCACATGGGTAAACATGTCACATGCTGTCTTTTTGGAGCAGTGGACAATAGTGACATCATTTAATGTAGCCTAGTGAGGTTCAGGCAACTGGGTGGGAAAGACAGGATACAAATGCCTTTAGTGTTCATTGATTAGTGTGTGTGTGTGTGCATGCATCCTCAGAAGAATAGAGAGGCATAAAATATTAATAGTAAGGAATTCCTGTTTTGTTTTTTCTCTGAGGTGCAGACAATGTGCTGTGTGGAAGCATGCATGGATAACTGGAAATGAGCTGCAATGGATACACCTTCGTCGGAGGTAAGACCTATGTTTTTCTTTCTTTACTGTTTTTAAATCATTTAGGTCTTTATGTAAGTAAACCAACATTCCAAGATCTTAACTTTCCACCTTAGACTAGTGTAACACAGAGCAATTCTGCACCATACACTTACACATACTGATAAGTAGAGTTCCATAAACCATATTTGTAGAGTTTGAAAGCACTGTTGCAAAAATCTAGCCATTACTATATGGAAAATTAAGTTCCGTGTAGGCCTGTCTGTCTCTAGCTTTTATGTCCCTTTACTGGAAGAAAGCTTTGTTTAGTTATCGCTGTTTCAGTAATGAAGTGGTTAACTATTAAAAATATATATAAGAATACCATTACTGCAAGCTTTATTCATTTACTTCTGAACATATTTATCCCAGCTTTGTAAAGTCCATCCATAAAGTTGTTTCATTTCCAATTGGGGCTTGAACCCCTCTTTGATTGGTTAATTGTGCTTTGTACCAATTATAAGCCTAGTTTTAAGAAATATGCAGTTCTATGATAACCATACAGCAATGCTTATTCTATAATCAAAGCCAAAATAAATGTAGATTGAGCAGGTGACTGTTTGTTCAATCGGATCAAATGTAGAAGACTAATCATTAGTCTAGTCAGATTATGGGAAACTTTTTCCAAAAGAATCAGGTTGTGTGTATTGTTATGGTATAACTTGAAGTCAAACGTTGCTTTAATTTTCCTACATTGAGAACATGAAGACAATGTATACCCAAAGTACAAAGCAATAATTTTTTTCACTTGCACTACCAGTTGGGGGACACTGCTCACTTTGGGGGTATATAGGGCACTGTGTGCAGTAAGGCACTAAAGAACTGTCTAGCCTGCTCCCCTCTATGCCCCCTCTGGCCATCATATTCAGTTTTTTAAATAGTGCCTATAGAGTAGGGCACGTTTTTAGTTTAGCTTCTATTATTTTTATATTTTTGATTAGAATAGTTTTCTTTTGATAGCGGCATGTACGCTGCGACTTTCAGTGAGGGAGAACGCCTAAGGCGTTTTAGTGCCGCCCCCCTCACAGATGCTGGTCCCCAGGAAAAGGGTCACTCAGCACCACAAATAGTGCCTGGGGACCCACCCGCTGTGGCAGCGTGGCAGGCCGCTCTGGGGACTGCGACTGCAGCAGCTGGCTCCCACACAGAGGGGATGTCAGCGCTGCCAGCGGTCTGTGCCAGTAAGTTACCCACTCAGCTGTTCAGCTGTGGGTGCAACGAGGAGCAGAACCCAGTGGTGGAGGTCAGGTACCAGGGCCACGTTACCGGAGGGAGGCTGTGATGGAGCAGTCCTCACCCGATTCTCTGTGGGCAGGAACATTATTATAATTAAAGCGGCCATTTTGCAGGCCATTTTTCCAACTGTCAATCTCCCGGGCATCCTGTATCGTCTGGCGCTATTAAAAATAGCCTGCGGTCACACACACAGAGATCCCTGGTAACGCAGATAAGTTTCAGTTAGACATATTAGAGTCAAAGTGGGATATTTCTAGTGTTATACTTTTCCTCCATTGTAATAGATATATATGCACTTTATATCCTGTGTGTGTGTGTGTGTATATATATATATATGTATATGTATTTTTTTTTTCCTCTGCCAGGCCTCTACTGCAAATGTCTTCAGTTCCTGCTTGTTCTTGGGGCATTTTCCCTTCAGTTTTGTCTTCATCAAGTGAAATGCATGCTCAGTCGGATTCAGGTCAGGTGATTGACTTTGCCATTGCATAACATTCCACTTGTTAGCCTTAAAAAAAACTCTTTGGTTGCTTTTGCAGTATGCTTTGGGTCATTGTCCATCTGCACTGTGAAGCGCCGTCCAATGAGTTCTGAAGCATTTGACTGAATATGAGCAGATAATATTGCCCGAAACACTTCAGAATTTATCCTGCTGCTTTTGTCAGCAGTGACATCATCAATAAATACAAGGGAACCAGTTCCATTGGCAGCCATACATGCCCACGCCATGAAACTACCACCAGCATGCTTCACTGATGAGGTGGTATGTTTTGGATCATGAGCAGTTCCTTTCCTTCTCCATACTCTTCTCTTCCCATCACTGGTACAAGTTGATCTTTGTCTCATCTGTCCATAGGATGTTGTTCCAGAACTGTAATGGCTTTTTTGGATGTTGTTTGCCAAACTCTAATCTGGTCTTCCTGTTTTTGTGGCTCACAAATGGTTTACATCTTGTGGTGAACCTTCTATATTCACTCTTGTGACGTCTTCTCTTGGTTGTTTACTTTGACACATATACACCTACCTCCTGGAGAGTGTTCTTGATTTGGCTAACTTTTGTGAAGGGGTTTTTCTTCACCAGGGAAAAAATTCTTCTGTCATCCACCACAGTTGTTTTCTGTGGTCTTCTGGGTCTTTTGGTGTTGCTGAGCTCTCTGGTGCGTTCTTTCTTTTTAAGAATGTTCCAAACATTTGATTAGGCCACACCTAATGTTTTTGCTATCTCTCTAATGGGTTTGTTTTGATTTTTCAGCCTAATGATGGCTTGCTTCACTGATAGTGACAGCTCTTTGGATCTCATATTGAGAGTCGACAGCAACAGATTCCAAATGCAAATGTCACACCTAGAATCCACTCCAGACCTTTTACCTGCTTAATTGATGATGAAATAACGAGGGAATAGCCCACACATGTCCATGAAATAGCTTTTGAGTAGATTGCTTCATTACTTTTGGTTCCTTAAAAAGTGGGAGGCACATATATAAACCGTTGTAATTCCTACACCGTTCACCTGATTTGGATGTAAATACCCTCAAATGAAAGCTGACAGTCTGCAGTTAAAGCACATCTTGTTAGTTTCATTTCAAATCCATTGTCGTGGTGTATAGAGCCCAAAATATGAGAATTGTGTAGATGTCCCAATATCAATGGACTTGACTACTATATAGAATATATATATATATATAATATATATATATATATATATATATATATATATATATCTGTTCTAGAGATATTACAGAGTGACACTGTCTACATCCATTTACACACTGATAGCGGGTCTGTCCTGAAATGTCTCTCTCATATCTGTTACTCCTTTACTACAACTATGTCAGAAAGTGGGACAGGTTCTAATCCAAAGGTGTCGCTGTATTGCACGTCACCTGTTCCAGGTGTCTTTATTGCTTCACAGGGTACGCAGTCCTCTGTTGCCCTTACCTCGGGACAGGCATCTCGGTTGCTACCAAAATCCTCAGTGGATGTTGCATTTAGAGAGATCTGTCCAAGGACTATAGGGTATCTGCTTTTCTTGAAAGGGTGTTGCAATCCACATCGGTTCCTATGCTGCGCAAGCCAACCAGTGTCTCAGTATATGGAGGACTCCGATAATAATCTGTACTTGCATGAGGAGGGTGTTCTGCTTGACGACTTGGAACTGTGAAGAGTCGCCGGGGTGGGAGGAGGATTTATCTGGCAGACAAGATATTGAGGACCTGATGCTGGCGGTAAGGCAGGTGCTCAATATTGTTGATTCTGATCAAGAGGTCAGAATCAAGACTTCTCAAGAAAAGAACTGTATTCTTTTCCCCATCTCCCCAGTTGTTATAAATATGGGGAGAGGCCAGGAATAGACCTGATGGTAAATTCCTCATTCTCAGGCGTTCCGAGTTTATTTACCCCTTTCCTGAATTGGAAATTGGATCTTGGGAGAATCATCCTTACATAGATGCTTCTATCGCACACATAACTAAGAATACCTTTCTCCCAGTGGCCAGTGCTGCTTCATTAAAAGACACCACTGATAAAAGGTGCAAAGGCCTCCTCAAATCCATCTATTTGGCATCTGGAGCCTCACTGTGCCCAATTATGGCAGCAGTCTAGGTAATTAAGGCAATTGAAAAATGGGCTTCCGTTCTGATTGGAAGTATTCAGGCGGGGTTGTGTTCTTTGGCAGACCATGTAAAAGAGGCTGCCGAATTTTTCTAGGATGAGGTTATAGATGCTGGGCAGGGGTTGTCGCGTACATCTTCCTTGGCCAAAGTGGGAGGCACATATAGAAACTGTTGTAATTCCTACACCGTTCACCTGATTTGTATGTAAATACCCTCAAATTAAAGCTGAAAGTCTGCAGTTAAAGCACATCTTGTTAGTTTCATTTCAAATTCATTGTGGTGGTGTATAGAGCCCAAAATATGAGAATTGTGTTGATGTCCCACTGCGGGGCCTGTAGTGGTGGAAACTCGCTTGTTGAAAGGGGTGATTTGAATAGGGATACAGTTTGGGTCTAGAAGGTCTTTGTTCCAGGAGTTTCATTTCAACAACTCTTCCCAGAGGCATGGACCGGAGAGTAGCTCTCCTAGGAGCTGTCAGGGATCTGATGGGACGCCGGAGGTTGCCGGGCGCATGCGCACAGGGGGCATAATACTCAGCAATAGTGGCTGATTGAGGAGGCTCTGCTACGCTTCTACTGGCTGTATGCCAGTAATTTATCATGCAGTCACTTGGCTGATCACTCCTTGCTGGGTACCCTGTAGCCTCATTGGCCATTAGTAACTATCATTAGGCTATTCCTGTGAGTGCTGGTAGGGCTCTGTTCTGATTGGCTCCTTGTACTATTTAAGGCAGTGAGGACTGAACCTCACTGCCGATTATAGCGTCCTGTTCACAGTTCTGCTGCCTGCTTGTTCTCTCTCTGCTTGGTGTAAAAACCTGTGACTGCCTTCCCGTGTATGACCCTCGCTTGTTCCTGGACCTTGAACCTACGCTTCTGACCCTGACCATTTGCCTGAAAACCGGATTCTGCTCCTCCGCCAGTGCCCTTGACCTTTCGCTTGTCCCTGGATTCCGAACCTGTGCTTGTGACCTTTGACCTTGGTTTACTCTGCCTGAACCCCACGCTGCTGTCCGCCAATCACTCCATTCCTGGGTTCTCCTTAGCTGGTATACGATTCTCGACCCTCTGTCAGCCTGCGGCCAAGTCTATCCCCACCACTAGGGGCTCCAGCGAACACCAGGCTTTCGGAGTAGACTTCGAGTTTTATTGTGCTGGCTAGGGGGTTCCTAACAGAACCCTGCTCAGTTCAGCTGGCATGTACCTGTGACTGACCTGTTATCCACTTCTGTGCATGTACTGCTACTGCATGACCTACAGCTTACTGCTGTGACTGTATGAGCCACCTCAAGTGCACATATACTGAAAAGACCAGCTGCTGCAGCATAGCTAAAAATAAGTTGAAATAAACAGAAGTAGAATTGTGCCCAGTGGAATAACTATTCTTTATCAGCACCTGTTCCTATTGATAGTTGTCGGCAAACATTTCAGCAAGGCTCCATAGCCTCAGGGTAGAGATACATTTATTTAATGCTAATTGTTAATTAAAAGTCTGCTCTGGCCTCTGAATTGCTGTGTGTTGTATTCCCCAGTATAATTTCCCTTTTCTGGGTCCTGTTCAATACTACTGGATTGAATGTATGTTCAGGATAGGATCTGAGTCGCCCTACCTAGTAATTGTCTCATATATTTAGAGTTGCTTGGCTACTGATGGAAGTTAAATGGAGTGGGGTCATCACAGGAGAGGGACAGTCTTACCTATTTGTTGTGTGTGTATGTGTGTGTGTTTCTTCATCATCTGCCCATTATCACTTCACTGGTTATTTGTACTGATAATTTCATCCAGTTTAGAGTTAATATCAGTGTATGCAAAACTGCACCATAATCCCCAATTTATCTGTATATAAAGTCATTACTTGTTCCTATCCTTTTATTCATTGACAGAACCTTCCACCACCTACTTTTTCTCTGTATCTTAGATTTAATTGTCAGTATTTGTTTGTGTTCTGTATGTATGGTCTAGTTAACGGTATTTTCGAAATAAAGTTCTAAAAAAAAAAAAATACAAACACACATTTTCCACAAACAAAGGAAGGACTGAAAAAGGCCATAGCAAATTACAATGCATAAAGCCAGCAAGGACTGAGCAAATGCCCGAGCCAATACACATAAAAACATACAAGGAACGAGCAGCAAGTTACATATATATTTAGTTGGTTTGAAATGTTCAGAAAATTGTAGTAGAATACCTCTAACAATTGTATAATAGTGTAAGGTTTTGTTGGGAAGGGGGGGAGGGGTGACAAATGGAAGAACTGAGACCGAATATGGGACTCCTGGTGGCCAACAATCTCATAGTGTATAACCGAAGACAATATTGCTCAACACTCAGAAGTTATAAAAAGTGGAAGAAATATCTTGGGGATGAGCGATAGGCGTATGGGAACTTGGAACAATTGTTGTATATAAACCAATCGCACCATATCTGGGAGAATTTATGGGATTTATTATTCAAATATGACAAATTTTTTCCTATTGATGCTAAGAACCAAATTTTGTTTAGACGTTGTCTTGAGGGGGGATCTGGGTTTTTCCAATTCTTTGCCACCAAACATCTGGCTACCTTAAGGATTTGCACAGATTCTCTGTATCTGTTTTTTTATGTATCAAAGCATAGATGTGTTATAGCCTCTTAACCCAGTTATTTTAGTTGCAATCTATGTTTGAGATAGAGAAAGGGCATAAATTGAATTTTAAATGAAAAAATTGGTGGTTGCCGTTGAATGTTCGTGTGGTTGGATAATTTATAAATAACTTATTGTATACATTTATTTCAATAGTGGCCCAGTGCACTGATGTATACCATTACAAATGTACTGATTTTTATATTGGAAATGTATAGATTTCTGATGCAGTAGGCATATGTTGGAGTGTTTTTGTAAGAATGAAAATCCCATGCTAATGAGGCCTTTTCATTTGTGAGTGACCAAGACCTTTTAGCCTGAAAGCACAGGAGGGGGTCATTGGACTTTCATCCTGTGTCTGAGACATGGGGAACGGCAAGTAATTTAGGAAATCGGAGGTTAATGTAAATGCTATTAAGTTTAAATTGCATTTAAATCCAAATTTAGAGAACTTATTCGGAGCGGGACGGTCAAACAAAAATGGAACTGCCCCACCAGAATCGGGACAGTTGGTTACCATTGCCCATGTATTTAAAGTGGATGGGAAAAATTGGAGAGCAGTCTAGTACGGTCTCAAATCATAGCCACACCCCTTACATACACTCTGGCAACGGGACATGAACCCCCCTCTTTAAATCCTGCATTTGCCTGTGATCCTGCCAGGGATTAACGTTGCTGGCTGCTTGTAGCTGTGTTGTTAGGGTGTGTGTGTGTGTGTGTGTGTTTTTCATGGAACATGTGGGCCTTTTAATAGGAATAGAACAATGTTTGAATGCCACAGGATATCTGAACATTGTTACTAATCATGGCAGAAATATTCCAATTTGTTTGTGTACTTTTTCAGAAGAAGTGTTCCATTACACAAGGCTAGAAAATTCCAGCAAAGGTTCTAGGAACAAGGTATGTATGTATGTATGTATGTATGTATGTATGTATGTATGTATGTATGTATGTATGTATGTATGTATGTATGTATGCATGCATGCTCTTAGTATACTGTGGAAGCGCTCTTTAGTAAGGGTAGATGAACTTCAGAGAAAAAAAAATGGCCCACAATTGGCAAAGTGTTTGTTCTCTGTAGAGTTTGCAGTGTTAGCATTAAATTAAGTTAATCTATTAAACAAGTCCTGATAGCACTAAAGTAATGGCTGGTACCCTATATAGAATAGCGCACTAGCTAATCTTCCAGTTAACTAGAATTTTTATCAATCCATTCACCAGTCAGTCACCAGTAAGATAAGGAAATGTAAGTCTCTTCTTTTTGTCCTTGGCTACGGAAAGAATTAATTAGCTAGAATGAAGAGGTCAAATGTAATGACTCGCCAAACCAACAACAATTAAGATGACTTTAGAGCAGTCACATTAGCTCATAAAACAGTTATTCACAATTAGATGAACAACTGTTCTTTTATATCCAAACTAGATTATAGTGACAGTCACTTTTTTCGTTTTAGAACATTCATAAACAGAACTATGTAGTTCTCAAAGTGACAAGCATAGCAATATCTGTGTGTTTCCAACTCTTTAGATTATATAACACTGTAGCTTTTTGATGGTAAAAATGGCACTTAGAATCTGCTTCCCCTGCGCTTTTCACTATTAAATAGAGCATCATTTAATATATAATAAACCGTTTAACTTAAAAATTCACCGCTCATGAGACCACCCAGCCTGATGCGTTATCTCAGAGGCACATATAATGGGGAAACCGAGTGACCATTAGTTTGTTTCGTTCTTTTTTGTTTTTTTCTACTATTTTTCTATTTTGTTTTTCTTCTGTTTAGTATATTGCTGTGTATTGCCTTTTCCTATTTGCAAGTAGTTTTATCCTTTGCTATAGTTAAGTGACCTAGTGGGCAACTTTTAGCCTGATGCAAGTTAGATGTTCATGTTCAGCGTGTCTATAATATTGTTTTACGTACTTGTTAATTATACGAGCACCATTTGAAAAGCCTGGAATCTACATACCTCTGATTCCATTTAATTAGTTGAATAGTGGGAAGCTTGCTCATGATAACTGAATCCCCAGACTGACAGATGAGCACTCCCTCCTCTGAGAGTATGCACTACATGTTGGTGGTCCTCCAAATTTGGAATCTGGTGCAGGCTAGCAAAAGAAAAACATTGTCCCCCAGGACTCTGTGCCATCCTGGCTCTTCCCCACCTTCTTTTCAAAGTCATTTTGAGTCATCACCATACCCCACCGCACTTGTAGGCCACTCTTCCTTCAGCAGCAGTAGTGGTCAAATATAACCAAATGACAGGTGTGTAACTCTGGAATTATCTTAAAACTATTTTGTCTTATCAGAGAATATGGGCTCTATATTTTTTCTTTTATGTAACTGTTTGGAAAATAACTTTTTCCTGTTTGTGGATATGTTTCTACCTGTATTAAATGTTTGTTAACTAAAGGGTATCGGCTTTTGTTCTGTGTTCCTGGGTAACCTTCCATAAATTGATATTAAAGAATTCATAAGAAAACTGCTTATAGTCATGGCCAGAAGTTTTGAGAATGACAAAATATATTATTTTTCACAAAGTCTGCTGCTTCTGTTTTTATGATGGCAATTTGCGCATACTTCGAAATTAACTGCAATTCATCTTATCACTCTTCATGACATTCTGAAGTCCCTCTTTGACATGACAATGAACTTTATCCCAAAAATAAAATTTCCACTGCATTTCAGCTCTGCCGAAAAAGGACCAGCTGAGATCAGTTCAGTGATTCTCTCGTTAACACAGGTGCGAGTGTTGAAGAGGACAAGGCTGGAGATCACTGTCGTGCTAATTGAGTTAGAATAACAGACTGGAAGCTTTAAAATGAGGATGGTGCTTGAAATCATTGTTCTTCCTCTGTTAACCATGGTTATATGCAAGGAAACATGTGCAGTCTTCATTGCTTTGCGCAAAAGGGCTTCACAGGCAATGTATTGCTGCTAGCAAGATTGCACCTAAATCCACTATTTATTGGATCATCAAGAACTTCAAGGAGAAAGGTTCAATAATTGTGAAGAAGGCTTCAGGGTGCTCAAGAACATCCAGCAAGCGCCAGGACCGTCTCCTAAAGTTGATTAAGCTGCAGGATCGGGGTACCATCAGTGCAGAGCTTGGTCAGGAATGGCAGCAGGCAGGTGTGAGTGCATCTGTACGCACAGTGAGGCGAAGACTTTTGGAGGATGACCTGGTGTCAAGAAGCCCAGCAAAGAAGCCATTTCTCTCCAGGGAAAACATCAGGGACAGACTGATTCTGCAAAAGGTACAGGAATTGGTTTGCTGAGGACTGGGGTAAAATAATTTTCTCTGAATCCCCTTTCAGATTGTTTGGGGCATCTGGAAAACTGCTTGTCCGGAGAAGGAAAGGTGAGCTACCATCAGTTCTGAGTCATGCCAACAGTAAAGCATCCTGAGACCATTCATGTGTGGGCTTGCTTCTCAGCCAAAAAAGTGAGCTCACTCACAATTTTGCCTAAGAACACAGCCATGTATAAAAAATGGTACCAAAACATCCTCCAAGAGCAACTTCTCCCAACCATCCAAGAACAGTTTGGTGACGAACAATGCCTTTTCCAGCATGATGGAGCACCTTGCCATAAGGCAAAGTGATAACTAAGTGGCTCGGGGATGAAAACATCGAAATTTTGGGTCCATGGCCAGGAAACTCCCCAGACCTTAATTCCAACTTGTGGTTAATCCTCAAGAGGTGGGTGGAGAAACAAAAACCCACAAATTCTGACAACTTCCAAGCATTGATTAGGCAAGAATGGGCGGCCATCAGTCAGTATGGGGCCCAAAAGTTGATTGACAGCATGCCAGGGCGAATTGCAGGGGACTTCAAAAAGTAGGGTCAACACTGCTAATATTGACTCTTTGCATAAACTTAATGTAATTGTCAATAAAAGCCTTTGACACTTAAGAAATGCTTGTAATTTTACTTCAGTATACCATTGCAACATCTGACAGAAAGATCTAGAAACACAAGCAGTAAACGTTGTGAAAACCAATACTTGTCATTCTCAAAACTTTTGGCCATGACTGTACATGTACAAATTGGTTCTGCTCATGTGTACTAACGTACCATTCTTTGTCCCTTTTCTTTTATTAGAATGTACATGTATGAAAGTGTTGCTCTTGCCCTGTCCTGCACACAGCAGTTGTTGTTGTTTGTGTGTAACTATGGAAAGTCACTTTCCTCAACAGCATGCTTCAGCTCAAATGTTACCCTGATGTCAGCATGATTGGAATATTACAATGACGTGATGTCATCTGTGTTTAAGGGCAGAGAACTTGTGATTAGAAGTCACTTGACATTGTTGTTTTTTAACCTTCTGATTGTGGAGTTGTGATTAGTGTGAAAATATTTGCTCATTTTTGTTAACAAGCAATCTAACATTAAGATGTTTGGGATCAAATTTTCTATACATGTCACGAGCCGCGTCTCCACTGCTGGCCGCCGCTGCTCGCTCCTGTTTGCTTCGGGCGTCCCGGCTGTCATGACGACCGGGACGTCATTTCCGCCTTCTTCGTCCCCGGTTGTCTGGGCAACAACCGGGACGCTTGGTTCTCTCTGCCTCCGCGCCCGGCCAGCTGTTTAACATCCGGGTGAGCGTGCACAGGTCTGTATGAGTTCAGCCTTCTATGGCTGATTGGGGGTGAGTGTATTGGCCGCCTGGGCTGAGTATTGCAGCTGAGCACCCTGCATTTTCATTGGGCCACATCACTATTTAAGGCAGTAAGAGCTTAGCCTCCCTGCTGATTATACCTTTCAGTCTCTGGTTGCTCACCTGCTCCTGTGCTATTTTGCATTGATTCTTTGTGTATGACCCCTGGCTTGCTTACTGGACTTTGTTGGATTGCCTGTGACCCTGACCTCTGCCTGTTCTCCGGATACGTTGCTTTCTGCCAGCCCTGACCCTTGCCTGGACTTCACTCGGCTGCCTGCTGTTGCCCCGTTTCTTAACTCCGCCACCTTCTACCATCAGGCCCTTGCTACTACTCTGAGTTTAGACATGGGGGCATCTGAATACCTGTGAGCGCATACAGCTCTACGGGAAAGGTGGCTGCTATAGGTAAAGACCTCTCCTGCCTGCTCTACGAGTTTATGATATTTTCTGTCAGCCCTAGCAATACCTTATTAGAATGCAATCTCATTGCATTGTGGAAGCAGACACGTTAATTTTAGATCAACATTTAGAACATTATAATGCTGTTGGAGTGAATGGGGTTTACTTATGACATTCTGAAACACCTGCACTGTGGTACACTGCAGAAACTGCAACAAAATCTACTCAATCGGTATCTGCAGCCAAGTAGTGTTATACTGCCAGTATATTTTTCATAATACACTAAATGCATTTGTGATAACAAAAATATCTACAAAAGACTTATATATATACACACACACACACACACACACACACACACACACACACACACACACACACACACACACACACACACACTATTGCGTCCTTAACAAATACTTTTATAGTAAGATCATTGCAGAAATCCACT
Organism: Mixophyes fleayi; assembly: GCF_038048845.1. Classification (NCBI taxonomy): domain Eukaryota; kingdom Metazoa; phylum Chordata; class Amphibia; order Anura; family Limnodynastidae; genus Mixophyes; species Mixophyes fleayi. Next base: position 153,502,445 of record NC_134404.1, read on the forward strand.
TCTTATAAATGTCATAATTTTCTTTTAAAGACCAACAGCACCACATACATGGGCAATACTCACGCATTACTCCCTCAATATTTTAAATTACAAAAGAAAAAGTTCAAATTGCAGTCTCCTCACAGTACATAGATTACACAGCAAAACATATATATATTTTTTAGTTGCTAAGAATATTTGAACAAATTTATGGTATTTTGTGGTGGCTGAATTGAAAATGAAAGTAGTTTTTTTGAATTGGCTCTAGTTTTTGAGATAATGGATATCTCAATTAATAGGGATGCACATACGAATCTACCAGAACATTCTAGAAAGTAAGACACGAATATTCCAGTTGTTCACTCCGCGATCATTTTAGAATATCTCCCGCCATATACAAGTTATCAGTTTCCCAACTAGCAGGCAGTTGGCAGTCGAGCGGTTTAACAAAACAATATCTTAGTGGAGCGCCCAGGTATACTCTTATCTCGCCCCTGTAATGTATACATGTAATTAGTTTAAATAAGTCGGGTTGCATATGGAGTGGTTGTTGGTGCAACAAACATTTATGAGCCATTGGTTGACATGGAAGAAAGCATTCTCCCACCACTTCATATTAAGCTGTGACTAATGGAACAATATCTTAAGGGCTTGGACAATGATGGCTTTAAATACATTTGTAGATTGTTCTCTGGACTAAGTATGGATAAGCTCTGATAAAAGAAAATTATACAAACCGTGTTTTACTTTGCAATAATTGTAATTATCTGACTTACTATGCTTGTCTGAATAAAATGGCATTATGCATTTCATGTGTTTTTTTACTTTTTGTGTGATTTGAAATTTTTTTGCTGCGATTTGTAAGTTCGTTCTGCCTGACCATCACATTTTTTTTCCATTTTTATGTTTTTCAATGGGGTACCAATTATCTAAAAAATTAGAGCCAGTCTAGCAAAATATATGTCCTTTTCAGAATCGGCACCACAAATTTACCCAAAATTCACTCTTATGATTGGCAACAAAATGAGTGTTGACCATTGTTATTTACCTTGGAGCACCCATTTTAATATTGGGCAGTACCAACCATGATTCTCTGAGGTCAAAGGGGAGTAACATACATGGGCCAATGGGGAGTGGATTGGGAATTTTATAGTAAATTACTGTTGATCAAACTAATGAAATAAAGTGCCACCAACCCAATTGACATCAGCCTATCCGTCCCTATTCAATTAGAGGCCACTCTAAAGATGTAAATGCCAAAGAACAGAAAGAAGAAATCATGACACTTTGGGGCACTCTGTGATCCAAATAATAACCAATAGCCAGTAATCTTTATTGATACATTCTTGAAAATGAAAACAGGAAAGGAATTCCTATATTCTCCTGAGCCAAACTAGTAGCGAAATATAAAAACCAAAATAGTTATATTGAAGTGAAAAAAAGAAAATAAGTGATTAAAATGGTAGTACTGCCACCAACTTCGCTTTGTAATTCTCTTATAATAGTTTATAGAAGTGCCCCAGTGTGTTATGTTTTCCTCTTACTTTTCTTTGGCATTTTATGTTCAGTATACATGTTCTGGGTGCACCACACGACATTTAATACTGCAGCTGTTTTTTCGGGGATGTTTTTCGGGGATGTGATCGCCTGGTGTGGTGGCTACAATTAAATCACTCTAAAGGCATACAGGTAATTGCTGCATGCCACTAGTGAAAATAAAATTTGTATAAACTAAAGCAGGTTAACCTCTTCTTGGGTGCTAATTTTGCGTTCAGCACTTTTGGTATTTATCTACTTGGGACAATTAGCCCATTTCTGGGGCTGCACTAATTGTATGAAAGTAACTGGGAAGAATCATGGAAATTGTGTCTTGTCCGATTTTATAATTTTTGACCCTAGTTTATGTATGTAAAAACTGCCAGAACTATTTACCCAGACTCCATTCTTCGACTATGGGACTGGTAGGTGATCCAGTGGTGCAATTTGATTTGTTTTGAAACTACAGTTTGTGCGCTGTATCATGAAGGCATGATTTGCTAGAGAGATTGGCAGGCCCAAGCCTTTGCTAATTAATGCCAGCTCATTTGTTCCCTTTTATATTATTATTATTATTATTATTATTATTATTATTATTATTATTATTATTATTATTATTATTGTTTATATTTTTGTATGCTGCACCTCTATAATTCACCAGTTTATCATACAAAGTATTGTCCAGCTTGTTATAATCACCATTTATTAGCATAGTATACCCTCAATGATCACCATGTTACCGCAATCGCTTTTAGAGCATAATAATATAATATTCCCAGTAATGACTACCTTTTTAGAGCCTTTAAGTAATCACCAATGTTTGAGAGCTGTGTAAGTGAACTCAGAGTATTATGAAAACACTACCATGCATGTCCTTTATTTTCAGATAAAATTGGGTTATTTCTGGAGAGAATTAAAGTATTCATGTTTGTCTATTACAAAAAAATAACCATTAACTTGTGTAATATTCATGACTCAGTCAGTTGTGTTTTCATGGGAGTTCGTTTTTGTTTTTTGTTCTCTTTAGTAACTAGTGGATCTTGGTGTCTTCATCCGAAAACAAAATGAGTGATGTTCAGGCCACAGTCGAGTTTTCAGTGGAGCTCCAAAAATTCTACAATGTGGATTTATTTCAAAGAGGGTGAGTATCCTCATGTTCTGGCCTCTAAGATGGTGACATTTTCCACTCGTGCCACCCTTTCGCTGCATAATAGTTAAGTCCTAAAAGCAACGAACATGTGTAGTCACAAACCAATAACAAGTCTCCTCATTGGTTACCTTCTCACAACCAGCACATTGTGCTGTTATATTACACTAATGCAGTTTAGTAGTTGAGAAAAGACATAAGCTTGGTCACCATTATCAAGCATTTTGTTTTTGAATCTGCAAATCTGAATCAAATGGGTTGGGGTACATTTACTGAGATAATGTACCTTATGGTTACACCAAACATTTTGTCATTGTCTCGCATTTCTGAGGTTTGCAGTTCATTATATTTAGTCTACCATTATTGTCAGGATGAGAGCATAAATCTGATATGATAAAATAGAATATTAAATGTCAGGCCCCAAATAAAACATTGCATTGACACATAAATTAACCTGATTTTCAACTCGGATAAATGTTTGACCAAATGTTTCTAAAAAGGAAACAATTAGCCCAGTAGGAGGTAATTAGGTTGAGCAAACCCATTTGTGAGGAGACCTGCTTAAAATATGCAGATCACAGACATCCATTGTTATTGATCATGCATTCCACTTTCTAATTGACCTCCTTTCAATAGGTAGGGTAAACACAAAGAACCACTAAATGTAAATTAGAGCTAGATGCCTAGGTGAGAATTTGATCTGTGTGACGCTCCACAGAAAAGTTAGGTTGCATAGTAGAATTGGTTAGTAAATCAGGCAACATGCAAATGGTGATTGAAAAAAAATATCTCGGGCTACAATCCCCTGGGGGTAGAAAGAGGTGTGGAAGTGTCTTTAAAGGCTGAGACCAGGTACCGCAAAGGGTCAGACTTTTTGGGAAATAAATTTACATAGATAAGCTGCCCATCTTCCAAGCCAATTTCTCTTGGCCAGAAAAGACGCTTCACGTAAGTGCTACTCTGAATGTAACCCCCTTTATTTGAAACTGTTTTGCTTGTTATGTCAATCTATTAATCGTTAATTGATTTTTTTTTTTATATCAGTATGTCCTGTACTATTGTATATTAAATCTTTAATTTAATATGCTGAGTCCTTGATGCGCAAATCCATTAGCCTGTTAAGAAGAATATAGTTCAGCCAAGTTAACCCTTTGAATGCCAGTGTGTGATATGTTGATACATTTGATTAACAAGCTATGTGTGTTTGCATTTACATTTGTGTATCGGTCTGTAGGTGTGAGGAGTTAACCCTTTGCTTGCTGGGGTGGGTCTTGCTAGTCTGTGGATAGCTGGAAGCCTTGTGTGCCAGTGTGGGACAGTATATTGGGGCCCTATTGCCCGTATTCAATAGGTGGTGGCAAACCTGAAGTGTGTGGGGGTGTGAGCGCTGTTTGGGACGATTCAGTAGGTCTATAACCTGTGCGATAGGTAAAGAGAAACTGTGGGCTGGAATTGTTTAACCTCCTATAGCAAACACCCCAAAGTCACGGCAACTGGTAGTGTGTTCGTGACAATTATATTTTCTTATTTGTGTTAATGTATGTCTGTAAATATTTTTGGGGCGTTTTTAAGAAATTACAGGCCAGTGGTGATCACACAAAAGTGATTGATGCTAATATTGGGCAATTGGCTGATATTGCGGTGTGTGTGGCCAGAAAATAACCACGATGCCTAATTATGACCCAATTGATTTTGATATGATTATTATCACCCGCGTAGGAATATGTGATTGGCAAATGACCTATCATGCCCACCATTGACGGGTGTGTGCGCTGTGTGGTCATCCGATCACACTAACATGCCCTGGGTATGCTAACATCTCTGCAAAATTGGATGTTGATTCCTGTCACATATGGCATGTGTCCTGAACAGCTAGGGATCTGCTGTGTGTGGCCAGCTTTATCCACTTGATTGTTGTCGTTTATTTTCTGTTTTCTTTGCAAATCTTTGTGTTAGTGTGATCTTCCAGTAATTACTGAACTCGCACACTGCCTATATATTATAATACAATATAATCTGCCTAATAGCGCTTTTCTGTTTCAGAAAATCCAATCCAAAAAGACGTAAGCAGCGTAGGATGTGGTTGATTTATTTGTAAATCAATACAAGTTCCTCTTACAAGTGAAAATGTTAACCACAGTTTGTTACGATAACCAGGGAAACAAAATAATTCTGCTATAAGGAGAACTAAAATATGAGTCTCCCACTGGCTCCTAATCTTTTGTTCTGGTAGTGTACTTAGAGTACTTTAATCTGCAGTATGTACATTTGTTTAATTATTTGTAAGATTTTTGGCTTTAGTGAACAATTAGGAAAACATTATCAACATGAGTAATCAGAATATAAACCAAGAATATCTCCAGCTGCTGGCTGCACAGTTTTGTGCTTGCTATATGAATGTGTTTTTTGTTTGCTGCTTTTGTTTTACCTTTTTGCTTTCAGGCTGTCCATCTCTAAGCAAAGTTAGATGTCAATTTTTGTGATGTCATTTTACACCGCCACTTGTACTTGTATGACCATAGTATGGAATATGTAAATTTATATTTTTAAGAAAACAATGTAGACCACTCCATGTCATGACGTCTAGCAAATTTGGTGATTTTCGCATAAAGTTCCCATACATGATCAGATCTAGTCTCTAGACCGACTGCCTAGATTATTGTTGAATTTAGTTATGTGTGAGGCAAAATCGAAGCAATCATTGTACACAGTCATGACCACATGTCATGAGTCTCCCAATAGGTATAAATCTATCTTGCTGGCTGGCAGAACTGTATGTATATCCTCTCTAAAATCCGTTCTACCACTGTGAATTTAACGTTGAAGGCAAAATTTTTAAGGTCTGCTCTGGGACCAGCCTTCAAGATTTTGGGCTATGTACCCATGTTACAAAATTTCTGTTGTTCATAGAAAAATGCTTCCTATTAGGTTTCACATGGCCCGGCCTGACATGTTTCTGTATCTTTCACATGTATATTTGTGGAAGTTGCTTTCTTCTCTGGCATATTTAGCACCTTATATTTTAGACTCGACTCCAACCTAGAGACACCAAATCACGCTGTGGTCCTCACTTCTTCAAACCAGGGCACTTTTGTATTCTATAGTAACTGGTGAGTTTTCCATATTTGACACTTTTATATGGAGTGTTTTTCCATATGGCCATTGAAAACTTTAGACAACGCAGAGCATTTAATGGGAACGTTTTTTTATTTATGCTTTATTTATACAAATATTTGACATAAGGTAAATGTGCTTCATTTTTTCAGATCTATTTTATATACTTTAAAAATGTGTGGGTTTTTTTTTGTTTGTTTACCCTTTTCGCTTTTAATTAAATTTTTATCTTCTTGTCTTTTTACTTCCCCTTCAACTTTTCACAAATTCTACTGTCCGTGTCCCTCACACAGTCGTTTTGATCTATATATGATGAAATGGAACTTGATCACTTTAAATAGGTGCGCATGTGTAAGCTAGATTTCCAGTACAGTGTGGAATATACATACCCTGTTTTTACACTTTTTCTTTTCTTTTTGTCTCTTCATTTTCTGAGTCTTTAATTTTTCTATGATTCTGCGTGTTATTCCTGATTTGTCTTCCCAATCTATACCATATGCTTTCTGTTCCACTTGGCCTTTCTTTCTCTCATGTCCACCCTATGTTTCAGGATGCATTGGTAGCTAGCCAGTGCTGGCAGTTTGGTTTTATCAATTCGTATTACAATGAGTTGATGCAGCACTCCCATGGTGCATAAAAGGTACATACTGTTTTCATAAACTGCAGCACTCTTTGAAGTTCATGCCTACAAGACTAATTCCTTAAATAATTAGAATTAGATAATAAGATTTCCTTCAACTGATTGCGAGAGTGCTTATATTCTGAAGCAGTTTTGAGTAGTTCAAGTGGTACTGAAGCCAACTATTATCACCGCTGCAGTGTGTTGTCTGCTCGCTGAACTGACAAACACATATCTGACATACAGTAGAAAGGGTTAGGACAATACAACCGAGCTCTCTGTCATCTTAGGTTTAATTTGTTTTATCTCCACATGACTGAATGACTGCCCCTTCTGGAGTTAATGCCACAGCCCCAAGGTTTTCCATAATCTGTTTTGTTCATTTCTTTTCATTAGACAGATGAGACTCTGTTTTCCATAGGATGTGGACTCTATTTCCTTGTAAAAATAGACAGAAGCCACATAGTGTTTGATGGCCAGTGGCTTGTTCATCTCCTCATGCTGTAGCTAACAAATATTTGTTGAAATTGTCTCTTCTATGCAGAAATCATGAGAGCAATCAATTGTATTGCTCTACTTTTAGCAATCACACTGGTAAGCCCAATGTTCTCCCCAGCACCTATTTCCCCGAGTGCTCCAGTCGGCTGTGTCACTTGCCATCTGGCTCTTGGAGTCCAGCAGAGTACTATTATAATAGAATAAACCATTGTTTCTCCTATTATAATAGGCATTATGTGAGCATTACAGCCAGCAGTGTGTATTGGACAACTGACCACCAGTCTGGCCAGCCCTGGCAGGTGTGGGCAATAATCTCCAACATTTTTCAATATAATTGCAACTGCTCCCATCCGGCTACTTCTCAGTGCCACCTGGCTGCTGCTTAATGCCACCTGGCTGGCAAAATTTCCTGCGGAACACTGAAGCCTATGGTTTATTGTATGCATTGGTATGTCATATGTTGGCTATTTTTTTTCCTATCCCTAGTTTGACCTTATAACCAGTTTACTTTGTCATTGGATAATATAGTTCTATAGGTGTGAATGAGTGATATACCTCTTGGTGTCCAGGTTGCTCTTTCTAGCATGTTAAATTATTTACAGAAGAATGTTTTCTGATCTGTTGCTTCAGATTGTTTTAAATTATAAAACAACTGTTAAATGTCAGGAAAGGTGTTACGTTGCAGAATGCCACAACATAAGTATAAATATCACATGTGCTGCTAAAATGGTAGCTGGAAAGCCTTTTGGAAATGATAGCAATTTGTCCTGTTGGTTGTATCAGCTTTTGTCAGAGTGTATACTATAAATAACAGTTCATAACATTATTTTATTCAGTCTTTAAGACAGTGGTCAAAGTGGAAATTTAGAAGTGGCAGTATGCAAAATGTAAAAATGTAATGGTAATGTAAGTGAATGGAATTTGACAGATCTACAATGAAGGCAGTAGGAGAAGTGGCCCACTTTCTTAGAGTTCCAGGCAATTAAAATCATTACCAGGTACTGACTTTTTGATTGTTTTGGTCCTTAACAATCAATAAACATTTCCAGTTTGTATCATAAATGCCTTGTACACACTGGCATTGTTTTGTCTAAACTTAAAGTGCTGGTTTGAGGATGGGTGTCTGGTTTTCCTGACTGTTATCTATATTATTTAGACTGATCTTTCCTCTATCGAATTTTACACTGGTCCCATTACAGTTCACTTATGTTCTGAATCCAATTTGAGTAACCCCTATTGGCAATCCCTGAAACAGCTCTACATTGGATTTCTGGGATCAATGGGACTTTCTAAGGTGATGATATCCCATTCATTGTTGAGCACAGATTGTTAATGTATGTGGAACTTGGAGAGACTGCATAATCTTTTGCAATAGTAAAGCTGGGTACACACAGAAATTTCAACCAACTTTTTATGCCATGCGATAGATGTTCCATGGACTGCATACACACTAGCCTTGTTTAGGACGATAAAGGGAAGAGCAGACGTCCCTTTAGCGACCTTTTTACAGCCATGTTGTCGTGAGCAATGACTGTAATTTCGTACTCACTGTTGTGGATCGGTCGGAAGTTTATACACACTACACAAATGAAACAAGATTGGAACGAAAATATTAAACGGTACGACCAACCAAATGAGGCGACAATCGTCCATTTGGGCAGACTTTCGACCATTGTGTCACTGCACACACTGACCCAATTTTTGAATGAGCGGTCGTATGTCGGCTGATTTAGCGGATTCTTGGATGAAAACTGTGTAGTATGTACCCAGCTTTAGGGCCAATGACCCCACTAATGGATAACCCAATTAAGTTCAAGGTTTTTATATTTGAACAGTTTTTGGGCATAATCTCTATTGCCTTTGAGTTGTAGGCTTTCTGATGGCCACATAAGATCAGTTTGCTTACCTACAGATGAATATTTGGGAATTAACTCAATTAGAATCCATATACAGTAATAATAGGCACTGTAAATACACTCCATCTCTCTAACCATTCACAAAATGCCCTTATTGCCAAATGGGAAATAAAGTTGTGTATACAACGTATACTTTGTTCCAGTGTTATAAATTCTTCCCATATGTAATGCATAGCTATTAAGTCTCCGAAAATCCGTTATAAAATTACAGCAGACTATAGAGTCACAACTGTTGTAGAATATAGCCTTTGGTTTCTGATCATTGCTAGAGTTGTAACAGACGACAGGGGACCATGTTCCACATCTGATCATAATTTCCCCTATTCCTCCTTCCATGGGAAATTTAAAAAACAAACAAGCAGTGATTGTCAATGATTCCAGGTAACCTTTGTTCTTCCACAAAGGGGTCTCCTTATGAGCTGTGATGCCATGCCACTTGACATTCATCAACCACTGAGTGGTTTGTTGATGCATGTAGGAATAAGTAAATGGAAGAGCTCATAGCTCTCAGTACAGCTCTGTGAAATATAATTGGTGCTATAAAAATAAACAATAGTAACCTCTTGAATTCTCTTCCATGTGTGACTGGTTGATACATTTTTCCTGGTAAGGTATATTAATATTCTAATTAGAATGAGAGCATTTCAGGGTTTAATAATACATGAACTGTACACTTTCTTTCTGGTATTGTCGTTCAATATCCTCATTAAGTAAAAGGACTCGCCTATAGAAGGGACCATTACAAATCACCTTTGCTGCTGCTCCCTTCTCTCTAGCAAGATGGATCAGAAGCAGCGTGTATAATGTAAGCCTGGTTTAGGAGCAAACACTCCTCCAATCAGAAGGTGACTTGCTTTGTATCTCCTCTGAGGAATGAGCTTTAGGGCTCCCACAAAAGTTTTGTTATAGACAAGACACGGGCATGCATTTTAAAGTGGAAAGCCCATATAGGGGATGACTGTATAAAAATTACTATTACTATGATAGACTTTTGATCTCACCCTTGAGGTCACTTCAATTGAATTGAGGTGTGATAAACCTAAAAATACAGTAACTTGGTACATGGTCTACTGGCGACGAATATGTGTGACATTGGGTTGACAAGGTATGACATATGAGGTGTGGAAAAGTCCAAACATGTGACAGAACAGACAAAAAGGTAGAAGACACAATTCTCTAAGCTGTTCAAAGGGATCTCATAAATCTGTCCAACATAACATTTCCCTACTTCAATAAATGGAGCTGCTGCGCATGCCGTTTGCATAAGCTCCTCATTTGAACTGTGGCACAATATGGAGGCGCCCCTCCGGGGGTATACTGTGACGCAGAGTATGCCTCTTATTAATACATATGTTTACCTGGTGATTTATCAGTGTGTATACATAAGAGGCACTACTGTGCGGCATGATAGCTACTTGGGGGCACTACTGTGCGGCACGATAGCTACTTGGGGGCACCTCTGTGCGGCATATTATGATCTGGGGTCACTCCTAGACACCCCCCAGTCGGTGCTAGACACACCCCTCCGGTGGTGAGCTGCGGTGCAGTGTATGCCTGTCTTAGGTTTCACTGGGTATACACCCTAATGAAATGTGTGGTCCCTCTGATTCTCATCTAACCAGTCCTAGACTTAGCAAGGCGTGGCTGGTGACAGCATAACAGGTGAATCCGCCCCAAGCTGGTCAGTACAGGGCTGGATTCCTTAGGGAGTTGGGGTCTGCAAAAAATAATACGATCCCCCCCCCCCCCTCCCCCCCTCCTCCTCTCTAGGGCTCTTTCCACACCCCTGGGCAATGGGTGTGGGGTAATTTTGTGTTAAAAAAACAAAACACAAAAACACTATTTTATGTTGGTGAACTACAGGTCACAGCAAGCCTGGACTGCCATAAACAATCTGGGCATGCTGGTGCTTGTAAGTACTACAAGCATTAGCATACCCATGGCTGCCAGGGCATGCTGGCACTTGGGTATCCACAAGTGCCAGCATGCCCTAACAACCAGGTCATTCACCTGTGTCCTGTAGTGCACCAATGTAAAATGTAAATAAGACAACCACAGATGTAGCATAAAATGTTAAAAACCACAACACTTTATTTAAAAAAAAAAAAAAAGCAAAGCAAAAAAACATTCATATTTACCAACTCTTCTTGCTTCTGTAGGATTGAATGTGGTGTTTTGATTTTTTTTTTTAAACATTTATTTATCTATCACCGGTTGTTAGCATTTTCACTGTCTGCAATCACAATATCTGTATTTTAGCCGTGTCGGTGAAATTTACCTGCAGGCTTTTAGTCTGTTGTAAATAATACAGACATTAAATTCCCGTCAGTATTTTTACCTTTGGGAATTTGCCCCCAACCCTGGTATGTGCGTGGGTGTTCTGAGGGGAGGGAAGGTTGCATTGGTTACAGGTTTTTACAAGACTATCTAATATACTTTCATAACACTGTCTGAACCATACCATCCTAGCTGCACATCAATGTGAGACCTCAGGGACATGGTAGTAAACCTGGACAGCTTTAGGGAGGTAAGGAGTTTTACCTGATGGCGCCAGATAAGTTTCACTTTAAAAAGTTTTCCCTGTAAATTCCCTAAATACTTGTACCCATTGGTGTTTTTTTTAATGCATTTTAGATTCATTTTTTTAACACGCGTGTGCCGCTAGAAATCATTATTTCCAGTGTTGCCATATACACTGGCGTTGTGGTACCATTTTCTAAAAAGATTGTAGTGTGTGATTGAAGCCTACAGGGTGTTGTAAAAGGCCTCATACTCACAGGCATGTTACTAGCTTATGTCAGACCAACTGGTCAGTGCTGCACTCTGTGACCTTATTTCTTCAGGAATTAAAAGTAACAATCTGCAGGAAATTGCTATATGTTAAATTCTTCAACTCCCAACACCTGACCAAGTCTAATCAAACCTAATAGAGCAGACACACACACACTGACAATCTAACATTTTCCCAGATTTTAGCAATTCTAAATGAACCTTTCTACATAAATACTTAACTACCTATAAAATGAACTTGACTTGCACAATCCCCAACATCTAATGATCATAATATATTCATAGCTTTTTTCTTTTCCTAAATGAACAATTACTTTAGCAACTAGAATTATGTTTTTAAAATATTACCCATTGATTAATTCATTTCTGGTACATTTATTGAAGGAAATTAAACAAATGATGATTTTTTTTATTTTTTTGTATTGATGTCATATGGGACTCATCCTGGTTAACACCATCCATAGGTCCTCCTTTATCCTAGGTAATGGGAAAGGGTGACTGTGCCCCTTTCTAAATTTTCAGATAATTGTTTGTAATATGGGGGAAAACTGCATCCTTTAGGTCTTGGAGATGACCGGATCTTATTGCATGATGCAAAAATCACAACCGCAATTACAGGGTTGTTTTTCCTTTATTGATGCTAGATATTTTATTTCTAATGTAAATATAAGTATGGAGATATTTCAGTATGCAAGACTGAGAGCGGATGTAAAAATACAATTTGTGTTTTTAGAGACTTTTGGTTTTCTAACATTTGTTTGTCCCATTTCAGATTTTACCAACTCCGAGCATCCATGAAAATCCCTCCCCGAATTCCCCACAGAATAGAAGCAAGTCTTTTACGCGTCACAGGTATGCATTTCTTTGTTTTATTTGTTATAAATTTTAGTATATGGCTGTGTTTCATCTGACTCTCCAAAATACTTTTCATTTGGGAGAAAAGGGTTCAGGGGGCAGAAAGGGATTGGGTCACTCCTTCAGCTGCAATTTCCATGCTCTCTACCTTTACTTTTACATATATTGTGGTTTTTGATTTTTTGTTTGTTTTTTTTTTCTCCCCAGCATGATAGGGTTAATTAAGCATTAAACATGGAAAAGGAGCTCTGAGCATTATCCAAATACACAGTATCTTGTCAAATCAAGTTGATTTTGCACAATATTTGGCAGTCAGCATGAACCTGATTGTTGGCCACTTATCTTAATAGTTAACTCAGGTTAACTATTAAGAGAAGGCAGAGATGGAAATCCATCAAGAGACCATCAATCATCAGAGATTTGATGGACTCTGAGTCAGTGTCTCAAGATTGGTGGAAATCTGATGTAGTTCCAAAGTTTTAAACCCGGACTTCTGTCTTGTGTAAAGCATTTCAAAGGATTCTGAGATATGGTGCAGAAAAATAGCTGATAACACCATGTTATCAGTTGATGTGTTGAGTTTGGGAAAGCATGGGACACTATTCTACATAACAGATTAGTACATAAGATGAGACTACTTGGTCTAAGGGAAGAAATATGGTCATGGATGTACTTTTACCCGTCTTGATCCCCAACCTTGGAACTTCCTGCGTAACCAGACGTCCCAGACCTCCATGTTTCAAGAGCTCCCTCAAACGTCACTTCTTCATGCTTTCCTGCCCCGCCCCATGCTAAGACCATTTCCTCTTCACACCCCACCTACAAATTCCACTAGTTTCCCACTGCCACCATAGTGTTTCCTTTCACCTCTCGAATGTTAGCTCTTACAACTGCATCCTGTCTCCTATCCTCACCTCCTTGTCCTCTTGTAAAGCTTTCTTTATGTTCTAAGTTTTGTCTTCTGCTATTGTATGTTTTCTTGCTCCAGTATTTATTTGCATAATCTTTTGTTTGTGTACTGCTGACTGTACATAAATAGACGATGATAATGGGTGGATAATTGGCTGAAGCATAGAAGACAGAGTAGTTATAATAAGCTGAACCGCTTCAGACTTGGCTAAAATTATTAATAGGGTCTGTCCTTTCCATTTGTATTAATGACCTTGCAAATTAATACCAAGGGGATAGTAAAAATGGTTAACATTAGAGAAATATAGTGTTGTGTACTTAGCGCATGATAAATTTACTTCCATTTTAAATGGAATTCAATTGGGGAAAAAGGAGATGAAAAAGGACTTGGCACTGCTGGTAGAAGGAAAGCTGAATAACATCACACCATGGCAGGTAGCAGTCCCTTTGATACAGGAATGTTAAACAACGATTGCAAAAGTAACTAGAACAACATAAGAGTTCTAGAGGGTTCCACTTCAGAGAAAAATAAATTATATTTAATCCTTCCATTCTCTTTAATAAACAGTGATTAGAAAAACTACAATAGATTTGTTTACTTTAGGAAAGAGCTTAGGGGCTCTTTATTGTGGATTTCTTGTCTACATAAGATGAAAAGATGAAGATGGCAAATTCACTAACAGAATTTAAAAATGGATTGGATGCCTTTCTTACAAGAAATCATGGGTCCAATTCATTGAGAAACGTAAATCCCAATATATATGCTGTATTTTCCATAAAATTGCACTGCGCATGCTCAGAACAGGGCTATAAGCTAGTAAACGCAAGTGCATGCATTTCATCTTCGAGTGCAAAAGAAAACTTTTGACAGCCTACGATGAGCAGAACCTAGTCCATGTACGTTAAGGGCGTGCTAAGGTTGAGTGCACGCACACACATCCAGTTCTGGGCATCTCTCAGGTATGTGATTTTCGTATCGCTTGCACCAGTTACAGGGCATGACAATAATTAATTGAAAACATTTTGTTTTCTGAACGTTCTGCTGGGGCTTTATAATTCACATATGTTGGTAATGACCAAGCGCTGTCTATCTCCTCATAGAGGGATAATACAGTGGGGTGCTGCCTGTGAGGGATTAGAATGGTTTCCCTACCATTCAAGAAATGTAATAAATAAATGCAATTCCCCGGCGCTCCACCACTGAATAGTGTAACAAATTCTCAAAAACAATAATGTGTACTCTATACTCAATGCGGCCGCAAGACTCATCTTCCTCTCACGCTGCTCCTCCTCTGCCTCCCCTCTCTGCCTTGCCTTACACTGGCTCCCCTTCCCCTACAGAATCCTTTTCAAACTCCTCACCACCACTTACAAGGCTCTCTCCAACTCTACTGCCCCTTATATCTCTAACCTCCTCTCCATTCACACTCCTGCCCGCTCCCTGCGCTCGGCCAATGACCGCCGCCTCTCCTCCACTCTTATCACCTCTTCCCACTCCAGAATCCAAGACTTTTCCCGTGCTGCCCCCCTTCTCTGGAACGACCTCCCTCGTTCCATCTGTCTCTCTCCTACTCAGTGCTCCTTCAAACGTGCACTCAAAACTCACCTCTTCCTCAAAGCCTATCAACCATCTACTTAACCCCCATCTCCTCCCTTTAGCTCGTCCTCCCTTCTCTCCTCTTGCCTCAACTGGCTCCTCTTGTGCCTGGTCTGTTTACCCTCCCTTAGGATGTAAGCTCGTATGAGCAGGGCCCCCTCCCCTCCTGTCTCCATACCTGTTCTTCCGCTCCGTCTTTACTGCATATGACTGGCCGGAGTTTCTGAAGTATTGGTACTTTTTGTTCATTGTTCTGTATGGTTTCACCCTGTATAGTCTACTGTCAGTATTGTGTGCGGTGCTGCGGATACCTTGTGGCGTCTAACAAATAAATGATGATGATGATGATGATGATAATAATATGGCAACTCTTTATAGTATAAATAGCATATAGCTGTACAGCTCTGGCCAGAGTTAAATCGTGTATTGTATACAGTGATCAAAAGAATAAATGCACATATACAAATAAAACATGTAATAGTCCAAAGTCTTGGTAATGCATGAATTGCAAGGTAATCCTAAATTAGCATCTGAGAATGATGTCTAGAAGAAATGCAGAAGACATCCCAAAAACATACGCCATATAATTCCAACAATCGGATTCCAAATCTTGTAGGAGGAGGGTTTGAGCTGTACAGCTATATGCTATTTATACTATAAAGAGTTGCCATATATGTATTATATTATATTGTTATTGAGAATTTGTTCCACTATTCATTGGTGGAGCGCCAGGTAATTGCTTTTATTTATATAATTTACATATGTATTGGACGTATCCTGCAGTCTATTGTCTGTTAGAGCAGAGCATACCTACATCTGTATTCAACAAGAGGTGTTTCTTAAGATCTGCTTGTAGTTGCATACTGACGTGCATATGCCCAAGTTGTGTGCGTTTTGTGTGCCATGATGAATCATGTTCTGTATGTCTAACTAGTTTGTATTTTTGTTTTTTCGGACACCTGGTACTATAGTCTAAGCAACCCATGCTGACATGACCGTTTTTACCGATTGCCGACTACTTAAGTTCCTTTAGACATTTATTGCACTCCCATGCCATGATATTAATATTGCTCATACATAGGCATACACTCCTGTAGTCACATGCCTTTACAACATTTTTGTTTTCTCATTTTTTAAAGTAAAATTTTGTGCATGGTGCCAAGCACTGTCAGTCAACCCCCCCTCCCCCAACCTAAATAAATATAATAAATGCATTGATTATTTGCCAGTCTTCCAGCTTGATTTCTGACATTTTATTTGTATACAGCTTGAGAAACGGACATGTAGCTACCTGTTATCTGGGGTGGATCAGAGCTGTCCTGGAACTTGAGTATCTTGAGTATACTGCTTGTTATGTAATAATATACTATGGTTGATAAACATCAAATTTAAATTCTCTATTATTATTGGTACATTGCTACAGAGACATTCTGATGCCATCATCTGGACCAGGCACGTCAAACTCAAAACCCCAAATGGGCTAAAATAATCAGTCTAAGATTGTGTGGGCTGCAAGAAAAGGAAAGATCTCCTATGCAATTTTATAAGGTTTATTATTGAGAAAGAAACAAAAGTAAAGTTTAATGCTTTCTTCCCGATGCTTGACACTGTGCCCTCTAGCTGCTTTTGCTCTCCTTCACCTGTCTCCCCTGTTTCACACTGCACCCTCCATCATGCTGCTTTTGCTCTCCTTCACCTGTCTCCCCTGTTTCACACTGCACCCTCCATCATGCTGCTTTTGCTCTCCTTCACCTGTCTCCCCTGTTTCACACTGCACCCTCCATCATGCTGCTTTTGCTCCCCTTCACTTAACTTTCTATTGCCTTCTTTCTTCTATTCTTCTCGTGGCCCTTTCTGTATGCGCCACACTGCGAATGTTGGGCGTGATGACATTACGCCCAAGATTCAGTGTGGAGGGGAGAGGGCGCCGGATGCCATTCATAGAACATACCTTTTTGCCATGAACAGCTTTTAACAATGAAATTGCTATACCACCAGAATTACCTTTTTCATGCTAAATGACTATGCAGAGGTACAAGGACTGATACAGTAACAATAACTTTTTTTTTTTTTCCACAAAGAAACAAATTGTCAGTGAATGGTACATATTAACATGTGCAATGCTAAAGTGCTTGCTGCAGAATTGTCATTTGTTGCTAGTGTCTAATATCCTGTTTTCATTTTGTAAGTACAAGTTGATCTTTCAGTAAGCCTGGAGGCTCCTGCTAAAAGACTTGTGTTGACAACATCCCTATGAAGATTATTTTCTGTAGTTCACAACGGCAATGATTTTCACATGAAACAAGCTTTGCTGCCATATGATGTTTCATTTGAAATACAAACTTTCTTTTTTAGTTGAATGCTGGTATATGTGCTTTGGAATAGTTTGTTACATTGAGATATAGATTATACATTAATCTTTATACATTTGATTACCTTTTCCCAGACTTAAGAATTTACAGGGACAGTTATGCAATACCTATCAACATTTATTTTCTTATCCCCACTTCTCCCTGTAATACTTTTGTCTCTGACTCGCGTCTAACCCATAGTTGCCTACTCCTCCGGAATTTCCGGGAGACTCCTGAATTTCTGGGAGTATTCCCGGACCCCCAGGAAAGCAGGACAACCTCCCGATTCCTAAATACTGCTATATTAAAGTGGTGGTGGCAGCACTTATGACGCAGATCCTGCATCATCGTGTCCCCGCCCCCTGCTGTGATTGGATAGAAACTGTGATGTCCGTTTAGGGGGTACGGCTAAATGACGCAACTCACCGTACCACACCCCAACACGCCCACCTCCCCCTGATCGCCCAGAACACCTCTTGCCAAAGATGGCAAGAATGTTCTAACCTCCCCTCTCCCCTCTTGTGTTTTTGTTTTTAGACAAATGCAGTGTTAGTGGATATCTGACCTAACATTTTATGCACATGGGGCATTTTGCATGCAGTGTTTTTCAGTGTAAGTCATGCACCTTGAAATAATTGGCCTTTGCTATATTTACTTGTGACAGTACTTGTGCACAAATGTGAACATGGAAAATGTACATACAGAACCATTACATTCCCATGTAAAAAAACACAAATCTGTTTTGAGAGGTGAAGCCAGGCAGCCATAGCTGGACGTCTCTGCCGGGAACATGTTTGTACAGCAAAACCGGTCAGAAGCTGATATACCGAACCAACAGGCTACAAAGCGGCTCAAAAAATTAATTTGGACACATTAAATACAAATATACTGAAAAATGAATGCCTTTTAGCCAGTAACGAACATGCAAAGTGCTGTGGAAGAAAATTTCTTAACCCCTAAATATTGCACATAGAAATCTAAACAGTGTTCTAAAGTCTGGTTTCCCCCCCATTCAAAAACATTTTCCAGTCATTGTCACTCTTCCTCTTTTCAGCAGAGTCAATATTGCAGCCTTGACATAAATCAAACAACACATCTCAAGTCAGTTCATTAATGCAACACAACAAAAAAGAGGTAGGATTGTAAGTCGCAGGAGCTGGCTCTCTGTTGTACTACTAACCACTGTAAGA
This sequence comes from Mixophyes fleayi, assembly GCF_038048845.1. Classification (NCBI taxonomy): domain Eukaryota; kingdom Metazoa; phylum Chordata; class Amphibia; order Anura; family Limnodynastidae; genus Mixophyes; species Mixophyes fleayi. The sequence goes on from NC_134404.1 coordinate 153,520,946, forward strand.
ACTACTTTATAGATCCTTCTTAAGGAGAATTATTTTAAATATAGGCATGCTTTGTTTTACCAGGTATTGTCAGTCCTTGCTGGGACTTGTAGACCGTAAAGCTGTATGGCCCACAGTGTTCACACTTATTTGTTTTTTCCTGCAAGCCTAAAGGAAAGACCTACCCAAAGCAGGGGGAATAGCAACAGTTAACACTTTGATTGCATCAGAAATTAAATTATATTAACATTCAAGCCCTAATTCCAGCCACCAGGTTAAATGTGTCATTACTATTGTCAGTGAGCAGTGTCTTCTAGTATAACTAAGGCAAGGATGGTGTATCAGTTTGTCAAGAAAGACAGTAAGGGGGCTTCTATTTTAATTAGGTGTAGCTGTCAGAACTGTAGCTTCTGTAGCAATACTTTTTTCTGTTGTATATGATTTGTTCTCCAGAATATTGTTTTTGGTAAATAAAGGCATCTCCAATCATGTTGTCTGTCAGACGCCTTTAGCATTGGGCTTGATCAGAAATAACACAGCTGTCACTGTATGAGATAACCGAGAGGGTTGTACACAGAGACCCCATCAACACCCAGGCACAAGTAGTATAAGCCTGTGGCACGTGCATTCCCTGACTTTCTGACCAATCTGCAATTCCTTTACATTTAATGTTTCTGTAGGCTTAGCAGCACATAACACCATACACACAAAGCATACAGTATACGCTACTGTTTCTGTAAAGCTACACATACATTACTTTGTGTTCTACTGCATGTAGCTAAATTAAAGACATTGATGCCATTTTAGTGTAGACACCCATTTATTTGATCTTTATTAACAGTGAATGACATTGCTTTTCCGCAGCCGGGGGCATATTTCATATTTTCATGTCTAGATTTAAGAATTGTAGCTACTTTGGCCTACTGACTCAACCAAGCATGATCCTCTGATCAGCATGTCTGCATGATGTTTTATAAAGGATAATTGCACCCAAGACTAAAACTTTTGGTTTTTAATGGAATATCTCAAATGATACCCCATCCCTAAATTTTCCTTACCTCATGTTCCGTGTTCATGAGGTGCCTCCAGTTTATTAGCGTCTTACAGTTTGGGATCCGCCAGAGCTTGTATTAAAGAGAGGGTAATATTACATTACCTCTTACCTTGCTGGCCGTTCCTTCTCTGTCACTACCTCTGGGTCTCTCTCCCCCCCCCCCCCCCGTCCACCCTTCCAGTCGGGGTCCCTCAGGGCTCTGTTCTGGGACCCTTACTCTTCTCTTTATACACCTCTTCCCTGGGTGAACTTATCAGCTCCTACGGCCTCAACTACCACCTCTACGCCGACGACACCCAGCTGTACCTCTCCTCTCCTGATCTCTCTCCCTCCCTCCTCTCTAGGGTATCCGCCTGCCTCTCTGCCATCTTCTCCTGGATGTCCTCCGGATTCCTCAAACTCAACCTCGCCAAAACTGAACTCATAGTCTTTCCTCCCGCTCACACCTTGCCCCCTTCTGACCTCTCTATCACTGTCGACAACACCTCTATCTCCCCTGTCCCCCAACTTCGCTGCCTCAGTGTCATCCTCGACTCCTCTCTCCTTTGGCCCCCACATTCTCTCTCTCGCTAAATCCTGTCACTTCCAGCTGCGTAACATCGCTCGCATCCGGCCTTTCCTCTCCCAAGATGCCACCAAATGTCTTATTCACTCTCTGATCATCTCCCGTTTGGACTACTGCAACCTCCTCCTCACTGGCCTCCCCCAATCTCGTCTTGCTCCCCTTCGATCTGTTCTTAACGCAGCTGCTAGGCTTATCTTCCTTTCTCGCCGCTCCTCGTCTGTCTCGCCCCTCTACCAATCCCTTCACTGGCTCTCCTTCCCCTACAGAATCCTCTTCAAGCTCCTCACTCTTACATACAAGGCCCTCGCCAACTCCACTGCACCCTACATCTCCACCCTCCTCTATTCATGCTCCATCCCGCCATCTCCGATCTGCCAATGACCGTCGCCTCTTCCCCCCCTGATCACCTCCTCCCACGCGCGTATCCAAGACTTCGCCCGCGCTACCCCCCTCCACTGGAACAAGCTCCCTCCCTCCCTCCATCAGAACTTCCCCTAATCTGTCGAGTTTCAAACGGGCTTTAAAAACCAACCTTTTTCTTAAAGCCTTCCAGTCTCCCACTTAATTACCTACCTTTCTTATGCCTCTTCCCCTTCATTCCCCTTCCCTTATCCTTATCCTCCGTTCCTCCTTCTCTCCCCTGTGTCTCTTTGTCTGCCTACCCCACCCCTTAGATTGTACGCTCCTTTGAGCAGGGTCATCCTCTCCTCCTGTCTTCGCCACTTTTAACTCTGCTCTCCAGCTACCTTTCCCTCCTCCTCTTGGACTCTCTTACCCCCCCCCCCCCCCCGTGCCCTCTCACTTCCTCCTCTCCCCCCTGGGGGTCTCCCTGTCATCCGTGCCTTCCTTCTTGGGCTCCGTTGTATGCAGACCTTCCCCTCTCCCCTCCCCCACCCCTAGCTGTGCTTTGAGCTCTCAGAGTTATTGTGCTTATTGTTTACTGTACTGTGCTGTCTCTCCTCGTATTGTAATTTTGTTTGTCCCTGTACGGCGCTACGGACACTTAGTAGCGCCCTATAAATAAAAATTAATAATAATATACAAGGTCTTGTATAATGGAATTAATATATTTCAATGCACTTTAACAGAATATACATCTTAGCAAGGGGAAAGAGCGAGAGAACTATATAAAACCTTTTTATCTGATATATAGGGTTACTGTTTATTAGTCTATTTTGAGAACGGGTTCATTCCACATCAGTTCACCCCAAAAAAAGAAATGTCCACCACCCACCTCAGATTTTTACGGGTTTTTTGGTTTTTTTTTTTTTTTTATAAGAGAAGATGTCCAAAATACTATTTCTGCCAAATATCTTGACTGTCTGACCATTAGTTTACGAAATATTGACAGTCGAGATATTTGTCAGAAATAGTATTTTGGACATCCTCTCAACCAAAAAAAAAATTTTAAAATCTGAGATGGATGGTGGACACACCTAGTTGAACTGATGTGGAATGACACAACTGGTTTCTTCAGGTATTGGACATATCTAAAATAAATTAAATTACTTTTAAATCCCGTCTTTCACAGCACTGCCCCTGGCATGGCTTTTTTTTATTTAGCAGTGTGCCCCACAGTGACTGTAGAAGAAAACACTTGGAAATCATCTGCATGCTTGACATTTTCACCAAGCAAGATTTAATGCTTTTTTTTTTTTCCCTTTCTTTCTGCTTTTTCTGAAATGTCTCAATAACAGGTTGCCA